>NC_087356.1:15477730-15799918 GCF_030014295.1 Loxodonta africana
ATTAAAGGAGACTTAAATAAGTAGAAAGATGTTCCATGTTCATGGATTGGAAGATGTAATATTATTAAGATGTCAATGCTACCCAAAGTGATCTATAGATTCAACATAATCCTGATCAAATTTCCAACAGCCTTTTTTACAGAAATGGAAAAACCAGTCCTCAACTTTATATAGAATGACAGGAGGTCCCAAATAGCTCGAACAATGTTGAAAGAGAACAACAAAGTAGGAGTACTCACACTTCCTCATTTTAAAACATGCTATTTTTTTTTTTTATATACAGCTACAGTAATCAAAACAGCTTGGTACTCATATAACAATAGGTGTACATAGGCTAATGGAATAGAATTGAGAGTCCAGAAATAAACTCACACATCTTTGATCAACTGATTTTTGACAAGTGTGTTCAATCCATTCGGTGGGAAAAGATGAGTCTCTTCAGTGAATGGTGCTGGGAAAATTGAATTTCCACATGCAGAAAAATAAAGCACAATCCATTCCTCATAACGTACACAGAAACAAATTTAAAACAGATTAGGGACCTAAGGGTGTGAGCTTGAACCCATAGAATTCTTAGAAGAAAAAGCAGGGGCAATGCTATCAGGCACAGCTTGTAACAATGAATTATCTAACATAATAACAAAAGCACAAATAGCAAAAGACAAAATAAATAAATGAGACCTCATAAAAATTAAAACTATTGTTCATCAAAAGTCTTTACCAAAAACGTGAAAAGACAAGCTACTGGCCGGGAGAATGTCTTCAAAAACCATATATTCAACAAGAATCTAATAATCAAAATACATATAAAACTTCAACAGCTTAACAACAGCAAAAAAAAAAACCCAATCATAATATGGGCAAAGGACTTTAATAGACGTTTCACCAAAGAGGGCATTCAAATGGCTACCAAACGCAAGAAAAGATGCTCAGCATCATTCGCCATCAGAGGGATGAAAATCAAAACCACAATGAGATATTATTTCACCCCCACTAGGATGGCTAAGATAAAAAAAAAGAACCTAGATGTTGGCGATGATGTGGGGAAATGGAAACACTTAACCACTGCTGGTGGGAATGCAAAATGGTACAGCCATTGTAGAAAACAAGGTGGTGGTTCCTCAAAAAGCTAAAAATAGAACTACCATATGACCCAGCAATTCCACTCCTAGGTATACACCCAAAAGATTTGAAACCAGAGATTCAGAGACTTTTTTACTGCAGCACTATTAACAATAGCCAAAAAGTGGAAACAAGCTAAACACCCATCAACAGATGAATGGATAAACAAAATGTGGTACATACAATGAAATACTACTTAGCCAGTAGGAGAAATGAAGTCTTGATACATGCTACAAAGCAGATGGAGCTGGAAGACATTATGCTGAGTCAAGTCAATCACATAAGGACAAATATTGTATGACCTCACTTATATAAAAAGACAAGAAAAGGCATATGCATAGAGAACAAAGTTTATTAGTGGTTACTACGGGTGGAGGAAGGGGGAAAGAAAGAGGGGGTTAATGGTTGTAGAAGTATTGCGTTGATTAAGGGTAAGATTGCACAGCATATTATTGCAATTGATGTCAATAAGTTGTATACCTATTAAAAAATTGTCTTGGCAAAAATTGTGTGGTAGACATATTTACAACAATGACCAAAAAAGAAAAAAAAAAAAAGGAGTACCTGCTGAGGCAGCTTATGTACAGACAAACACCTCATGGGATTTGGTTCCTTGGTTTGGGGATTAAAGGTCATGGTTTCTTGGGACATCCAAGTTAATTGGCCTAATAACATGTTCAATGCTTCTGTTCTACCTCCTAGTTTGTTGAGTAGTACCTGGGGCCTTAAAAGTTTGCGATGGCCATCCAAGCCACTGTAATTGGTCTCTGTTCACCTAGAGCAACAGGAAGGAGAGTCAGGAATAGGAGGAGGATATGGAATGTGTGGCTAATTGTTTCCATGAACAACTGCCTCCTTTACCATGAGACCAGAAAAACTGGATGATGTCTGGCTACCATTACTGAACATTTTGATCAAAAAGATTCAATAGAAGAATCCTGATCAAAAGTTGGAAAATGCAGAACAGAGTTTCAACTTCTCATGGACTCCAGACTTTTGGAATCATGAAGGTTGGGTGAACCCCTGAAACTATTGCCCTGAGATAATCTTTAAACCTTAATCCAAAAATACCCCCTGAAGTCTTCTTAACACCAAACAATAGTTTAGCTTAACTAGTAAAAAATGTCTGCCTTGAGCATTATAGTCCTTTAAGAACTATCTATATGGCATCAAATTGACAACAACATCTTGAAAGAGTAGACAGGAGCCTTAGGAGGCAATGAATTTATGTTAATGGATAGGAACAACTCAGAAAAGGAGGGTGAGAATGGTTGCACAACTCGAAGAATGTAATCCATGTCACTAAATGGTACATGTATACCAAAAAACCAAACCCAGTGCCGTCGAGTCGATTCCGACTCATAGCGACCCTGTAGGACAGAGTAGAACTGCCCCACAGAGTTTCCAAGGAGCACCTGGCGGATTCAAACTGCCGACTCTTTGGTTAGCAGCTGTAGCACTTAACCACTACGCCCCCAGGGTTTCCAATGGTACATGTAGAAGCTGTTGAATTAGTCTATGTTCTACTGTGTATATTCTCAACAACAATGAAATAAAATTCTAAAGAAGATACAGTGATTTTTTTGTTATATTTAAATGAATATTTCTCTGAAATAGGAAGCCCTGGTGGTACAGTGGTTAAGCGCTCGGCCAACAACTGAAAGGTTGCCAGTTCAAACCCACCAGCCAGTCTGTGGGAGAAAGAGGTGGTAGCCTGTGTCGGTCAAGATTACAGCCTTGGAAATCCTGTGGGGGCGGTTCTACTTTGTCCTACAGAGTTCCTATGAGTCGGAATCGACTCGACAGCAACAGGTTTTGGTTTTCTCTGAAATGCATGAAACAATTTGAGCCTTTTAAGTCTGCCTCTGCAGTTTTTCTTTTCAGTACATAGTTTTTTAAGTAAACTTCTCAGTCTCTGACCCAATTATGAAATCCATTAAATCCAAATAAATGTCTTGTCATCAAGGTGTAGGTAAGGAAAGGAAGAGGTGGATACCGTCCTGTCTCACCGTCATGAGCCCCCCCATCTGGGATGGCATGGTTAGCGCAAGTCTTCTCCCCAGGTGGAGCCCTGGTGGCTCAGTAGTTAAGAGTTCGGCTGCTAACCAAAAGGTCGGTAGTTCTAATCTGCCAGCTGCTCCTTGGAAACACTATGAGACAATTCTCCTCTGTCCTGTAGGGTCACTATGAGTTGGAATCGTCTCCACAGCAGTGGGTTTTTGGTTTTCTCCCCAGGCTTCTTTCTGGAACTGAGGGTTGTAGCAGTGATCAGCGTCAGGACTGGAGGGCTCAGTTGAAGTGTCATCTGTTCTCAATTATTCTGAGGGAAAGACCATATTTTCCCTGAGAGGCTCCTATTTTTTTGTTTCCTAGTTTAGGCACTGCATATTGTAACATATAAATAAAAACACTTTCATTTATACTATTTTTGTTGACACATTTCTACATTTGACTTCATGTTACACTTTCTCCTGTGTCCCGGTTTTCTGGTGTTTTCCACTGAATGGAGAGACATCACCTCACTGACTCAGTATCCTGTCCTGATTAGAACTGGGTTCTGATGCTAGATTGCCTGGTGTCATAGCTTCCTATTGCTGCTGTAACAACTTACCACAAACTCTGTAGCTTAAAACAACACAGATCTATTACCTCATGGTTCTAGAGGTCAGAAGTACAAATCAGTTGCATTAATTTAAAGTCAAGGTGTCATCGGGGCTGTGTTCCTTCTGGAGGCTGTAGGAGAGAATCTATTTCCTTGTCTTTCCAGCTTCTAGAGGCTACCTGCATTCCTTGGCTTGTGACCCCACATCTCTTCAACCATCACGTCTTCATTCTGTCATAACATCTTATTATAAAGACCCTTGTGATTACATTAGGCCTACCCGGGTAATCCATGATAATCTTCCAAACTCAAGATCCTTACCTGCAGTGAAAGATAACATGTTCTGGGGATTAGGGCATGGACATCTTTGTGAGGGGTGCTGTCATTCTGCCTACCATACCTGGCTTCAAATCCCAGCCCCACTAGTTCCTTGCTTATAAACATGCATAAACTAACCTGTCCCATGCCTCAGCCTCCCCATGTATTAAATGGGGAAAATAATACTACCCATCGTGTAAGGTTGTTGTGAGGATTGGATAATTTACGTCGTGGGTGCAGAACAGTGGTAAGTATGTAGTAAGTGCTCAGGACAGGTTAGGCATCACATGAGAATGTAAGCTCTGTGACGTCAAGGACTTTGTCTAGGTCCCCAGAACCTAGAACAGCGAATGAATATTTGTTGAATAAAGAATACATGAGTTATTTCATTCCTGAATCTTAGGGCTCCTGAGAGATTTTAAATGTCTATCTTACCAGCGAGGAGCTCTGGTGGTGCAGTGGTTAAGTGCTTTGCTGCTAACCGAAAGGTCAGCAGTTCAAACCCACCAGCTACTCCCACTGCTAAAGATGTGGCAATTTGCTTCCGTAGGGGTTGTTGTTATTCTTTTTGGGTGCCATCGAGCCGGTTCTAACTCATAGCAACCCTGTGTACAATGGAATGAAACATGGCCTGATCCTGGCCATCCTCACAATCATTGCTATATTTGAGCTTTTTGTTGCAGCCACTGTGTCAATCCGTCTCATTGAGGGTCTTCCTCTCTTTTGCTGACCCTCTGCTTCACCAAACATGATGTCCTTCTCCAGGGACTGGTCCCTCCTGATAATATGTCCAAAGTATTTGAGATAAAGTCTTGCCATCATCACTTGTAAGGAGCGTTCTGGGTGTAATTCCTCCAAGACAGATTTGTTTGTTCTTCTGGCAGTCCGTGGTGTATATCCACTAATCTTCACCAACACCATAATTCAAAGGCATCAATTCTTCTTTGATCTTCCTTATTCATTGTCCAGCTTTTGTACCCATATGAGGCAATTTAAAATACCATGGCTTGGGTCAGGCACACTTTAGTCCTCAAAGTGACATCTTTGCTTTTTGACAGTTTAAAGAGGTCTTTTGCAGCAGATTTGCCTAATGCAATATGTCACTTGATTTCTTGGCTCCTGCTTCCATGGTCATTGGTTGTGGATCCAAGTAAAATGAAATCCTTGACAACGTCAATTTTTCTGCATTTATCATGATGTTGCTTATCGGTCTACTTGTTAGGACTTTTGTTTTCTTTATGTTGAGGTGTAATCTATACTAAGGGCTGTAGTCTTTGACCTTCATCAGTAAATGCTTCAAGTCCTCTTCGCTTTCAACAAGCAAGGTTGTGTCATCTGCATATCACAGGTTTTTTTAAAAATAATTTTTATTGTGCTTTAAGTGAAAGTTTACAAATCAAGTCAGTCTGTCACACATAAGCCTAAATACACCTTACTACATACTCCCCTTTACTCTCCCCCTAATGAGTCAGTCCGCTCTCTCCCTCCAGTCTCTCTTTTCGTGACCGTTTTGCCAGTTTCTAACCCTCTCCGCCCTCTCATCTCCCCTCCAGACAGGAGATGCCAACACAGTCTCAAGTGCCCACCTGATACAAGTAGCTTACTCTTTATCAGCATCTCTCTCCAACCCATTGTCCAGTCCCTTCCATGTCTGATGAGTTGTCTTCGGGAATGGTTTCTGTCCTGGGCCAACAGAAGGTTTGGGGACCATGACCGCCAGGATTCCTCTAGTCTCAGTCAGACCATTAAGTCTGGTCTTTTTATGAGAATTTGGGGTCTGCATCCCACTGTTCTCCTGCTCCCTCAGATAGCACAGGTTTTTAATGAGTCTTCCTTCAATCCTGATGCTGCGTCCTTCTTCATATTGTCCAGCTTCTCAGATTATTTGCTCAGCATACAGATTGAATAAGTATAGTGAAAGGATATAACCCTGACATACACTTTTCCTAATTTTAAACCATGAGGTATGCCCTTATTCTGTTCTATGACTTCCTCTAAGTACAGGTTCCTCATGAGCACAGTTAAGTGTTCTAGAATTCTCATTCTTTGCAATGTTATCCAAATTTCTTGTGACCCACACAGTCGAATGCCTTTGCACAGTCAATAAAACACGGGTGAAGGTCTTTCTGGTATTCTTTGCTTTCAGCCAAGATCCATCTGACATTAGCAATGATATCCTTGTTCCACGTCCTCTTCTGAATCTGGCTTGACTTTCTGGCAGTTCCCCGTCAATGTACTCTGCAACCATTTTTGAAGGATCTTGTTCAATAATTTCTGCATTCTGTTGGATCTCCTTTCTTTGAAATGGGCATAAATATGGATCTCTTCCAGTCGGTTGGCCAGGTAGTTTTCTTCCAAATTTCTTGTCATAGTCAGTGCAGCTTGGACTTCTTCCTTCAATACCATATACTACCTCCTGAAATAATTGAACATTGAACAATTCTTTTTTGGTACAGTGACTCTGTGTATTCCGTCTGTCTTCTTTTGATGCTTCCTGTGTCGTTCGATATTTTGCCCATAGAATCCTTTAATATTGCAACTCGAAGCTTGAATTTTTCCTTCAGTTTTTCTGCTTGAAAAATGCAAAGCATGTTCTTCCCTTTTGGTCTTCTAACTCCTGCTGTTTGCACATTTCATTATAATACTTTACTTTGTGTTTTTGAGGCACCCTTTGAAATCTTCCGTTCATCTCTTTTACTTCATCATTTCTTCCATTTGCTTCAGCTACTCTACATTCAAGAGCAAGTTTCAGAGTCTTTTCTGACATCCATTTTGGTCTTTTCTTTCTTTCCTCTCTTTTTAATTTCCTTTTGCTTTCTTTGTATAATGTCCTTGACATCATCCCACAGCTCATCTGGCCTTCGGTCATTAGAGTTCAATGTGTCCAATCTATCTTGAGATAGTCTCTAAATTCAGATGGGGTATATACTCAAGGTCATACTTTGGTTCTGGTGAACTTGTTTTAATTTCTTCAGCTTGAACTTGCATATGGGCAATTCTGTCCTGTGGTCAGCCTCTGGCCTTGTTCTAACTGATGATATTGAGCTTTTCCATAGTCTCTCTCCATAGCTGTAGTCGATTTGATTCCTGCATATTCCATCCAGCGAGGTCCACATGTATAGTTACTGCTTATGCTGTTGAAAAAGGTATTTGCAATAAATAAGTCTTTGGTCTTGCAAAATTCTATCATGCAATCTCTGGTGTTGTTTCTGTCACCGAGATCATATTGACGATACTTCTTTACTTCTAACCTTTGTATTCCAGTCCCTAGTAATTATCAGTACATCTTGAGTGTATGTTTGGTCAATTTCAGACTGCAGAAGCTGATAAAAATCTTCAGTTTCTTCATCCTTGACATTAATGGTTGGATCGCTATAGGGTCGCTATGAGTCAGAATCGACTCGATGGCAGTGGGTGGGTTTTGGGTGTAACTTTGAATAATAGTCATATTAACTGGTCTTCCTTGTAGGCATATGGATATTATACATAAAGATAACATTAAGATTACTGCCTTGGAAACCCTATGAGCAACAGTTTTTTGTTTTTTAGTTATCTTGCCAACAGCTCAGGAACCCTGGTAGCACAGTGGTTAAACACTTGATTGCTAACCAAAAGGTCAGCAGTTGGAACTCACCATCTGGTCTGTGGAAGAAAGATGTGGTAGTCTGCTTCTGTAAAGATTTACAGCCTTGGAAACTGTGTGGGATGGTTTGACTCTGTCCGATAGGGTCGCTGTGAGTTGGAATCACCTCGATAGCAGTAGGTTTTCCAGCAGCTCACTTTCTGAGAATCATCTCTGGAAGCCATCCAATTATGGTGAACAGTGCAAAGGGGAAGGAATTGGGTTAGTAAGTAGCTGTTCCAGCTGGTAAAGCACAGGAAGAGTTAAGGGAGAGGGGCTGCACAACGTCCTCTTGATGCTGGGAGAATTTTTTTAAGAGTAAGATTCAACGATTTTTAGTTAACATACAGCATTCTGGAACCACCAACACAATCCAATTTTAGAACACCTCAGAAAGCCCCATGAAGTCCATTTGCAGTCAACAGCCCCTTCTCCCAGCTCCCAAAACCCATTGCCGTCGAGTCGATTCTGACTCCTCCCAGCTCCAGGCAACCTCTAATCTACTTTCTGCCCCTATAGATTTGCCTTATCTAGGCATTTCCTATAAGTGGAATCATAAAAAAAATGTGGTCTTTTGCATCTGTCTTCTTTTGTTTAGCATGACTTTTTATTGTTCATTTATGTTGTAGCATGTATCAGTACTTTGTTCTTTTTATTGCCAAACAGTATTTCATTGTGTATATGGAATTTTATCTCTTTACCAGTTGTTGGTCATTTGGATTGTTTCCAATTCTGGGCTGTTATGAAAAATGCTATTCGTAAGGTTTTCACCGGCTAATGCTTTTCAGAAGCAGACTGCCGGGTCCTTCTTCCTAGTCTGTCTTAGTCTGGAAGCTCAGCTGAAACCTGTCCTCCATGGGTGACTCTGCTGGTATCTGAATACCAGTGGCATAGCTTCCAGCATCATGGCAACATGCAAGCCCCCACAGTATGACAAACTGACAGACACGTGGGGGGAAGACCAAAGAAGAATTGACGCCATTGAATTGTGATGTTGGCCAAGAATATTGAATATACCATGGACTGCCAAAAGAACGAACAAATGTCTTAGAAGAAGTACAGCCAGAATGCTCTTTAGAGGCAAGGATGGTGAGACTGTGTCTTATATACTTTGGACATGTTGTCAGGAGGGATCAGTCCCTGGAGAAGGACATCATGCTTGGCAAAGTACAGGGTCAGCAGAAAAGAGGAAGACCCTCAACGAGGTGGACTGACACAGTGGCTGCAACAATGAGCTCAAGCATAACAACGATTGTAAGAATGGTGCAGGACCGGGCAGTGTTTTGTTCTGTTGTGCATGGGGTCACTATGAGTCGGAACTGACTTGAAGGCACCTAACAACAACATGAATAATGCTGCTATGAACATTAGTGTCAAGTTTTTGCACAGACTTATGTTTTCATTTCTCTTGGCATATACCTGCAAGTGGCATTGCTGGGCCATATGGTTATTCTGTTTAACTTTTTAAAGAAATTGCAAACTGCTCTGCAAATTGGCTACACCATTTTGTATTATACCAACAGTGTATGAGGGTTCCGGTTTCTCCACATCGTTACTGTCTGACAGGGACCTTCCTCCAGAGTCCGGCAGAGAGAGACAGCCTTTGCCTGGAGCTGGTGCCCTGAATTTGGACTCTTAGGCTCCTAGACTGTGAGAGAATAAGTTTCTCTTTGTTAAAGCCATCCACTTGTGATATTTCTCTTATAGGAGCACTAGATAACTTAGACAGAATTTGGTACTGAGAGAGTGGGGTGCCTAAAATGTGGAAACGATTTTGAAACTGTGAATGGGTAGAAGCTGGAAGACTTTTAAAGTGCCTAATAGTGAAAGCCTAGATTGCCTTGAAGAAAGTGTTGGTGGAATTATGGACATCAAGGACAGTCCTGGTGAAGACTCGGAAGGAAGTGAGGAGAGCTCTTACACTAGATGTGGCGCATATGGCAAGAAGCAGTGCAGAGAAATAGCAGAAAAACAGCGGCAGCAGAACCAGGAGAGCAGCGTGAGAAAGCTCTGGAGCTGACCCACGGAGCAAGAGAGCTGAGTGCCTTGGCGCAGGAGACTTCTTGGCGGGGTGGGGTGTCTCCAGGCACTTAGTGGTGGAGCTAAAGAGCTTTGAACATTTGCCCCACCAGGGCAGATTTGGGTGGTGGGGACCAAATGTCCAAGAAGCCAAGGAACTAGGAAACAGATGCTGAAGACACAAGGAACACAGGAAGCAGAGCTGCCTCAGTCTTAAAGGGTAGAGCCATGGACTCTGGGGCTTCAGAGGGTGAGACCACAACCTTCCGGGTTTCAAAGAGTCAGATCTTCACCAATTCGGTTCTGGAGTGTGGGGCTGCCATTCATGAGTGGCAGCAGGTTGGGGCCGGATCTGCTTCCCAAAGCTGAGGGGACAGGGCTGCCATGCCCAAGCGGCAGAAGGAGGCCTGCCGGGGCCAAGGAGGTAGGGTCATCACTCAGATGGTTTAGGAGAATGGGGCTGCCCAAAACTAAGTGTAATGGATTGAATTGTGTCCCGCAAAAATATGTGTCAGCATGGTTAGGCCGTGTGTGGTCGTCCTCCATTTTGTGATTTTCCTATGTGTTATAAATCATAATCTCTGCCTGTGGTTAAAAAGGATTTGAGTGGGATTGTAACACCCTTACTAAGGTCACAGCCTTCATCCAATGTAAAGGGGGTTTCCCTAGGGTGTGTCCTGCACCATTTTTTATCTTACAAGAGATAAAAGGCAAGGGAAGCAAGCAGAGAGTTGGGAACCTCATACCACCAAGAAAGCAGCGCCGGGAGCAGAGCTCATCCTTTGGACCTGAAGTTCCTGTGCTGAGATGCTCCCAGACCAAGAGGAAACTGATGACAAGGACCTTCCTCTAGAGCCAATGGAGAGGGAAAGCCTTCCTTTGGAGATGGCACCCTGAATTCGGACTTCTAGCCTATTGGACTGTGAGAGAATAAACTTCTCTTTGTTAAAGCCATCCATTTGTGGTATTTCTGTTATAGCAGCACTAGATGACTAAGACACTGAGGGAGCAGAGCTGCCGTTCCAGTGGACCTGGAAGACGGAGCTGAATCCCAGAGCCAAGGAATGTCTATTCAGAATCTGGAGAGTGTGGCCAACACCCAGAGTCTGGAGGACAGGGCCATTGCTTAAATGGTCTCGGAGAGCAGAGGATTATTTTCAAGCCTTGAGGGCTAGTGTAATGTGTTCTGCTGACATGCTTGGTGCCTGTTATCCCTTCTTTCCCACCAATTTCTCACATTTGTAATGGAAATGTCTAGCTTGTGCCTGTTCCACCGTTATGCTTTGGAAGCAGATAACTTGTATTCTAGATTTCACAGATGAGAAGGATTTTTGGGTTTTGGACTTGGAATTGAACTAAGACTTTCACTATGATATGATGGAGTGAATATGTTTTACATGTGGCAAGGACATGAATTTGGGGGGCCATAGGGTGGAATGTTATGGATTGAATTGTGTCCCCCCAAAATGTGTGTCAACTTAGCAAGGCCATGACTCCCAGTATTGTGTGACTGTCTGCCATTTTGTGATCTGATGTGATTTTCCTGTGTTGTAAATCCTACCTTTACGAAGTTAATGAGGCAGAATTAGAAACAGTTATGTTAATGAGGCAGGGCTCAATCTTCAAGATTAGATTGTGTCCTGAGCCAATCTTTTATGAGATATAAAAGACAGAAGCAAGCAGAGATACGGGAGACTGCATACCACCAAGAAACAAGAGCCAGGAGAAAGGTGAGTCATTTGGATCCAGGGCCCCTGCGCTGAGAAGCTTCTACACCAGGAGAAGATTGGTGACAAGGACCTTCCTCCAGAGTCTACAGAGAGAGAAAGCCTTCCCCTGGAGCTGGCACCTTGAATTCAGACTCAGCCTCCTAGACTGTGAGAGAATAAATTTCTCTTTGTTAGAGCCAGCCACTTGTGATATTTCTGTTATAGCAGCACTAGATAACTAAGACACTGTCCATCTTTTTTATTATAGCCATCCTAGTGGGTGTGAAGTGGTAGCTCATAGTTCTAATTTTGATTTCTCTGATGGTTACTGATATTGAACATTTTTTTATATACTTGTTGGCCATTTATTTTCTTTGATGATACATCTGTTTAAATATTTTTCTTATTTTTTTTAATGAATTGTCTACTTATTGAGTTATAAGAGTTCTTTATGTGTTCTAGATGTAAGTCCCTTATCAGATATATGATTTGCAAATATTTCGTCCCAGTCTGTGGCTTCTTTTTACTTTCTTAATGTTTCTTAATTTCTATGAAGTTTACCAATTTTTTTTCTTTTAGCAATAATATTTTTGATGTCATAGCTAAGAAATCTTAACTCCAGTCCACAAAGATTTATTCCTATATTTTCTTCTAAGGGTTTTATAGTTTTAAGCCTTACATTTAGGTCTCTGATCTATTTTGGGTTACATTTTGTGACCTTTGAGGTAAGGGTCCAAATTCATCTTTTTGCATTTAGATATCCAGTTGTCCCAGCACCATTTATTGAAAAGTCTTTCCTTTCCTCATTGAATTGCCTTTCCACCTTTGTTGAAAATCATCCAGCTCTGGACTATATTGATTCTTGTGTCAGTCCTTATGCCATTACCATACTGTCTTGATTACTGTTGCTTTGTGGTAAGTTTCAAAACCGGGAAGTGTGAGTCCTCCAAATTTGTTGTTCTTTTTCAAGAATATTTTGGCCATCTAGAGGCCATTCTTCCCAGCTGACTGCTGATGACCACCACCCGCCAACTCACTGCTGTCTTCAGGTTCAGGCAAGCCAGGGCTTGGGCAGTACCCACCTGTGCCCAATTCTGGATCTCAGCCATGGCTCCTGGGCTGCCTTCTCCCCCAGCTTCTGCCCATTTGCTTTCATCACCTTCTATGCCCCTTTGCTCCTGAGCTGTATTCATATTTTCCCTGGGTTCCCAAAGCCCTTCATGCTTCGCTTTCCACCAGACGCATCGATCTGGATTGTGATGGTCTCTTTTCTTGTCTATCTCCCCCTTTACCCTGTAGGGCCATTGAAAGCAGGGTCTTCATTTTGGACACCTTCATTTCACCGTGTCTGGTAGAGAGTAGGCTCTTGGGAGGTGTTTATTGCTAAAATGAGTGAATGGCCGACTACCCTGACACCTCTTGATGTATCTTCCTGAGACTGCTGATCCTTGTACCCATCTCATCCCTTGCCGCGTCACATTCTGCTGGGAGGCCTAGAATTTCCCTTACCATGCATAAAACCAAACCAAACCCATTGCCATTCAGTCAATTTGGACTCAGAGCAACCTTGTTGGACCGGAGTAGATCTACTGCATAGGGTTTCAAAGGTTTCTAGCTGCCAACCTTTTGGTTATTCACCGAGCTCTTAACCACCGAGCTGCCAGGGGTCCCCACAGCTCACCTCACCTTATTGGGTTCCAGGTTTCAGGTTTGTTCTATTCGCTCCATCCTTCTCTTGTTAATTGGGTCACACTGAGCTGACCCTGAGCTACAAAATGAGTCAGTGGGTTATGCCTCTGTTTCTGTAGCTGAGTGATTTTGACTTCAGCTACAGTGTTTGACTAACATACTGCGTGTCTGTGTTTTAGGAGAAAGTCTCTATTCTGGTGATTTCATCATGGGAAACAACATGGGTGATACAAGATCAAGTGATAGGGCATCGTGCCACCAACATACTGTATTTTATTGAATCTATGACATTGTCAGTTATCAGATGTACCATAATTTTATGCGCTCCTAAGAAAATGCAATGCTAATTATTTTGTGAAATAATTTTCTTACATTGATTTCAAGATCTATTTTGATTTCAATACCCAAAGCCACTGCTGTTGAGCCGATTCTGACTCGTGGTGACCCCATATGTTACAGAATAAAACTGCTCCACAGGATTTTCTTGGCTGTAATCTTTACAAAAGCAGATTGTCAGGCATTTCTTTTGTGGCGTCACTGGGTGGGTTCAAACCGCCAACCTTTAGGCTAGTCCAGACCAAATTTGTTAACGTTGAGTCAATTCTGACTCACAGAGACTGTGTTGGACAGAGTAGAACTGCCCCAGAGGGTTTCCAAGGACCGGCTGGTGGATTTGAACTGTGGACCTTTCAGTTAGCAGCCATAGCTCTTAACCACTGTGCCACCAGGGTTCAGGCACAAACCATTTGTGTCACTATGGACCTGATTTTGATTTCAGCGGCTCTAAACTGTGAAGGATAAAAGGGTACATCTCAGAGTTGATAAAATACAGTCTTAGAATTCTCTTAGTTGGAAACTGATCCTCCTCCTCTCCCTCCCTCTGTCCCTCCTCTCATTTCTGTTGTCGTCTTTTCCCTTCACAATAAACCTTCACTGTGAGACACGCATAGCTGTTTATTACCTTTCTCTTCATATTTGTTTAGAAATATACATTCTTCTTTCTTTCTGTTGCCTTCTGACAAAATGTAGCATACTGTTTTTGTTCATACCTAATTTACATGTTCCCATTCTAAACCTTAGCATGAACGTGCATGAAAATTGATCATATCACATTTGAAGGTTAATTCCGAGTGTGTGTATGCACTGAAGCACTTGCCGAATTTCCCCAGTAGTTCAGGTAGGTCCAATGCTGTGCCGTTTTGTGTGTGTGTGTTTGTCCTGGCTCTAATGAACCACCTTTCCTAACCCCAGCTTTGGGCCTGACCAGAACGATGGGGAGGTTTGTTTAATGATAAAGCCCACTGGCTTTCTGCCCCTTAATTAGAATTAGCAATTTATTTTTGAGTTTCCATCTGTGGTGCTTGCCGCATCTGTCAGGGTGATTCATGCGTGGGCTGAACTAGGCGGTGGGATCTGTGAAGGGGGCGATCAGCTGTGGCAGAGGGAGAGCGGCGCCATGGCTGCCCAGTCGGGAGTCCACACTGAATCATGGGAAAAAGAGGATCAGTTTCTGGGCGGATGCCATGAAACTGGGATGCTGTGTCTTACTTCTGAGGTAAAGTGAGTGCTGCCACCCCTACTCAAAAACAGTCACCTGTAAAACATTATGGCAGTCCTTTAGTATTTGTGGAGCCCTGGTGGTGCAGCGGTGAAGAGCTCAGCTGCTAACCAAAAAGTCGGCAATTCGAATCCACCAGCCGCTGCTTGGAAACCCTATGGGGCAGTTCTTTTGTGTCACTATGAGTCGGAATCGACTCGATGGCACTGGGCTGGGTTTTACAGGGTCACTATGAGTCGGAATCGACTCGACAACGTGTTTGGGTTTTTGGTTTAGTATTTGTGTTAAACTTGAATGCATGCAATAGAAATAGTTTCGTTAATTGTCACAGTCTTTGTCAAGCTTTCCGATTTTCCCGAACTGTCAGCTAAATCAAGTCTAGTAATACAAACATGCTCATTCGTTTACTATACATGCTTTTGGGATGAATACTGGGGAGATAATCTCTGAAGATCTTTTAAAGCCTGTTTACTATTTCGTTTATTCTACCCCAATTATGAAACTGCAGTTCCATGTCCCACAAGTGAAACATGGTATGAAGTATTTTTATGGTGCACTGAAAAATAAAATTGCATATACTTGAAAAGCAGTGCTTAGAGCCTTCAAGACAGACCATGAAAACCTCCGGGGCTAAGAACTCAGGCACTAAGGACAGGTTCTCCACAGATTAATTAGCAACGCTGGCCTGCTCAGTAGGAAGTACAGATAACCCCGTGGCGTGTATTCTAATGATGCTCGTTTTGTTTATTTGTCCAGCCCCTTTTATGGAGAAGACTTTTACTGTGAAATTCCTCGGAGTTTTCGCCACCTGTCATTTTACATTTTTGATAGAGACGTTTTCCGGAGGGATTCCATCATCGGTAGGTATTTATATGGATTTTTTTTTTTTTTTTTCCCATCGTCTGAGCAGAGGCACTTGGAGTCTTATTCTGGCATGGCAGAAGTGGGATAGCCTCTTCTAAACATGCCCATCCTGTCCTGAACTAGAACCGAATGTATAGTTAGCATATTTGAAGACAGTTGGATATACATTTAAAAAGTGAAATTGTGGTATATCCTTGAGACTGTACTGAGGTGAATGTGCAGTCCTTTGGGGAGGCTGGGGTTATTCCTTGTTATGGACACAGCCCTTTAAATTATAATTTCTCTGGACTCTCCGTGGTCTTGGGCTATGGGTCTCCTGTGTCTTTGCCATTCTAGGCTTGGATGGGGCCATGCCAGTGTTCATGCTGTAGTCTGACTCCAAAGCCTCGCATGGGCAAGAGCAGCTTTTCCCCAAAACATCAGTGCTTTGTGGAGCTTTAAACCATGAATTCACCTTACATTATTGTTGTTAGCTGCTGTCCAGTGGAGTTGGCTACCGACCCATGGCAGCTCCATATACAATGCAACAAAACGCCTCCTGGTTCTGTGCTATCCCCATGAACAGTTGCAGATCAGACCATTGTGATCCATAGGGTTTTCAATGGCTGATTTTTAGAAGTAGATCACCAGGCCTTTCTTCCTGATCTGTCTTAGTCTGGAAGCTCTGCTGAAATCTGCTCAGCATCATAGCAACACACAGCCTCCACTGACAGATGGGTGGTGGTTGCACATGAGGTGTGTTGGCTGGGAATCGAACTCAGGTCTCCAGCACAGAAGGTGAGAGTTCTACCACTGAACCATCACTGCACCCATTCACATTACATTAGGGAGACCAAAATATAGTTGGGAGCCTGTGCTTCAAGGCAAGTGTGTATGCATCTTTCAAACCAGTCCCCAAATGATCCCTAATGGCTCCTCTCCAGGAGTCCGTCTGGAATGGAGATATTTGAGAGATTTTTATAGTTGTCCTTTCTCCTCACAAGCTCCAGACTGTTGCCCATTCCTGATTCCTGTCACCCTTCAACAGTGTCAGACAAGTGAAGGGTCACCCAGGGAAAGAGAGTGTGTAGTTGTTACAAAGAGAGCCTTTGGGGCCAGGCACATCTGCACTGGAATTCTAGCTGAGCCACTTATTAGATACTAGGCCTTAGGCAGGGCACTTACTTCTCTGAGCCTGCAGTTTCCCTCTATTTTAAAAAGAGGGTTGCAATGCATTGATAATTACCCATGATTTGAATGCAAAAGTTGAAAACAAAGAAGGATTGGTTGTTGGGAAATATGGCCTTGAAGATAGAAAGAACACCAGAAATCTTGTGCTAGAATTTTGCAAGATCAATGACTTCTTCATTGTGAATACCTTTTTTCCACAACCTAAGTGGTGACTATACACATGGACCTTGCCAGATGGAATAACAGGAATCAAATCAACTACATCTGTGGAAAGAGAAGATGGAGAAGTTCAATATCGTCAGTCAGAACAAGGCCAGGGGCCAACTGCAGAACAGACCATCAATTGTTCATATGCAAGCTCAAGTTGAAGCCGAAGAAAATTAAAAACAAGTCCACCAGAGCCAAAGTACCACCTTGAGTATACCCTACCTGAATTTAGAGAGCATCTCAAGAATAGATTTGATGCATTGAACATTAATGACTGAAGACCAGACGAGTTGTGGGAATGACATCAAGGACATCATACATGAAGAAAGCAAAAGGAAGCAAAAGGAAGACAAGAAAGAAAGAAAAGACCAAAACGGATGCCAGAAGAGACTCTGAACCTTGCTCTTGAATGTCGAGTAGCTAAAGCGAATGGAAGAAACGATGAAGTAAAAGAGCTGAACAGGAGATTTCCAAGGGTGGCTTGAGAAGGCAAAGTAAAGTATTATAATGATACTTGCAAAAAGCTGGAGTTAGAAAACCAAAAGGGAAGAACACGCTCAGCATTTCTCAAGATGAAAGAACTGAAGGAAAAATTCAAACCTCAAGTTACAACATAGAAGAATTCTATGGACAAAATACTGAATGATGCAGGATGCAGCAAAAGAAGATGGAAGGAATACACAGAGTCACTGTACCAAAAACAGTTGGTCAGTGTGCAGCCATTTCAGGAGGTAGCATATGATCAAGAACCTATGGTACTGAAGGAAGAAGTCCAAGCTGCGCTGAAGGCAGTGACAAAAAACAGGACTCCAGAAATTGACAGAATACCAATTGAGATGTTTCAACAAACAGTTGCAACACTAGAAGAACTCACTCATCTCTACCAAGAAATTTGGAAGACAACTACCTGGCCAACTAATAGGAAGAGATCCATATTTGTGTCCATTCCAAAGAAAAGTGATCCAACAGAATGTAGAAATTATCGAATATCATTAATATCACACACAAGTAAAATTTTGCTGAATATAATTCAAAAACCGTTGCAGAAGAGGATGTAAAACAAGGGACATCATTGCTGATGTCAGATGAATCTTGGCTGAAAGCAGAGAATACCAGGAAGTTGTTTACCTGTGTTTTATTGTCTTTGCAAAGACATTGGCTGTGTGGATCATAACAGATTATGGAAAATATTGCAGAGGGTGGGAATTCCAGAACACTTAATTGTGCTCGTGAGGAACCTGTACATGAATCAGGAGTCAATCGTTCCAACAGAACAAAGGGATACTGCGTGGTTTAAAGTTAGGAAAGGTGTGTGTCAGGGTTGTATCCTTTCACCATACTTATTCTGTGTGCTGAGCAAATAATTCGAGAAGCTGGACTATATGAAGAAGAACAGGACATCAGGATTGGAGGAAGATTCATTAGCAACCTGCGATACGCAGATGACACGCCTTGCTTGCTGAAAGTGAAGAGAATTTGAAGCAGTTACTGATGAAAATCAGACAACAGCCTTTGGTATGGATTATACCTCAACATAAAGAAAACAAAAATCCTCACAACTAGACCAATAAGCAACATCATGATAAATGGAGAAAGTATTGAAGTTGTCAAGGATTTCATTTTACTTGGATCCACCATCAATGCTCGTGGAAGCAGCAGTCAGGAAATCAAATGACGTATTGCATTGGGCAAATCTGCTACAAAAACCTCTTCAAAGTGTTAAAAAGCAAAAATCTCATTCTGGGGACTAAGATACACCTAACCTAAGCCATGGTATTTTCAATTGCTTCATATGCATGGGAAAACTGGACAGTGAATAAGGAAGACTGAGGAAGAATTCATGCACTTGAATTATGGTGTTGGTGAAGAATAGTGAATATATAGTGGACTGCCAGAAGACTGAACAGATCTGTCTTGGAAGAAATACAGCCAGAGTGCTCCTTGGAAGTGAGGATGGCGAGACTTTATCTCATGTACTTTGGACATGTTATCAGGAGGGACCGGTCCCTGGGGAAGGACATCATCCTTGGTAAAGTAGAGGGTCAGCGAAAAAGAGAAAGACCCTCAATGAGATGGATTAATACAGTGGCTGTGACAATCATTGTGAGGATGACACAGGACTGGGCAGTATTTTGTTCTGTTGTACATGGGGTCACTATGACTTGGAAATGACTGGAAGGATAATGACAATTCAGTGATGGCCTCCAATTTAGCAAAGAGCAAGAAAAAAACACCAAACCTGCCATGGCTAACAGTCACCAACCACTTCTGTGTTAACCCTGGTGAGAGAGAGAGGCAAGACTGTTAATATTCTTCAGCTCCAAAGAAGCCATGTTTATTTATAGCCTGTTGAGGTGGTGAACATGTAATGAAAGAGCAGTGGTTATAGATTCCCAAATGAATGAAATTTCTTTATCCAGACCATTTGTCTGAGAAACCCTGGAGCAGATGCTTGTCATAAGCAGAGGGGGCAGGTGATTGTGTGTGAAAATTCCATGTCTGTTACAGTAGAGACACCAGACAGCAATTTATTTATTTTCAAATAAATGCCATCTAAAATGCATTTGTGCATTTATTATCGTTGTTGTTAGTTGCCTTTGAGTCGCTTCTGATTCACGGTGACCCCACGTGTGCAGAGTAGAACTGCTCCATACAGTTTTGAAGGCTGTGACCTTTCTGAAGTTGACCTCCAGGCCTGTCTTCCTGGGCACCTCTGGGTGGACTCCATCAGCCAACCTTTCGGCCAGTAGTTGAGCACTTAACTGTTGGCAACACCCAGAGCCCATCTGTGCTTTGTTGGAGAGTCATTCTTCAGAGCTTGGATTATTGCATTTTATGAGATTTTGCTGTGGTTTTTCTCTATAGTCTGCTGTCATAAGAATGCATGGGGTATAAACTTCCATGGGCAGAGAAAGGTTTGTGCCCTAGGCTGGCACTCTCCTGGTACACATTTGCTCATGGGCTGGGCTGCCCATCAGGTTTTAAGTCCAGCTGTGGTGTGAGGATGCTGGAGTGGCTCGGTCCAGCTTGGTGCATCCTCGACAGGCCAGGCCAGACCAGGTCTAAGGCACTTGTTAACAGGAGCAGCCTCAGAAAACTCTGGGAAGTGGGTCACCTTGTGCTCAATAGCTCCCACCTATCTGTGCCCCTTTTTTCTCACTTCTCACCAGCGTCTGGGCTACTCCATATATTCTCTTTCATGCTACAGCTCCCAATGTTAGTGATATTAGTGTTTGTTAATTATTTGTATTGTGATTTACAGTTGGTGCAGGTGTAATTATTGACTAAATGTATTCTCACAGTTCCGACATTCATTCCTTCCTTACTCATTGCCATATGCCGGCCGCACCGTTTTAGGCAGTGTGAGTCCAGCAATAAGCAAAATAGATAAGAGTCTTGCCGTCCTGAAGCACAGGAAACTATATTTTAGAGGGGTTGTAGAACTTGCCTTTCATTGCACAGCTGAGGGCTGACGATGAGGTTGGGGCCACAACCCAGCCGCTCTTGTTCCGAATTCCCTGCCCTTTCACTGCAGTAGGGAGGGGTGCTCCTTCAGGGGCGTTGGTTTGTAGAAAGGACCTCCAGCTGAGTGTGAAGCCCAGCCCAGGTGGTGGAATTTGGCCACCCTGAGACTTCAATAGGAGAGGGATTTAACAACCGAGAGCCCTTACCCCTGCTGCCTACACTCCTCGCCCTGAGTTACACACTGGTGTGTTTACTTAAGCGGCAGTGGTTCTCAGGTGCTGTCGAGTTGATCCCAACTTACAGCGACCCCATCCACGGGACAGTGTGGAGCTCTGCCATAGGGTTTTCTGACTGTAATCTTTATAGAAGCAGATCACCAGGTCTTTGTCCCAAGGAGCCACTGAGTGGGTTCAAACCGCCAACCTTTTGGCTGTCAGCCGAGCGCTTAACTGTTGAGCCACCAGAGCTCCATAAGTTGGTTAGGTACTGCCTCAGGAAGCCAAAAGTTGTATCATTTCTCTCTACTGCCATGACTGAGGCATCCGTTGTAAGCAGTGAATTAACCGGGGGCTCTGTGTGAGAAAGGCTGCCAGACAGTTTAGTGACACCCTAGAAGTGAGAATAAGTGAAATTAATTTTAATCAGAACACACGAATCCTTTTGAGGAAAACATTCGAAGGCCAAACTAAAAAAGAAAAAGGATCTCCAATTAACCTTGCAGAAACAAACCCTATGTTTGTTTTCTGCTTTCCCACCAGGCATACCAAAAAAAAAAAAGAAATGTTTAAAAATAAATTCCAGGCTGCATCACTGAGCTCTTGTGAATTCAAAATGCCTGGTATAACAAACAGTGTAAATTACGCCTTTTCCCCCTGGAATAGACTCCATTGGTGTGATTGGAGCGGAATTTGATGGAGAAGCAGAAAATGAATAGAGCCAATATACACTGTAAATCAGCTCATTCTGAAGAGAGAGGCCGGGGTTTTTCAGTGGACCTTTTGTCGTTGAAGTTTCTTGAGGTTGCTGGCGTGTATTTTAAACTGTGAGTTGCGCCTTTATGACTATGTAGTCCGATGGCTTTGCTGCATCCATGGCCTGTGGAACAGATTGCTGCCGTTTCAGCAGCTGTCAATTGCTGAGCTAACACCTCCTGGTTCCTGGCAAAGCATTTCATCTGTCCTTGAGGAGCTACATCCAGCAATATGTGGAGGGTATTTCCTAGAATGTATGAAAGGGAAAACAATTCCCTGATTTCAGAGCACTGCTTCAGTAATGTTTTAATTTGTAAAATATTTCGAAAGCATGGTTCTGGGAAGCTTTCGAGCTTCCTAGTTTGACTGACTTGGGATAAGAGGGGCAACCCATTTCCTAAAAATATCTACTGGCTGCTACTGGGATACTCAGAACATCTTACACCACGCAGGGCCAATTTTAGATCAAGGACTTTCCCTTAAGGCTTTTCTACCCTGTGATCTCCTGGGGTTTCTTAACCAAACTCAAAGGGTTCATGAGTGTTCATCTGTCCCAGAAAAAAACCCTGTTCATGTTCACTCTGGTAATGAAGGTGGAAATGGAGAGGCCAAACATGGTAACAACGATGGTTATTTTAATGTAAGCATTAAGATTATGTCTGTTTTGTAGCACCGAACATTCCTGGGAGAAGAAAAGAATTTTGGAGGCTCAGCCCCTGAGTATTGATAATTTGTGTCTCAAGTCTGTTTGAATCATGCAGACTTCATCTCACTGGTTTGTCTACCTGTCTTTTCTCTACTTTCTGGCCAACGGATCACTCTTCAAGCCTTCCAACCTACCCTTTACTTTACCCCTCCAGAGTAGTTATTCTTGATAAGGTCACCGATATTGCCAAACCAAGGGATATATCAGTCCAGATCTTAATGGACCTCCCAGCAGTGTTCAGTGAGTTGACCATTCCCTTTCCATTGAAGCTCTTTCTCCTTCAGTTTTCTTGACAATACATTCCCTTGGTTTTACTCTTTGGCTGTTCCTCTACAGTCCCTTTACCTCTGAACCTATCCATCCAGCTTCCAATTCAACATCTCCCCTTGATTGTCTCACAGACATCTCAGATACATTATGCTCACCACTGAACCCATGATCATCTTCAAGGGTTCTTTGTCTCTGAGTAAACCTAGCCACCTCTTCTTTCCTAGCCCCTCACAGAAGACTCATCAAGACCTTAGTCCTGTCATAAATACCTCTAGAATTCCCCATTTCTCTCCATCTCTCTTGCTGCTACTCTAAGCCGCCATCATTTCTTGCTTGGACTAAAGTTTACTATAGCTTCCTAAGCTCTCTCTTTAGATCCATTCATTCTCACCCTCCATTCCAGAGTTCCCTTTTCTAAGTGCAAGCTATCGTTTCCTCTCCCTAGTTTAAAACTCATCAATAGTGTCTGGTCACACCTAGGATAAAGTTCAAAATGCTTAACAGGGCTCTACATAATCAGGGTCCAGAAAATATTCCATTGTTATCTTTCTTCAACATCTGTCATGTTGCTTTAAGCACAGTAGGTATTTAGTAAACATTTGTTGAAAAAAATGAATGACATTTGAAAAGACCTCTAAACATTATATTTGTCCCATTTTAAAAATTCAAGATGTTTTATAGTCTTCAGTCTCAAGAAACTCTTCTTTAGGGCTACTGTATTTCCATTTTATAGTCTAGATTTATTTAAAAAAAAAAAGTGCTAAGTTTGAGGTCTATCCTGAAGTACAACGCTGTCAGTGATAGGATAATATCCATACACCTACAAGGAAAACCAGTTAATACGATTATTATTCAAATTTAAGCACCAACCACTAGGGCCAAAGATAAAGAAACAGAAGATTTTTATCAGCTGCTGCAGTCTGAAATTGATCGAACATGCAATCAAGATGCATTTATAATTACTGGCGATTGGAATGCAAAAGTTGGAAACGAAGAAGGATCAGTAGTTGGAAAACATGGCCTTGGTGATAGAAACAATGCTGGAGATCGAATGATAGAATTTTGCAAGACCAGTGACTTCTTCATCGCAAATACCTTCTTTCACCAACATAAACGGTGACTATACACATGGACCTCGCCAGATGGAACACACAGAAACCAAACTGACTACATCTGTGGAAAGAGACGATGGAAAAGCTCAATATCATCAGTCAGCACAAGGCCAGGGGCCGACTGTGGAACAGACCATCAATTGCTCATATGCAAGTTCAAGCTGAAACTGAAGAAAATCAGAGCAAATCCACAAGAGCCAAAATATGACCTTGAGCGTATCCCACCTGAATTTAGAGACCATCTCAAGGATAGATTTGATGCATTGAACACTAGTGACTGAAGACCAGATGAGATGTGGAATGACATCAAGGACATCATCCATGAAGAAAGCAAGAGGTCACTGAAAAGACAGGAAAGAAAGAAAAGACCAAGATGGATGTCAGAGAAGACTCTGAAACTTGTTCTTGAGCATCAAGCAGCTAAAGCAAAAGGAAGAATTGATGAAGTAAAAGAACTGAATAGAAGATTTCAAAGGGCCTCTCGAGAAGACAAAGTAAAGTATTATAATGACATGTGCAAAGAGCTGGAGATGGAAAACCAAAAGGGAAGAACACACTCGGCGTTTCTCAGGCTGAAAGAACTGAAGAAAAAAATCAAGCCTCGAGTTGCAGTAGTGAAGGATTCCATGGGGAAAATATTAAACGATGCAGGAAGCATCAAAAGAAGATGGAAGGAATACACAGGGTCATTATACCAAAAAGAATTAGTCGATATTCAACCATTTCAAGAGGTGGCATATGATCAGGAACTTATGGTACTGAAGGAAGAAGTCCAAGCTGCTGTGAAGGCATTGGCGAAAAACAGGGTTCCAGGAGTTGAAGGAATATCAATTGAGATGTTTCAACAAACAGATGCAGTGCTGGAGATGCTCACTCATCTATGCCAAGAAATATGGAAGACAGCTTCCTGGCCAACTGACTGGAAGAGATCTATATTTATGCCTATTCCCAAGAAAGGTGATCCAAACGAATGTGGAAATTATAGAACAATATCATTAATATCACACGCAAGCAAAATTTTGCTGAAGATCATTCAAAAACAGCTGTAGCAGTATATCGACAGGGAACTGGCAGAAATTCAGGCCGGTTTCAGAAGAGGACGTGGAACCAGGGATATCATTGCTGATGTCAGATGGATCCTGGCTGAAAGCAGAGAATACCAGAAGGATGTTTACCTGTGTTTTATTGACTACGCAAAAGCATTCGTCTGTGTGGATCATAACAAACTGTGGATAACACTGTGAAGAATGGGAATTCCAGAACACTTAATTGTGCTCATGAGGAACCTTTACATAGATCAAGAGGCAGTTGTTTGGACCGAACAAGGGGATACTGATTGGTTTAAAGTCAGGAAGGGTGTGCGTCGGGGTTGTATTCTTTCACCATACCTATTCAATCTGTATGCTGAGCAAATAATACGAGAAGCTGGACTATATGAAGAAGAATGGGGCATCAGGATTGGAGGAAGACTCATTAACAACCTGCATTATGCAGATGACACAACCTTGCTTGCTGAAAGTGAAGAGGACTTGAACCACTTACTAATGAAGATCAAAGACCACAGCCTTCAGTATGGATTGCACCTCACCATAAAGAAAACAAAAATCCTCACAACTGGACCAATGAGCAACATCATGATGAACTTAGAAAAGATTGAAGTTGTCAAGGATTTCATTTTACTTGGATGCACAATCAACACCCATGGAAGCAGCAGTCAAGAAATCAAAAGACGCATTGCATTGGGCAAATCTGCTGCAAAGGACCTCTTCAAAGTGCTGAAGAGCAAAGATGTCACCCTGAAGACTAAGGTGTGCATGACCCAAGCCATGGTATTTTTAATCGCATCATATGCATGTGAAAGCTGGACAATGAATAAAGAAGACCAAAGAAGAGTTGATGCCTTTGAATTGTGTTGGCGAAGAATATTGAATATACCGTGGACTGCCAAAAGAACAAACAAATCTGTCTTGGAAGAAGTGTGGCCAGAATGCTCCTTAGAGGCAAGGATGGCGAGACTGCGTCTTACATACTTTGGACATGTTGTCAGGAGGGGTCAGTCCCTGCAGAAGGACATCATGCTTGGTAGAGTACAGGGTCAGTGGAAGAGAGGAAAACCCTCGATGAGGTGGATTGACACAGTGGCTGCAACCATGAGCTGAAGCATAATAACGATTGTAAGGATGGCATAGATCGGGCAGTGTTTCATTCTGTTGTGCAGGGGATCACTATGAGTCGGAACCGACTTGATGTCACGTAACAACAACAACAACAAAGTTTGAGGTCACGTTGCCTGAACTGACCTGGAGAAGGAATTCTGTACTCCCCAGTGTGGCATTCAAGACCTTTTATAATCTGACCCCAAGCTAGTTTTCTGGGATTAACTTCTCAACTTCTACTCTGGCCTTTCTATGTGCCACAACATAAACACACTCATATGTACATGCACACACACACACACACACACACACGCCTACGTAGGCATCCTTCACTCCCTGCCCCTCCTGTATGCTCTACCTTTGGGGCACTCTTGTGTTAACACTAGAAGGCCTTTTTAATGTGTCTTGGTTTTATGAAATCTGATTCATCCTTCAATGATTAGATCAAATGCTCTCTGTCCTGCAATACCATGATTCTCCTTTGCATGTGGGGTATACATTAAAAATTCAGGCACCCACATCACCATCCATGCCTGTGGACCCCAGATTTTCTGGGGGTTGGGTCTGGGAATCTATAGTTTTATCACGTTCCTAAGGTGATTTTTGGGGCCCTGGTGGCGCAGTGGTTAAGCATTTGGCTGCCAACCAAAAGGCCAGCAATTCGAACCCACCAGCTGCTCCTTGGAAACCCCATGGCGCAGTTCTGCTCAGTTCTATAGGGTGGTTCTGAGTCAGAATCAACTTGATGGCGATGGGTTCAGATGATTATTATACTAAGAAGGAAGCTAACGTTTACTGAATACTTATTGATATGTCGGGCACTGTCCTGGGTGTTTTCATGTGCACAAAATTAGGACATTTAACCTTCGTATTAATTTCAGGAAGTAGGCATCACCATCATTTCCTTTATGAAGAAGAAACTGAAGCTCAGATTGGTTAAGAAACTTGCCTAAAGATGCACAGATGATGAGTGGTGAGTCAAGGAGTCAATCATTTCATGGAGTATTAGGAGAAAAATAGGTATAAGTATTAGTTGAGAAATAGAAAAAGAAATGTGTGTCTCATATTTTCTTTGCTTGTTACATGAAATCATTTCCCTAAAAAAGGAACCTCGAGTAGGTGCTCCCTCCCATTGTCCCCTGTGACTCATTTGCTTTCACTCGGAATTACATTTTCATCTCCTGCCTATGCGCGTGATAGATGGCTTTACAAAATTTCCGTCTAAACATTTCATATTTTAATTAAACATTTAGATTTATGCTTTCTCTGGGATTTTTGGCACCAACTGTCTGCTTTGCGAGTATGAAAGCAATCCTAAACCTGAGTAACTCTGCTTCACTAGATGAGGGGGTGAAGAAATAATTGTCCACAAAATTACCACATCAGCTGTGTCTACAGCAGGAATGGCGGGCGTAGAGGCACTTTCAGAATCCTGTAGGGGCAGTCAGTTCACCTCTCTCAGCTGCTGTGCTCACTGTCATCATTGCTGGGTGGTCTGAGAAAACGAAAATCATATCCTTTTTGTGCTATCATTGTGTTCCTTATGGAGTAGCGGAGGGGAATTGGCCCTAGAATCCCCTCCTTACTTGCTTCCACCCTCCCTCTCTCCCTTTCACCTAACCTCCTTCCCTCCCTCCCTCCCTCCAACCTTCCCTCCCTTCGTCCCCTTTTTTCCCCTCCCTCCCCCTCTTCCCTTGTTCGCTTCCTTCTTTCCCTTCTAATCTGATACTTTTCTGTCATTTCCTTTTCCTCTCCTTCACGCAGTTATCCTCAGTAGGATCTTGGTACACATGTGAGTTGCTCACGCTGTCCACACATGTGGCTTATTTCCTATCCCGGTCATCTCCCTTAGCAGCATCACAACCCTCTTACTCAATCTATTGAAGTTGGGTGAATAAGGCTTCCAAGGCAATACAGATACGGGGTTTACAAAAAGAAAAAAAGGGGCAGGGGGCAGTGAGGAACCTTTATACAGTATAGGAAAGTGTAGTAGAGTGTATTGATTCTTGTTTTATTCTGGCTAGGATGGTTTAGTTAATAAGGAAAAATAATATAACTTAATTTTTGGGTTAGGACTTCAGCGAATTTATTAGTAGAATTTTGTTGCTTGCTAAAAATGTTTTTGATGGTTGTAGATATTGATTCGTGTTTGATCTGAAGAAATTAAACATAATCATGGCAATGATTCAGCAAGCTGTACTTTCTTTCATTTTGCCATTTCCTCTGTCTTTCATACTGTCACTCAAAGAAGGGCAAGTGCTGCCTGTTTATTCTGGCACAACTGAGCCCGAATTCATGTTGTAGGAAAGGAGGAGAAATTTAAATAGAAGTCTTTGACACTTATTTCTCTTATTTACATATTTAATGAATACTTATACAGTATTTACTATGTGGAAGGTGTTGCTACAGGCACTTTACAAATATTGGCTCTTTGATTTTCAAAACAACTCTGTGAGGTCAGTACGATTAATATTCCCGTTTTTCAGATGAGGACACTGGAGTGAGCCAGCTTGACGTTTGTACCTAAGCAATCATGTTCTAAGATTTATGTTATTGTGTTTTCGTACCTAATGTTAAGAGTATGCTCTATCACCTTTATTTAGAAGCAGTAATGGATTGAATGTGAGGCTGGGGAAAAAGGAGAAGCCCAGGATGACTCCTGAGTTACTCATATGCATTACTACGTGGATGAGCGATGGTTCATAGACAGCGGGTGGAAAATGGTAGATGGTAGACAATGATTGGTAGATGAGGAATGGTGGTGGTGGAAGAGGAATGGTGGATAATGGATGGGGGATGATGGTGGTGGAGGATGTTGATTGGTCAATGATGGGTGGTGGGTGGAGAATAGGGTCACTATGGGTCAAAATTGCTCAACAGCGACAGCTTTGGTTTATTTGTTTTTAGACAGGGGAATGGTGGTAGTGGAAGGAGAATGGTGGATCATGGGTAGGGGAGGATGGTGGATGCGAAATGATGGATGATGGGCGGGAAGGATGGTGATTGGTAGATGATGGGTGATAAATGAGAAATAGTGGTGGTGGAAGGAGAATGATGGATGATAGACGATGGATTGTTAGGGTGGTAGCAGTGGATGAGGGCTGGTGGATGGTGGGTGGTAAATGAGCAATGGTGGTGGTGGAAGGAGAATGATGGACGATGGATTGTTAGGATGGTGGCAGTGGATGAGGGCTGGTGGATGGTGGGTGGTAAATGATGGGTGAAAGGTAGGCAGTGATGGATGATGGTGGTGAAGAATGATGGATAGCAGATGGAGAGTGGTGGATCATGGACGGGGGATGATGGAGAGTGGGACATGGTTGATAGTATCATTTCCTGGGATGAAGAACTCATGAGAAGGAGCAGATTTGAAGAAACAGAGCTGAGCTACTTGCTTCACTAAGTTGTAAGCCCCAATAGAGGTAATTGACAAACATTTATCAATCGCTTCCCTCCTCTCTCTCTTTGGAGAGTGTATGGAGTCCCTGGGTGGGCCCTTGGGTGCTTCAAATGGTTAATGTGCTTGGATGTTAACTGAAAGGTTGGGGGCTTGAGTCCACTTGCAGACACCTCAGAAGGTAAGTCTGGCAATCTACTTTTGAAAAATCAGCCAGTGAAAACCCTATGGAGCACGGTTTTACTCAGACACACCTAGGGTTGCCCTGAGTCAGAGCTGACTTGACAGTGACTGGTTTATTACTTTCCTGTTGCTGCCGCAACAAGTTATCACAAATTTAGTGGCTTAAAACAATAGAAATGTATTATCTTACAGTCTGGAGGTCAGAAGTCCAAAATGGTTTCACTGGGCTGAAACCAACTGTCAGCAAGGCTGTGTTCCCTCTGGAGGGTCTAGAGGAGACTCTAGTTTCTTGCTTTTTTCTTTTTTTCCAACTTCTAGAGCTGCATTCCTTGCATTTCTTGGCTCATGGCCCTTTCCTCCATCTCCAAAGCCGGCAGTGTAGTACCTTCAGATCTCTGTCTGCTGTTGTCAGACCTTGTCTTCTTCCTTCTGTAGGTAATCTCCTTCTGCCTTCCTCTTATAAGGACCCTTGTAGTTACCTTTCGGGCCCACCCCTGTCAGTCCTTGTCTTCTTCCTTCTGTAGTTAATCTCCTTCTGCCTTCCTCTTATAAGGACCCTTGTAGTTACCTTTCGGGCCCACCCCACAAATCCAGGATAATCTCCTGTCTCAAGAAAGATCCATAACTTAATTGCTTCTGCAAAGTCCCTTTTGCCATGTAAAGTCACATTCACAGGTCCCATGAATTAGGGTCTGGATATCTTTGGGGGTGATTACTCAGCCTACCATAGAGAGATTGGCTCTCAATGATCATTTGTGGCAACTGCTACAATTTAAGTAGAAATAACCAAAGTTTATTCAGGAAATACATGGGCATGGATCACATAGGAACTCAGGTAATTAACACTTGACTTCATTTTAAGACTGAACTGTGATAGAGAACTTTCAAAGCAGAATCCTTAAATCTGAAATGAAACTTGATGAAGAAAGTTTTACAAGTTTAGAGCTGTGGCAGAGGGTACGTAGAGTGCTTTAAGATCTCACTAATAGCCATACCCAATGTATCTTGGGAGCCCTGCTGGCACAGTGGTTAAGAGCTCAGTTGCTAACCAAAAGGTAGACAGTTCGAATCCACAAGCTGCTCCTTGGAAGCCCTATGAGGCAGCTCTACTCTGTCCTGTAGGGTCACTATGAGTTGGAATTGACGGCAACAGGCTTGGTTTTGGGTTTGAAAGTATCTTGGTAGGGGGAATGGTTCTGAAAGTCAAATTTGATCACTGCACTCTCCTAATGATATTCTGCATGGGCTCCACTTTGCTCTCAGAATGAAAACCAAACCCTTAGACTGGCATTCAAGCCCTTCATGATCGGCCCTTGCAAAGGTTTACTTCTTCATCTCTTGACACACCCCCCTTCTCTTCTTCGTCTCGCCCCAGACAGTGGGCTCCAGTTCTACTAAATACCTTGCAGTCTCTCAAGGGGCTATGCTCCCTCATGCTTCCTGGCCTTTGCATATGTGGCATCCTCTGTCTGGGACGCCCACCTTCAGGGGTCTTCTCCTCCATTCCCTACCACCTGTTGGCCTCATGGATTCTTGTTTGGTTGGTTTGCTGAAGGAGGCAACATCTCTGCTTTACATCGGCCTGATTGAGCTGCTATCCTCAGTGTGCTTAACCTTCTGTGGCATTTCTTTTGCTTACTGTAACTGTGTGGTCACTAGATGGCATTTCTCATGGTCTGTAAACTTCTTGAGGGCAGGGCCTGAGTATATCTCACTCATTGGTGTATTCCCACCACCACTAGGAGCTCAAAGATTTGTTCAAGGAAGAAAGGAAGGAAGCACAAGAAAGGGGAGAAGAGTGCAACTGTAGAATCTTAAGCCATTTGGTTAGAGGTTGATATTCTCCTCAACAAAATTCTGCCCGTATTGGACAAACCGAATTTGATAGGTGAAACTAAACAAGGACATACAGTATTAATATCAGTCAATGTAATTGGCTTAGATTCTACTAAAATTAAGAGAAATTTGATTAATACATGGAGGTGTATGAGGATTTTTTTTTTTGAGTGGTAACCCTCAGGAAAAAGAAATTAAAAAGAATTTTTTTGGGGAGGGTACATGATTTAATCAGAGAACCCGATCAAGTTAGTTCTGGCATTATTTCCCCTCAAAATAATCAAATAAGGTGTTTTTTAATCATTCTGTTCATGATATCTTCTATTTTTAAAAAATAACCAACAAAATCACAGTTTAGTGATTCTTGGTGGCTTTAAAATTATGGTGTGTCAGTGTGCAGTTTGACCGAGATTTTCACCATCATTTTTACAGCCATAAAAATAAGTGGCTGGCTGGGTCTCTGGTAATAATTTAAAGTTATGCCTAGTAATTATGTTGTTACCAAGAATGAGAGACCAAGTACTAGGGTATAAATTTGTGTCAGGGAAATAAGAATAGTGTTGCTGGTGTCTTTGCCGTCTTCCTTTTTAACCCTTTTTACTCATGGTTTCATCCATAGCTGATCTAATAGCACTGTATACCCTCAGGAACTTTACAGTTATCTTCAGAATTTCTTTGATGTGACAACACACGCCCTTCGTTAGACATTCAAGTCAAGGAATGAGAGGTGTATCCATCATGGTTGCAGCAGGAAGCAGATGGCACATTCAAACAGGGTAATCAGAGAGAGTTTAATAAAGGGACCATTGACAAGGGCGTGTGTGCAGGGTGAAGGGAGACCAAGAAATGGTGCAGCACCCAGGGCTGGCAGCACAAGGGAGCCAGTACTACCCTGAAGCCTGAGGGGTCAGGAGGAAGGAGTAGCTACCGAAACCCAATAAAAACAGCAGTAGCTGTAGGAGAGGTTACATGGCTACCTGATAGAGGGATGCAGTAATCTGGTCAAGTAAGAGTTGGAAGAATACATATCCTGGCCTCACTCTCCTTCCACCCTCAAATCTACCACCAGTGTCTCCCATTGTCTGAATTCAACTGAAAGCCAGAGCACAAGGGAGCTGTTGATGTAGAACATATGGGTCAGCCTCCCAGGACAGAGAGCTGGGTGGAAGAATAAAAAGTAGACTTGGAGGGGCAAACGGAAAATATCCAGCATAAGAGGGTACTAGATAGAAAGTGGTCATCCATCTTGCCATTGTCCTTTGGTTTGCAGTCATACATTTAATGGAACCATAGACTCTTAGAGCTAGAGAGAACCGTCAGTGAATCGAAGGTTTTCAACCAATTAATCCTGGACATGTAGGATGAGCCAAAGTAGCAGTGGGCCCAGGAGCTGGTTACAGTATTTCCAAAAGCACAGGGGAAACATTTCTTACCTGTTCTAAGGTACCTGGACAGACTAAGACAAATTTTCTTCCCTTTTGGAGAGAGCTGCCTCAATGCAGAATGGTCAATCTCATGCTGGTCAGGAACTCTGGTTACCATTTATAGCTTTGATGGATAAAAATGAGGAAAATTAATGTCTACTAGATGCTATTTGTAAGTAAAATTATATTAAGTGGTCCCTGTGCCAAGGAGCCTGGTGGTGCAGTGGTTAAGTGCTTGGATCCTCACCAAAAGGTCAGTGGCTCAAACCCACCAGCTGCTCTGCAGGAGAAAGATGTGGCAGTCAGCTTCCATAAGAATCTACAGCCTTGGAAGCCCTATGAGGCAGTTCTACCCTGTCCTGTAGGGTTGCTATGAGTCAGAATCGACTGGATGGCAGTGGGTTTGGTTTTGGGTTGGTCCCCGTGCTGCTTGTTTTTCTCTGAGAAATACTCCTCACCTCCCCCTGCTCTGCTCTGTGTCACAGGGCTCTGACCCCTGCAGACCACGTTTCCCAGGCTCCCTTGCTGCCTGGTGTCCTGTCTGATTTGGCCAATGGGAGGTACTGCTGGGAGATTAGAGGAGGGAAGAGAGAAGCCTGGGCATTTCTTCTCTTTTTCCTGTCTCTGCAGCCATTGTGTCTCCATTGTGATTGTCGTTCCTGCCAGGAGGCCCCTTCCTCTAAGTCTCCATCTTCCTCTGGGGGACCCTGGCTCTGGTAACACTACCTCCTTTAGTCCCTTCAGGACTGGGAGAGGTTTTCCTGCATGTTATTCTTGGGGAACAGGGGACTTGTTATGAAATGAAGCATTTATTCCTTTTATAAGCCAGGTTTATTGAGGCATAATTTACATACAATAAAATTCACCTTTTTTGGGGGAGCGGGGATGAGTTTCAACCATTATGTATAGTTGTGTAAAACCTATTGCCATCGAGTCGATTCTGACTCAGGGACCCTATAGCACAGAGTAGAACTGCTCCATAGGGTTTCCAAGGTGGTAATCTTTACAGAGGAAACCCTGGTGGCGTAGTGGTTAAGTGCTGCGGCTGCTAACCAAGAGGTTGGCAGTTTCAATCCGCCAGGCACTCCTTGGAACTATGGGGCAGTTCTCCTCTGTCCTATAGGGTCGCTATGAGTCGGAATTAACGGCAGTGGGTAATCTTTACAGAAGCAGATTGCTACATCTTTCTCCCTCACGGTGGCTGTTGAGTTTGAACTGCTGAACTTTTGGTTAGCAGTTGTGTAAAGACCACCATAATTAAGATACATTTCCATCACTCCAAAAAGTTCCCTTGTGCCTGTTTAGAGTTGCTCCCTTTCCCCCATCCCCAGCCCCTGATCTGATATCCATTCTTATAGTTTTGCCTTCTTTAGGTTGTATATAAATTATCGCATACGGTATGCAGTCTTCAGTGGCTGGCTTCTTTCACTTAGCATAATGCTTTTGAGACACATCCATGTTGTTCTACATATCAATAGTTTGTTCCTTTATTGCTGAATAATATTCTATTGTATAGATGTACCACAACTCATTTATCCATCCATCAGTTGGTGAATATTTGGGGTGGTTTCCAGTTTTTAGTGCTTAAGAACAAAGCCTATAGAATCCTTCACCATTGCAACTGGAGACTTGAATTTTTTCTTCAGTTCTTTTAACTTGAGAAGTGCTAAGCATTTCTTTCCCTTTTGATTTTCTAACTCTAGCTCTTTGCACATATCATTATAATACTTTACCTTGTCTTCTCTAGCCACCTTTTGAAATCTTTTGTTCAGCTCTTTTACTTCATCATTTCTTCCATTTGCTTTAGCTACGTGATGTCTTTCCTTATGCCAGTACCACCCTGTCCTGATACTGTAGTTTCAAAATCAGTTTTAAACCAGTAGTGTAAGACCACCAACTTTGTTCTTCTTTTCCAGACTCGTTTTGGCTATTCTAAGTCCTTTGAATTGTCATAGTCATTTTCAAATCAGTTTCCACAAAAAGCCCACAGGAATTTTGATTGGAATGGTATTGAGTTTGTGGAATAATTTGTGGAGAATTAAATCTTAACAGGATTGAATCTTCTGACATTGTGGTTGATCAGTGTCTAGGACAAACGTGAGCATAGGTTATCTCTCCAGATACTTAGGTCTTCTGTAATTTATCTCCTCACTGTTTTGGAATGTGTCTTCAGGATACACATCTTGCATGTATTTTGTTAGATTTATCTGTATATATATATATTTTTATTTTCCTGCTTTTGATGGAGCAGGCAAAGATTTCTTAGATAGTATACCAAAAGCACGGACCATCAAATCACCATTTTGGAAATGGTACTTTTTAAAATTTCAGTTTTCATTGTCATTGTTTGATATAGAAATATAGTTGATTTTTCTATGTTGACTTTGTGTCCTATGACTTTGCTAAACTGACTTATTAGTTCCAGTAGCTTTTTTTGGTAGGCTTTAAAAATTTTTTTTGGTGGATTCTGTAAATAGAGATCTTTATATCTTCTTTTCTAAATTATTTACTTTTTTTTTCTTTACTTATTGCATAGGAGTGATGAGATTCAACATCTTAGCGATGTTCTTCTCAGGAGGAAAGTATTTAGTCATTCATCATTAAGTCTTCCTATAGTTTTTAATCTTTGGTTTTTCTCATCTTCTCCTGATTACTCTCTTAGCTCTTCTAACACTTCTTAGCTGTTCTAACTGTTTCCTCATATTAAATGCCATGTATTGAACTACCTGTCATGCTTCTGTTTCCTGAGTGGACCCAGTGTAGAGCCGTCCTATAGGGTTTCTGAGGAATAGCTGGTTGATTTGAACTGCTGACCTTTTGGATAGCAGCAAACCACTGTGCCACCAAGCCTCCCTAACGAATACCAGAAACTAAAACCCATTGCAGTCAAGCTGATTCCATGGTGTAGTTCATGGTTTGTTGTTCAGTTATTGTCAGGTATTGTCTCAGAGCAGCCTTTAGAAACACTAATGTATGTGTTTAAAGAAAACTACACATTTCATATATTATTGAATGTGGTTAGTCAGTTTCTAAAAGGACAAAGTAGAAACTGGTAACAAAGGTTACCCCTGAGAAGGGAAATTAGATCGCTAGCAGACAGGGAGAGAAAGAAGTTTTTTCTTAGCTATTTTTTTATATTTTATATCCTTTTGAATGTTTTGAATTTTGTACTATGTTCCTGTATTACCTACTTAAATGCTTCTAAAAGACCAGTAATGGTGTATAGGTTATAAAACCCACTGCCATCGAGTCAATTCCAATTCATAGCAACCCTATAAAGACAGGAGCACCTGGTGGTTTTGAACTGCCAACCTTTTGTTTAGCAGCCAAGCTTATAACCGCTGTGCCATAGGACTCCATAGGACTCATACCAGTTTATACTGGTTACTGTTGAGTTCATTCTGACTCATAGCAACCCTACAGGACAGAGTAGAACTGCCCCATAGAGTTTCCAAGGAGTGCCTGGTGGATTCGAACTGCTGACCTTTTGGTTAGCAGCCTCAGCACTTAACCACTACCCCACCAGGGTTTCCATAGGACTCATTGAAGCATTAAATATGTGGTGCCTCGCTATCCCAATTTTAGCTCATAAAAATGTGAAGAAGCAACAACATTGCAGTTAAATAATTAACACTTTAAGGGTAATCTTACTATCCAGCTGAACTGATCATGGGGTCTGAGATTTCTTTATCCCTTTTCACTCAAATATATTGCTCAATTCAGTTTGAAGGAATTTTTTTTGTTTTATGTGGTTTTATTCCTGTGAGACACAAAAATCCTATTCCCATCAGCATGGGGGTGGGGGACAAAGTTTTGCAAGAGCCAGGCCACAGCTGGCAGAGAGAAGAGAAAGAAGAGTAGCGATCTTGTTTCTGGTGTATCATTCTGCATGGTGACAGATGTGTGCCTGGAAATTGGTCAAAGGTTATGAAACCAAGTAGTACAGAAATCAGATGGAATGTCAAAACCAAGGGCATGTTGCAGGGGAACGGGAGAGGCCAGGAGACCCAGGACACGCAGCCGATCAGCTCTTATGCAGCCTGTGGACAAAGGCAGAGGAAGGAATTACAAGACTGAGTCCTGAAGGATGTCATTATAGCCTGGTAATTTTATGCTGGCTGTGAGGAAATCCTATGCAACGTGTAATTTGAGTCTCTGAATTTCTGTAGAGGTTAAAAACTGAAAGTATAGTTCTTTTCCCAACCTGTGCACCTCTGAGCACATTCTCTGCATCTGTTTCTCTTGCTTTCTGCAATCTTCCTTTCCGGCTTTCCCTACCTGCCAATTTTGACTGCTCTTAATGGCTTTGATGTATTATGCAATAAACTATAGCTGTGCAGGTTTTTGTTCCAGATGGTTCTGCATAGTGACAGCAAAGCACTTGTTGGCTAAGCCAATTAGGTCGAAGTAGCTTATTGCATTAACCCTTGGAGTGCTCAGTGTGTTGCCTCCACTTCGCACGTAGACAGAAGTACTGGCAGAATGGACTTAACTGACTTGAACTGATGAGCTTCCTGGCAAAGAAAATTATTCCAGGGTATTTTCTAAGGTTGCTTTATGGAGTGAAAAAGAGAAAAAAGAGGCACAGTTACCTTACTGTTGGGAATATGAAAATGATATAAATACATTCACCAGCAATTACCTAGTGTCTTAGTTATCTAGTTCTGCTATAACAGAAATACCACAAGTGGATGGATGGCTTTAACAAACAAATTTATTTCCACACAGTTTAGAAGGCAAGAAGTCTGAATTCAGCGTGCTGGCTCTGGGGGAAGGCCCTTATCTTTTCAACTTTTTCCTGGTTCCTTGGAGATCTCCATGTATCTTGGCATCTCTCTTCCCCCATCTCTACTTGCTAGCTTGCATTTAATGTCTTTTATATCTCAAAAGATACTGACTCAAAATACACCCTACACTAATCCTATCTCATTAACATGACAAAGACAACCTATTCCCGAAAGGGATGAGAACCAGAAGGAAATAGAGGTTAGAATGTACAACACGTATTTTGGGGGAACACAATTCAATCCATGGATCCCTGGTGGCACAGTACTTAAGAGCTTGGCTGCTAACCAAAATGTCGGCAGTTCGAATCCACCAGCTGCTTCCTGGAAACCCTATGGGGCAGTTCTGCTCTGTCCTATAGGGTAGCTGGTTTGGAATTGACTCGACGACAACAGGGTTTTTTTGTTTTTTTTTTTTTAATTCAATCCATAACATTCAGTGAATGGCACAATGCTTCTAGACCTTCTCATTCCTTTTGCAACTAGTACAGTTGTTTTTTTTTTTTTTTAATTTGTTTTTGCCTTTGATAACTTCCCATCCATGCCCCTGTAGTTACACGATGTCATGTGTAATTCACAGACACTAGCCTGGCTGGCTGCTTTACTGTGACTGGAGACCAGAGAAAAGATTGGGTCCCTCTCAAGGCTGGCCTGTGTTCCCAGAACAAGATTACGAACACCAAAAAAGCAGAATGTCCACTTCTTTTCCCTAAATCTTGGAGTCGAGGAATGAAATGGTGCAGGGCACCAGCTGGGCCTCATTGTGAGCCTTTTGTAGCAGAATGGGGTCTGGGCCACCACAGATCCTATGGGAGCCCCTAAGAAAAGGTGATGTCACAGGAGACCTCACAGGGTGACGATGTTTAAAGAAGAAAAAAATAACAGGAAGAAAGTCAGGAAAGCAAAATGCCATAGTGATTATAAACAGGCCTCGGAGTCCGTAGACTAGGGTTGCACTCCCGTCATTAATTAATTAGGTAACATGGATATATATCTTCACTGCTCAGACTCAGCTTCCTCATCTGTGAAATGTGTATAATGGAACCAATTACTCTCCACCCCCCGCCAGATTATTGTAGGTCGAATTGAAATTGAAGTATGTAAGGGAATTTGGCATGTAGGATGTTCCAGAAATTATGAAATAGGTTGGGAAGAGGATCGGGACAAATTGTGAGGCTACTGAATGCCGGGTTTGGGGGTTGGAACTTTTCTTCTGTTTAGATGGGGAGCCTATAAGGGCATCATAAGAAGATCTTCCTTTGAGGAGAAAACTGGTTGGGGGGGCGGTGGTTATGGGGTAAAGAGAGACTGGCCTGTTAGGAGGCTACAGACGTATTCCAGGAGGGTCACTCGCTGAACCTAGAGCGCAGGATGGGAAGAATCTAGACGCCAAAAGATGTTCAGAAGGAGTCAAATTGTCAGAATCTGGCAGCTGGTGGATATTAGGAGTGAAGGAAAGGAAGACAAAGGAACCAGGATTTCTTGCTTTGCTAATTGGACCATGATTTCTAAATTTGGGTGTATATATTCTATGGAGCTGTTTTACTCTCTCCTACAGGGTCACTATGAGTCAGAATCAACTCCATGGCAGTGGGTTATCCTGGGGGTGCAAAAGGAAAACATTCTAACTTTTAAAAATACTGACTTTCATGTTATCCTTTATCATCCCTACTTTTGTGTATGTTCTATAATGTATGTAAGTGTGTGCGTGTGTGTGCATATATTGCCAGAGGGTACTTAAATATTTTTATCTGATGGATAGCACGATCCAAAATGCTTAGAAAGCGCTAGAATGAATGAAAGCAATGCTGTTAGTCAGAGTGGGGGGCAGGAGGAAAGCTCTGTGCCTGGTGCATGATAAAGGCTCTCTTCCTACCCATCTGTCTTTCCCACGCTGGGGTGTATATGTATTTACTTAACTACCTCAAATATTTTTTAGAGCAAGGTGAATGTATAAATAGGTATGTAATGCTTATATGTGTATATTCAAATGCTGAAATGCTATGTATATATAATAGGTAAATATATATTATGCAAACATATGTATGTATATTTTCACTGAAATTCTAGCTTCAGAGCACCAAACTTGTATACCAAACCAAAAAACCAAACCTGGTGCCATCGAGTCAATTCCGACTCATAGTGACCCTAGAGGACAGAGTAGAACTGCCCCATAGAGTTCCCAAGGAGCACCTGGTAGATTCGAACTGCCGATCCTTTGGTTAGCAGCCGTAGCACTTAACCACTACGCCACCAGGGTTTCCCAAACTTGTATAAGGAACACAAAACTATGTAGAGCAGAGGTCCTCATACCTTAGGGCACGTCACATCACGGTCTCCAGGGAAACTTGTCAATATGCAGACTCTTAGGCCCTGCAGCGGAGAGTCTGTCTTCCTCCATCTGGAATGGGGCCCAGAAGTTTGCATTTTAAGAAACTCCCCAGATGTTTCTGACACAGGTAGCCCCTGGTCATCCTTGGAAAAGCACTTATTTAAAGACTGGACACACATACTGCGGTATGAAGTCCACGGTTTGTTCCTGCTACATTCTCAGTATGCATCGTAACTATTAACTACCAAGTGCTGTTCTGATACACACACATACACTCTATGAGCTGTGTGTGTGTGTGTGTACGTATGTACAGTAAAACCTGCAAAAGCCAGAACTTGCGTAAGGTGGGAACCTGTCGGAGAAGGAGAACTTACTAGATGTTTATGAGGTAGGATTCTTAATAGAGAGTGACAGAAAAGTGGTAATCACCCTGTCAAAGGTGGAAAACTTTCGAGACCTGGAAAAACAAGGCAGTCTAGTTGAGTTCCGGCTCTCACAGGTTTCAATGTATATGTTTCTGTAAGCACATGTGTGTCTGTATGTATATATCCATACACACACACACATATACATATGTATATATACTCCCCCATCCACACACACACACATACATGGGGGCATTGGTGGTTCAGTGGTAGAATTCTCACCTTCCATGCGGGAAACCTAGGTGTCATTCCCAGCCAATGCACCTCAAACGGAGCCTCCACCCATCTGTCAGTGGAGGCTTGTGGGTTGCTATGATGCTTAACAGGTTTCAGTGGAGCTTTCAGACTCAGACTAGGAAGAAAGGCCTGGCTATCTACTTCCAAAAAACCAGCCAGTGAAAACCCTATGGGTCACAATGATCCAATTCACAGCCAATTGTGGGGATGGTGCAGAACCAGGCAGCATTTTGTTCTCTTGTGCATGGGGTCGCCATGAATCATTGTGGACTCAATGGCAGCTAACAACATATGTATGTGTGTATATACACATACATATATAAAAACCCCAAAACCAAACCCCTTGCTGTCAAGTAGAGTCAGACTCATAGCAACCCTATAGGACAGAGTAGAACTGCCCCATAGGGTTTCCAAGGTTGTAATCTTTTTTTACTGTGCTTTAAGTGAAAGTTTACAAATCAAGTCAGTCTCTCATATAAAAATTCATACACACTTTGCTATGTACTCCTAGCTGCTCTCCCCCTAATGAGACAGCACACTCCTTCTCCCCACTCTGTATTCCCCGTGTCCATTCAGCCAGCCTCTGTCCCCCTCTGCCTTCTCACCTCCCTTCCAGACAGGAGCTGCCCATATAGTCTCATGTGTCTACTTGAGCCAAGAATCTCACTCCTCACCAGTATCATTATCTATCTTATAGTCCAGTCCAAGGCTGTAATCTTTACAGAAGCAAAGGTCAGTGGTTTGAACTCACCAGCCGATCAGTCAGAAAAAGATATGGCAGTCTGCTCCTTTAAAGATTTACAGCCTTGAAAACCCTGTGCAGCAGTTCTGCTCTGTCCTATGGGGTCACTATGAGTCAGAATTGACTTGACAGCAGTAGGTTTGTTTTTTTGGCTCTTGTCCTCATTTTGCAGTAAGGGTATGGAGGCACAAAATAACATGAGGTGCCCAGGTCTCACAACTGCTAAGTGGAGATTGGTGAAGCAACCCAGGCCATCTGCCTTCACAGCTTATTCCCATAACCATTGTACTTCACTGTCTCCCCAGCTGTAAACAGTTTGCTGTGCAACCGCCTGGCAGAGCCATTTTCTTATCTGTAAGATGAGGCTAGTGCCCACCACCTCTCACTGAACAGTTACAACCACGTTAGATAGTGTGCAGTGAAAATGCTTTCTGCCAGATATAAAAGACAAGCTCTGTCCACTCCCAGCGTGCAGACGGCACGCCTCCTGTCCTGAGGACGAGTGGGTCAACTGACCACCAGTTAAAGTCATGTGTGAAATGTGCTTTGTTAATGGGGTGTGGTGCTCATACCTTTAACATCAAACGTTGCATATCTTTATCTTACTGGAAGGAAGATGACGTAGGGCTCTCAATTTACCTGATGCATCTGTTTTGAATTATGCTGTTTGAAATAACGGGCAGTGATAAAATGGAAGGACTTTTTCTGTTTATAAAAACATATGAGGGTCTGGTGGATTCATTCGCTCTCCTGAAGTGCTTTTCCTCTGCATTGTGTGTTTAGGGAAAGTGGCCATTCAGAAGGAAGACTTGCAGAAGTACCATAACAGAGACACCTGGTTCCAGCTGCAGCATGTCGACGCTGACTCAGAAGTGCAGGTGAGACCCCCTCTGCCAGCCATCAGCGCCAGAGCACAGCAACAAAAGCCTTTGGAAAACATCGGAGGTCTCTGGGAATGGAACATAGACTCAGTTTGTGGTTGAAGAAATAGTTACACATTTTGGTTTTTTTTTTTTCAGCCTTAACAAGGAATAATGTTTAGCAAATTTGGTATTCTCCTGTTTACACTTAAAAACAAAACATAAGCTCATTAGTTTTGTTTGTTCCTTTAGTTACTGGCTCCCTTTATTATGCCTGATAGACTCAGCTTTAAAATACATAAAATGAGAAAGGATAATGACAGATAATTGGAGGTAAAGAGAAAATATGGGTAAGGAAAAAAATGTAAAGCTCTGGGGTAGAATTAGTACACAGATACCGTGTATTTGCTAGAGGTGAGCTGCGAATTTGTTGCTAGGCTTCCTGGCATTCAAAGCAAAGAGATTTAGAGCTGTAGGAATTGGCCAGTCTAAACAAAGAATGGACTAGTCTGAAAACATCCTTGGGGACTCGCCCCGGCTTGCCTGGACAATGTACTAATTGGGACTGATTTCCCCCCACTTTGTCCAGTGGAAGGAGCTTCCCTCTACAAGCCACCCTTTCCCCTAGCTCAGCTTCCCACAGGACTAGGGATTTCTCCCTCTAGCAGGGGATTCCGTAGCTTCCACAGGCCCTGAGGTCTCCAGGTTCTGGGTAGCCGGCCTTGCAAGACCCCTCCTGTAAGCAGCTGGTACACAAATCCACAGTGCTGGGCATTGGGAAGGCTGCGTTGCGTTCCCCTTCACTGCCGAGGTTGCTTTTGGACTTGCCCACAAACAGGGAGAGCAGTGGGAGGCGGAGTTACTCCCCTGAACACAGACCCATGTTGAGTGTCCCACAGAACACTCCAGGAGAGAGGGCCTGTGTCTTCTCTTTTCTTGTTGCCCCTAGCTTGTGCGTTTCCCTGATAAAGCCTATCCTTAACCCACACCAGTGGGATTCACCCTGAGCCCAGGTCTGTAATGGAATAATTACAGAAGGACTCCCCATGACCAAAAATTACAGAGGTCCTGATAGTGAGATGCAAAAGAATTTTCATCTGTAGCTCCTTAGAAAGAAGCCAAGGATGTGACTGTGAGGTTTATGGCTAAGAGCAGGGTATTTGGCACCAACAGATCTGAATCAAATCCCAGTTCTTTCATTTACTAGTGAAATGACACTGGGGCAGTTGTACTCTCCAATCCTGTTTACTCAACTGTAAATGGGGATTTTGTAAAGAGTGCTTGGGATAACTTAGGTGTAGCTCTAGAGTGCCTAACACACGCTAGATAGGTAGGTAAATAGGTAGTTAGATAGACAGACAGACAGATAACTGCTGTCAGATAGACTGTGACTCATGGTGACCTTATGTACAACAGAATGAAATGTTGCCCCATCCTATGTCACCCTTTTGATCCCTAGCAAGTTTGAGGCCGTTGTTGTGGCCCCTGCACCAGTTCATCTCACCAAGGGTCTCTCTTGCCTTCACTGGCCCTCTCATTCACCAAACATGGTGTCTTCCTCTAGTAATTTATCGCATTTTAGATGTGTCCAGAGCAATCCAGTAGGACAGTGTTCTGTGGTGATCCATGAACCTTTCATTGGCTAATTTTTGGAACTGGTTCACTACGCCTTTTTTCCTTATCTGTCTTAGTCTGGAAGCTCTATTGTAACCTGTCCACCCTGGGTGACCCTGCTGGTATTTGAAATACTGTTGGCATCACTTCCAGCATCATAGTAACACCCAGGCCGCCACAGTATGACAAACCAACAGACAAGTGCTGATAACATATCATAAACCAAAAAGCAAAACCCATTGCCATTGAGTTGTTTCTGACTCAGTGATCCTGTAGGACAGAGTAGAACTGCCCTATACAGTTTCCAAGGAGTGGCTGGTGGATTGTAACTGCTCACCTTTTGGTTAGCAGCCAAGCTCTTAACCACTGCACCACCAGGTCTCCCAACATATCATAAAAAAAAAATAATAAATGTTATTTTTATAGTTAGTGGATGATATTGTGGACAAAATCCCTGAAATAGGTACCTTGCCAGGACTTTGCCCAAAAGGTTCCCGGATGGCACAAATGATTTGTGGTTTACTACTACCTGAAAGGTTGGTGGTCGGAACCCACCCACGGCCTATTGATCTGTTTCTGTAAAGATTACAACCGAGAAGACCCTATGGGGCAGTTCTACTTTGTAACACATGGGGTACCCGTGAGTCGAAATCAACTCGATGGTGACGGGCTCGGGTTTTCTAGTTTTAAGAAGTTTGTCCAGGCCTTGTCTTACAGCATGGCTCAGCACACACTGATGCCATGAGACTTCAGCAGAAGCAGTTCCATGGGTCTAATGGGGCAATGCTCAGATCCACGAACCCAAGTCCACCATTATCTTCAGTCCAGGGCAGTTTTAGATTAGAGGGCCAGATGGCCTTGCATTGTTGACAATCCTCCATGAGCACTTATCCTTACAACCAACCTTTTACTAAGGGCTGAAGAGCAGACGGTTCAAGGTATAGTCTTTGCTGAGAGCATGGACTGCACAGATCCTTGAACCCAGCTAAGGGTAAATCTATGACCTTTGACAAAGAACCTAGCCAGAGAGACAGGTTAAGGTCCTCTACAAAAATTTTGCCAAGATGCGAGACTGAGTGAATGGCCACTCTGCCTCCTCAAAGGAGATATTGTAATTATGCTTTACACTCAAGTAATTAAAAAAAAAAAAAATTTTTTTTTTTTTAAGTAATTGCTTTCTATGGAAACCTCGACTGAGGGGTCCTCTTGTGCTTGAGCAAATTGAAAGACGTTATCATCACTGGCAGAACTAATAACTGTATTCAAAGTAGAACACAGTGCTAACAATAGAGATGACTATTAACCTCAGGAATGTAATGCCATTTTACTTGTGTGCTTCAGGTGGCTTAGAGATCCTATATAAATCTTACAAATCTGTATTTACAAGTGATGTGTGATAAAGATGCTTTATACCAGAAACTGTTCTTTAGAATGCTACTCAGTCCTGGTTTTTATTTTGGTGATTTTCTCTATCACTTTTATTCTAAAATAACACAGTCTTATGGTATAATCACAATAGTGTCTGTAAGCATTCTGCTGATGTAGTCTTTATAATTTTCTTTGCACTTTTTTTTTTATCCCCCTCCAGATTTAAGTCCAATTTTATTGGCAAGGGTAGCTTTTTCCCCTCTTTGCTCTTCTTGTTTTAAATTTAACTTCTTATTTAAAAATGGTTATAGCTTCACAAGAAGCTGCAATGCTAGTATAACTACCTGCAGTACATAGTACACACACATACACACACAAACCAAACCCATTGCCATTGACTTGATTCTGACTCTTAGTGACCCTACAGGACAGAGTAGAACTGCCCCATAGGGTTTCCAAGGAAGCAGACTGCCACATCTTTCTCTGGTGGAACAGCTGGTGGGTTTGACCTTTCAGTTAGCAGCTAAGAGCTTAACCAGTGCACCACCAAGGCTCCTTACATAGTACACAGGGAATAATAATTAGCAAATTTGTGCATTTTCCTACTTGAAGATTAAATATACCCATTGCTGTTGAGTCAATTCCAACTCCTAGCAACCCTATAGGACAGAGTAGAACTGCCCCATTGGGTTTCCAAGGAGTGACTGGTGAATTTGAACTGCCAACCTTTGCTTAGCAGCCAACCTCTTAACCACTGTGCCACCAGGGCTCCGAAGATTAAATACAGTGTACAGAAAGGTCCTGTGTTTTCTTCACCCACCTTCCCCCAGTGGTGACATCTTAACTATAGTGCAAGATCACAGCCAGCAGACTGACATTCGTACAACCCACAGATCTTATTCAGATTTCACCAGTCTCCCAGAAATAGTTGTGTACGTGTGTGTGTATTTAGTTCTCTGCACTTCTATCACATGTGTGGATTTTTGTGACCACCACCACAGTCAAGATACAGCACCATTCTGTGACTCCAAGACTTATAAATATGAATGGCATGTTGTGATCTTATGCTGCGTCATTGGAGTATTTTATAATTGATGCCATGAGGTGCCTCACGAGCCAGGAGACCAGTCTTATATCCTCTCCGAGCCTGCTTTTATCACTTATAAAATAAGAATACTGACCCTTGCTGTGCCAGTTGTCTGGGAGTTTGTAAACTGTGAAAGGCAAATGTAAGCTATTACATTTCTTTCTTATCTTTATTACTATACATCTCTTTATTACTGTAAAGAGAGAGGAAAGGAGTTTGTGTCTGTGATCACTAGCCAAGTTCTCGGCACTGTGCTAAGTGCCTTATTTATGTTATTTAATTTTTCAAATCACCCTCTCGTGAAGTGACCATTTACAAAGAGGCTGTGGTGCCCTCCATTAGATGCAAACCAACCTTTAACATTGCAGTGATAATCCTTTCTCTGCAGCTATCACTTTCTTTTGAAATGTCACATTTACCTTTTTTTTTAGAAGGACCGGGGACAGCGTATGGTTTCTTGAATCCATCTGCCGTATAATTCACAGTAAAAAGGCCTGTGTCAGGAAAGGAAGTGTCATAAAACCAGGGCCAGTATGAGACCATTAAATCACAGAAGGGGTGGGTGGGCGGTGAAAGACCATCTAAAAAGTTTCTTGCTTCCTTCTGGAATTGGTTTTTTTTAAGATCTTTAATAAATCACTTTATTAAAAAAAATAGTCATATCTCTTGCTTCCTTGATACTTGTTGGTAACATGAGAATAAGTGGAAGCAGGCTGTTGTGTGCCAGGCACTGTGCTTGGCCATTCAGTCACCAAAAGGACTGCCTTGTGACATCCCGCATCTCCTCCAAGGAAGCCCAGCAGGCTATTGAGTTTTGTTTGAGTGCTTTGTTTTGTTTTAATAAACTTGCTATCAAAGTATAACATATATTCAGAAAAAAAGCATGAATGGTAAATGTGCAGTTCAATGAACTATCACAAAGCAAACACACCTGGGTAACTGCCATCATTGTGTTTTTATACCCTGTAGCAATGGGGTCACAACCTTCAAGAGTCATGCCATTGGAGTAGAAATTCCAGCCTCCCCTTGGAACATCTGGGAATTCCTTCTTTTGTGTATCAGACAATTCTGTTCGGAGTATTTTCCCCAAACAGTGTCACCCATTGTCCATATCTCAAGGATCTAACTTTTAAATCATTCTAGTGACTTAAAAGAATTGGTAGGCTCGAGGATGGGAATGTAAGGAGGGCTTCATGGGTAAGGTAGCTTTCTCTTGCCTCCTTGTTATTCACTTTCTGCTTTGTCTTTTTTAAATTTCTCCTTTACTTTTGTGGTCTCTCTTTAAGATGTTCTTATCTATCTGCAATGGAGTACAAAGGTCAAATAACTAAACCGAGAGACGTGGATTCCAGATTCTCCTCTGTCTCAAGTCTCTCTTCTCTGTGCCTCACCATTCCCTCTTGAAATAAAGGCAATAATAGGGCATTTTACTGCTTCTAAAACACCTTTCTCTTGGTCCTTACAGCCAGCCTGTGAGATGAGAGCAGGTATTACTGGTCCCTGTTTTACAGATCAGGAAGCTGGTGCCCAGGAAAGTGAAGAGATGGCTTAGGGCCATATTGACAGGGAGGCAGGGCCTCCCCAGCCCTAGCCTTCTCTCACTGCACACACCCCTCTCAGCAGGGTGAAAACACATCCAGGACCAGCTTCCCTGACAAAAATATATATGAACTACCAGCTCCTTTTTAAAACTTCTTGCTAGCATTGTATTTGTTAGCTGCTAAAAAAAAAAAAAAAAAAAAAAATTATGAAAAATAATTTTTTTTTTTTTTTATGAGCTCACCCTCGACTCATAGCAACCTGGTCCTGCACCACCCCCGTGACTGGTCGTGGATCAGACCATTGTGAAAAGTAGGGTTCTCATTAACTGACTTTTGGAAGTAGGTAGCCAGACCTTTCTTCCTAGTCCGTCTTAGTCTAGAAGCTCCTCTGAAACTTATTCAGCATCATAGCAACACACAAACCTCCACGACAGACAGGTGGGAGCCGTGTGTGAGATGCATTGGCTGGGAAACCTAGGTTTCCCTCATGGAAAGCGGGAATTCTACCACTAAACCACCACTGCCCTCTTGATATCATTAAACCACCACTGCCCTCTTGATATCATTATTCTCCTTAAATTAGGGCTGAAAAAAACATCAAATCAGCTTTTTTTTTTTTTCTTGCTCTGTTCTGTTTTTCCTTTCCATAGACCAATATAAATGTAAGAACACTGGCCCGAATCTTGATACATCTTGTGCAGGCAAATGATTAATGTGCACAGGTAAGCTAGACCATCCATAGAGGCCTGGGTGCCAGGAGGTGTGCTAAGTCTGGGCCACCTCCTCCGGCCCTCAGTTTTGACACACGGTGTTTATGACTGAGAGGAGTCCTGGTGGCGCAGTGGTTAAGAGCAACAGCGAGCTGTGGCTGCTAACCAGGAGGTTAGCAGTTCAAATCCACCAGCTGCTCCTTGAAAACCATATGGGGCAGCACTCCTCTGTCCTGTAGGGTTGCTATGTGTTGGAATGGACTGGACGGCAACAGGTTTAGTTTTTGATTTTGACATAGATAGAGAAGGCTTCTGTTGGAATCAAAACAAGTGCAGTGTTTTTAGTTACTTCGAGGCATGGGATTTATGGAGCTGAGCAAGCTGTAAGGACAGACAGGCATATTGGTGTCAAATACTCTGTGAGAGAGGCAGTTAAAAAGCCAGCTGTAAAAGAGGGTGTGCTTTTGAAAATCATACTTCCTCCCTACCCAGGAAACAAATGGGTGTGAGACTCTTTGATCCGGGCGGTCCTGGGCATTCACGTTGTGGTTTGGGTTGTTTGTGCAGGGAGATGGTGTGGTAAGTGTCATTTGCCATCACTGCAGAGGGCGGTGTCAGAGTGTCAGATTTGGTCACCTTTGTAAACTGTGAGGGTGAGAAGGAGGCTGCCTGTTGAGTGTAGTCCAAGGTGAACTGACATAAAGATAATTTCTATACTACAGATTTATGTAGCGCTAACTCCCGGGGAGGGGGGGAGTTCTCTCAGCAATGGAATAGTTTTTTCATTTTATTTTGTTTTTGTTTCATACCATCCCTCTCCCCAGTTACCAGAAAATGGAAACAACACAAATTACCTCACTATATGTGACAGTGTGGTAACAAAGTATTTACTCTGAGAGAGGAAACATTAACAATTACCAGGATCTGATCCTGTTGAGGGGCTAGCCCCTCTTCTTGGGAAAAACAGGAAACAGGAAAACTCATGTGCGATTTGACGACGTTGGCCAATTTGCTGGCGGTTTGTAACTCCGGGGGGTTCTTACTCATCTCACCACAGACACCTTCTCTAAGTTTACAGCAGCCCAGGAAAAATGAATGAGTGATACAGACGCAGATAGGTTGGCTGAATGGCAATTGCACATCTTAAACTGGCCCGTCGGTGCATTTGAGAATGGTGGTAAACAATGCCCAAGTGTGAGGAAAATACTTGTTTAAAGGAAACAAATCTGTGATGGTAAATTATTACTTGGTTTGTTTGTCATGAGCTTTTCGTCTCTGTTTGGTTTTAAAGGGAAGCTCTCTAGTGCCTGTAAGCCTCAATGTCCTCATCTTTAGCATAAGCATAACAATGCCAACTTCATGGGACTGTGGGAGAATTACATGCAGTGATTTGTAAAGCTCTAAACTCATGGCCGGAGCCCTGGTGGCACGGTGGTAAAGCGCTCGGCTGTGAAACAAAAGGTCAGCAGTTCGAATCTGCCAGCCTCTCCTTGGAAATCTTCTGGGGCAGTTCTTCTCCGTCCTACAGGGACGCTATGGGTCAGAATCAAGTCGATGGCAATGAGCATGCATGCAAACTCATGGCCCGCATGCAATAAAAGGGAAATAATTAAAAACAAAAAAAAAACTCTGTCACTGTTCTTATTATCATGATTAGGCATAACTTCCCAAGTCATTTTGTTTCCCCCACCCACAGAGCCAGCATGGCACCGACGCCTGCCTTCCTGTGTACCCTTCATCAGTTATTGGGTCCCCAGGGATTTGCTACCCTGGGCCTAGCCCTGAGCTCAGTGCAGTAGAGGTGGGAGAGTGGTAAAACAGAAGACCATTCGCAGCTAAGAAGACTAGGCCTAGTCACCTAGACTTACAGACTAACAAAGTGTACTCACTAGAAATTACCTGGATAAACACTATACTTCAGAGGGCCCCCAGTTGATCGTAAGCTGTATGAGGGCAGGGACCATGTCTGCTTTGTGCACTACTATTAGGGTCACTAGGAGTTGAAATTGACTCCACAGCACCTGTTATGTGTTGAATTGTGTCCCCTCCAAAATGTGTGTCAATTTGGCTAAGCCATGATTCCCAGTATTGTGTAGTTCTCCATTTTGTGATCTGATGTGATTATCCTATGTGTTGTAAATCCTAACCTGTATGATGTTAATGAGGCAGGACTCAGTCTACAGGATTAGGTTTTATTTTGTGTCAATCTCTTTTGAGATATAAAAGAGAAGCAAGCAAAGAGGAAAGGGACCTCATTACCACTAAGCAAGAAGAGCCGGGAGTGGAGCATGTCCTTTGGACCTGGGGCCCCTGCACTGAGAAGCTCCTAGTCCAGGGGAAGATTGATGATAAAGACCTTCCTCCAGAGCCATAGAGAGAGAAAGCCTTCCCCTGGAGCTGGCACCCTGAATTCAGACTTCTAGCCTCCTGAACTGTGAGATAATAAATTTCTGTTTGTAAAACCACCCACCGGATAACGACAGCACCTAAGAACGATTACTGTCTTCTCTAGTGCCCACCAGCCACTCCCTATGGGGCAGTCCTACCCTGTCCTCTTGGGTTCCTATGAGTTGGAATAGACTTGACAGCAATGGATTTTTTTTTGTTTTTTGGTTTATAGTGCCTGGAACACAGTGGGGGCTTGATAAATTTGCCCGGTGAACGTGTGCTTCCAGGTTAGATGTGCAGAGGAGGTTTGTGTGAAAGTAGAATTATTTGTTCATTTGATAAGAAGACTGCTAGGTGGTCATGCCAGCCTCCTGAATAATAGCAGTCTCATATATTGAGACTCAATGGCAAAGAGTTTGGTTTTGGTTTACCCTGGAAGGTTCCAAGCTAAGCTCCTTACTTAGCAAACACTCATGTAGTACTTACTGGGTGCCAGACATTGGTCAAAGCATTTTGCAGATACTCATCACAGTCGGTGTCATCCAGTGGCTTTCCCTCGGCCACACAGGTTTCATGCAGGTGGCCTGGTTCTAAAGTCCGCATACCTAGCCACTGGGCTCTACTGCCTCTCCATCACTCATGTCATCCTTGCAGCCACTCAGCAAGCTTGATACAGCTGTCTGTCTTACAGATTCAGAAACAGGCCCCATAAAGAACAGGCACTCTGCCCTTGCCACACAGCTGATGAGGGGCTGAGCCAGGCTTCAAGCTCAGCTCTGCCTGGCTCCAGAGCCCGGCCTCTTCCCACTGTATTATGCCACGGGCTGACATGTCTGTGTGCTTTAGTCTAGGAAGGTACCTTGCACACAGGCAGTCAACACTGTGAATACTTGTGATTGGATTTGCTGTTACATCTTGTGAGGCCGAGATCATGCCTCTGTACTTCAAGATTCTTCTTAGAGGCCTCTGTATCTGTATCTTCTGCCCCATGAGGAAGCTGGCTGTCTCGCGTTTGTATTGCTAAAGAGCTCAAAGAAAGGTCAAGATCCCTGATTCCCACAGCCTCACGGAAGGCCCGTTTCAAGGCCCCCGGCTGCTGCTCATTATGCAGCAGCCGCCACTGTCAAAGGAAGCTCTCTCGTTTTTGGTTAGCACCGCAGGGTGTGGTGGGTTGTGTTTTTAGTAGCATCTCGTGATAGAATTCCTGTAAGGGCACGCCTCAGCCTGGACCATGTAAGCAAGGCTCAGGGTGTCTGTTTGGTTCCTGCTCATCTCGGAACCAGCTATTCATTTCTGAGCATAGTGATTACTGGAGCCCATCAAAAGGGTTCTCGCCATCAGAGGAGAAGATTGGATTTGCTCTACGTAAGGAGAACTTTTGTGGGTAACTTGTGGGCTCATGTTTATCGCACCATGTTTTTAGCTTAAACCACACACCCAGAGTGGGTGGAACCTAGAGGGCCACGTTGGCCCATTAGAGGCTGGGACGGGTGTGAGTGGGCAGTGGTTGTCTTCTCAGCGCCTACCCTGTGGCCTCTCATGATGCACAGATGTGCACCAGGTCGAAACCAGAGAGAGGCGTTACCCCTAAGGTATCGAAGCCCCAAATCCTGGTTTCATTTTTATTTTGGGAATAAGTGGATGGTGGTGTCTCTCATCAAAAGAAACTATGGCCGTGGTGCCATTTTCTCAGTTCCTTGAGATCATTTTCCATTAGGGGCTGAGGTTGGCCCGATTCCTAAACATGGCCTTGGGCTTCAAGTGCTCAGACATTCCTTGTGTCTTACCTTCTACCCTCCTGGAGACACCTCCTGGGAGGGGTCTGTCAGACCCTTACAGTTTCCCTCTTAGCCACTCCTTTCCTCACCTTTAAGCTGTCGTGATGGAAACATCCAAGCCAGCTCCCTCTTTTTTCTCCTAATAAGTGCTACTGAGCGTTTTTATGAATCTGATTCCCTGGTTATTCAAAACTGGGGCTTAGATAGTAAAGTTGAAAACCAGTCCGCAAGTAGTAACTCTCCTTTTCTTAAACAGAAGAACCCTATTATTGCCCAGAAGAGCGAGTTGGGGAGATGAATCCAGAAGCCTTGTGTTGTGTGCCAGATGGTTTAATACAGGCCAAATCTGGACCCTTGACTTTCAGTGAAAGAGCCAGCACCTTATCCTGGCTCCCATTCAGATGCGCCTAGAACTCTGGTCTGTGGCTGGCAGGAAAGGTGAAAGGAAGCCACCTCAGCCAGGGCTAATGTTGGGGGTGGGCTCCAGAACAGGCTTGTAAATAATGAGCCATCCGGACAGTCCACTGGAATGGTCAATGAGAGCCAGAGCTGAAGAAAATGCTGAGTTCTCCTGACCCCTGTGCTAGTGCAGACCCAGCCCACCACGGCAGGTAGCCCAGTGGTCCCTCAGCCGGGCTGGAGTTCATATGTGGAGCGTCTGTAGAATGTGCTCCTGGAGAGTACAGCTCAGCCGCAGGTGGGGAAGAGGATGACCCCTCGGAATGTCTAAGTGGCCTGGGGAGTAACACGCCCACCTGGTGAGCCATAAACACCACAGATGCCCAAGGAAAATACAGTAGTGACTAAAGGAATTCAGAGATGCTAAGTGAAAGGGTAATTAAGACTTAGGAGGGGTGCTAAGGGAGTCAGTTAATTAGGCCCGTCCCTTGCCTTTTCAGCTTCTAAGTTCCATTCACACGTTTTCTGGGTTTCACCGTTCTGGATTCCTCAGAGACAAGGTGATGTTTAATGGTGTAGGTTCCACAGTTTTTTTAAGTCAGAAAGGACCTTGGAGATTATTCATTTCAGTACCCCCTACATACCCTTAAAATTAAAAACAATGTAAATTTTAACATCATGCATATATATATGTACAACATACATATGTACTTTTTACATAAATGCATAAATATGATCTCCTACATACTATTGTTTGTTTTTTTAAAGAACAGGGCTTTGTTTTACTTCTCTTTGGCTCCCTACTCCCATTTTTCACTTATGATGCTGCTTGGAATATAACCCTTGGTAGTGGGGTCGACTTGACAGCAGTGGGTTTGGTTGTTGGTTTTTTAATGACCTGATATGTGTCCTTCTGTATCCATTCATACTTTCCTCTACATTGATATGATCATGCAGCATGTGTACATAAACAGGTCCACCCGTTGCCATCAAGTCAACTCCAACTCATGCCAACCCCATGTGTGTCAGAGTAGAACTGTGTTACATAGGATTTCCAATGGCTGATTTTTCGGAAGTAGATCACCAGGCCTTTCTTCCAAGGTGCCTCTGGGTGGACTCGAACCTCCAGCCTTTCAGTTAGTAGCTGAGCGTGTTAACCATCTGTACCATCCAGAGACTCCATACGCAGACACAGATGGAAACATAGATACAGATAATAGGCATAGATAGATAGATGTAGGAGACTTTACATGAGTCCAGTGCTCCAGCTACTTCTTCCCCTTCTCCTTCTAGAAGCATCTCTGAGCATTAACTTTCTATATGAAAAACAGGACTCTGAGATTCCCTTGCATCGTTGTCCAGGCCTCACATGAAGATGATCAAAATATAGGAAGCACAGAGACCCGTTCTTGGGAGAGAATTCTCTTTCTTCTTTGCTCAGCCCTGCCCAGGCCATGAGACTTTGGGATATCTCATCCTAAGGCCCCATGTCATGTGGGGGAACATAAATGATCAACTTCAAGCAAGTAAGCACACATTTTTGTGATGCTGCCTTTCCGAGTAGCTCTTCTTTACACTTTTTGACCTCTTTCTTCTGCAATAGCCTGTCAGCTTCAAATAGAGCCAGGAACGTGTATGTCCTAACTGCACAGACATAGAGCCAGACAACAGAGCTGTTAATCTGAACAGACTCTGAAGCATTAAATTCTTTTGGAGGAAAACTTCATCACCATGACTGAATCATTGGGATTTGACTCAGAGAAGACTGGAAATAGCCAGCGGATGCTTCCTTGGGTCAGGGATAAGAATTATATGTTTTGGGAATACAAATGCAGTGTACAGTTCGTGTGACAGTTATCCTTAGACCCCTCTCCAGTCCCTGATAGAAGCTCTGCTCAGTGTCGCACCCCTGTGGCCGGGTGGGGAACAGTGGGGCTGTGTGTGGCACTGTCATCTTCATGACACACTTTGTCATTGTCATTTCAGGGCAAGGTCCACCTGGAGATGAGGCTAAGCGAGGTCATCACAGACACCGGCGTCGTTTGCCATAAACTCGCTACACGGTAAGGCGCGCAGAGTGTTCTGTTGTGTTTGTTTAATCTTCTCGTGAATCATACGTCTGACTGCCAGGAAGCATGACTGTTTTTTTTTTTTTAAACAAACATATCAGAATTTCCAGACTTGATGAGTTGCCAAGATGACATCGTTTTTAGAGATTCTGGCACATTTTTCTTAATATCCTCAATAAACCAAATGCTTGTCCTTAGAGGTGATGTACCGGAGTTTTGCAAGTAGCCAGAGTTCTTCAGTGCCACATTACATATGAGGAAACAGAGGCCCAGAGAAGAGATGTGACTTTCCCTAGGTCAGACGACCAGTAAATGGCAGAGCTGGAACTGGAACTTGGGTCTCCCACATTAAATGCAGAGCTGTTTCTAGCCCATAATGCTTGTGAGAATGAGAGAGTGTGTGTACGTGTGTTTAAAGGTAGTTTGAAACTTCATATTACTTGACCTTTTGGGGCTTCTGATCCCTTAGATTATCTGAAGAAAGCTATGCACACTCTCCTCGGAAAAAGCACATATGCACACGTATACCACTGAGCCACGTGGAGAGGGCCCAGGGGCCTTGTGCAGCCCAGCCTTGGCCTCCTGGAGTGCACATGCCCAGGTTAAGATGCTGCTGGCTAGCCTATGTCCCTAAATATGCAGAACGCAGAGCTCGTTTGTCTCCCCACCTCTCTCACATGCCCAAACCATGTGCCCAGTGTGTGTTTTTACTATACGGCCGATCCTTTGGGTTCTAAGTGGACGGCTGTCAGAAGGTCCTTGTCCATCCTTTCCCACAGCGGGGGATGCCAGGGTCTGGAGAGGTAAGGTCATTACTGCTCAAGTCTTAGAGTAGTTGGTGGGAATCTCTGCCGTGCTGTGATAGAAAGAGGAAGTGAGGACTTGCAGAAATCAGTTCTCTGGTGAGCGACACCCATCCCCTTCCTGAAGGCCAAACAAGAAGGAGACCAGAAGGCTCACTGTCTCCACACTTGAAAGCACCAACATTCTTGATCTTTGGAGAGAATCTCTTTTCTGACCTCATCATCTAAATGTCCCTGGCCAGCAAGGGTGCTTTTCTTTCCTGTGATTGAATAACGCCCTTAGAAAGTGCTTGGAAAGACTGTAACATTAGCATTAAGATTTCACTCTCTCTGGTTCACCAGACAGGGCCTGGGGGAAGGTGGGTGAGGAGGGTACCTCCCACACCATTATCTACTGTCCCCAAGAAGACCCTGCCCTCCCACCCCCTCCCCAGGCCGCTGCCCAGGGCACTGTCATGCAACCATTTGATCTTGACTCACTCGTCTGATGGCTGGAAGATTGAATTTGATCTGTTCAAGGCTGTAGGGCTTCACTGTACAATGTGTAGATGGAGAGTTGTGGAAACAGCAAACACGGAAATGCTGAGAACCCCATCATCTAAAACTTGGGAATTGAGTGAACACATAGGTGATGAGTTAAAGGAGTTTTGCACCTTCCTCTTGAACAATACTTGAGCTTAAAATAGTTGCTGTGCTCAGGCTGAGCTTTGCTCTCAGATCCTAGAGCAGTGAGGAAAGACATTGCTTATTTTCTTGTTTATTTATAGGTTTATAGCTTTGCTGAAAAAGGATTTAAGGGTGTTTAACAAGAAGAAAGCGTGCCTTAGTGGTAGGGGAGAAAGAATGAAAGCAAGGCAGAGCATAAAACAGAGCTGGGGGGATGCAGAGGAATACAGGAAATGCTGGCCATAGAGTCCTGTGTCTTCAACAGCAAGGTCCCCAGGCCTGGCTCTACATTCCCATGTGAGGAAGGGAGATTTGATGGTGTCTCCATGCATGGTCCCTACAGTAGAAGTCAAGGACAGTGGTGGCTCTTTGGTAGAATTCTTGCCATCCATGCAGGAGACCCAGGTTCGATTCCCAGCCAGTGCACCTCACGAGCAGCCACTACCTGTCTGTCAGTGGAGGCTTGCGTGTTGCTATGATGTTGAACAGATTTCATCAGACCTTCCGTACTAAGACAGACTGGGAAGAAAGGTCTGTTGATCTACTTCTGACAATCAGCCAATGAAAACCCTGTGGATCACAAAGGTCCATCCCCAGTCGATCATGGGGATGGTACAGGACTGGGCAGCATTTTGTTCTGTTGTGCATTGGGTCACCATGAGTCAGGGGCCCACTGGATGGCAGCTAACAACAACAATAGAAGTCAGCCATTTGTTCAGGAAGGAACAATAGTATTCCTGATGTTATGGCCAGAGATGTGGTAACACTGAGAAAGCTCATCATAAAGGAAACTGGGTAATGTAATAAGGAACCCTCTCAGCATTGTCCTTACTGTAAACGTAGTGGCAAATTTTCCCAGGTAGAAACATGGACGCCTCTCCCTTAGCCCCCTTTCCTAATGATCCTCTATGTGAAGTATTTTTCTCATTGAATTTGAGATTATGTTCTCAGCAGGGACAGATTACCAAATAAGCAAGATACGTGCGGGCTTACTGGTGCTTACTTACTACTCTGTAGGCACAATTTCACATGCCTCCAAGTGATTGAAATAGGCGGTGGGCCAAGGTAGGGGATACATGCTGTGGCACTGCACGCGGGGGTCCTACCTCTTCCAGAGGCGTGGGAATCTTCTCCTGGAAATGCTGAAGGAGTTAGCTGTGCTCAGAGGCAGGATGTGAAGGAGTCTCATCTCTAGCATGAGTCAGCCCTGCCGCCTGGCTGGGCAGGTCCCTGTCCTTCCCTCTGCTCCATTGGAGCCCTCACGAAGAGGACAGTCTTTCAAAATTGACAGGACTGATCTCGACAACAAGCCTTGAGCACCTTTGCCCGCCTGCCCATTCCCCCAAACAATTGAGATGTCTCAAAGATACTTCCAACCGTGGGCTTGTGGAGCCTCAAGGTTTTTCATTTCACTCAGCTCTTGAGGAGCCAGATGAAATCACATGGGACCCTGCTAATCCTCAGAATCTTCCTAGGGACAAAGTTGGCCTTAACGCCACCAAGATCATGTCTTAGAATGGTGCTTTCCAGTATTCCTGGCCATGCCGTATGATTGACGCTCATCAGGTCAACACTTTAGAGGTCATCCCGTTTGGCGATGGCTCTCTTTTTGCCCCAGCCCCTGTTACTTTGCTTCAGCGGTGGTTTTGTAACCTTAGAAGCATTTGCTGCCCTTGATTCCTGAGAGATTCTTGAAATGTCTTAACTGTGGGTCTGGAAACCATAAAATCCTAACTGCTTTTCATGAGTAACTCCAGTTCTGCTGAAGAAGAGCCTGGAAAGCCCCCCACCTCAACACAAGGCAGCTTAGCAGCCAGACTTCCAGCAATGCCTTTGCATCTAACAACGACTCATTTCCTTTGCTTGTGTGTAACATGAAGGAAAAAAAAAAAAAAAGAACAATGAACTTAAAGTCAAACATTGGGTGCCAGTCTGAATTCTGCCACTTACTATGTAAACTTCGCCAAAATGATTTACCTCTGTGCCTTATTTTCTTCATCTGTAAAATGGAAGTGAAAATATCTGCCCTGCTTACATCAAATGGAAACCCTGGTGGTGTAGTGGCTGAGAGCTACGGCTGCTAACCAAAAGGTCAGCAGTTCGAACCCACCAGGCGCTCCCTGAAAACCATATGGGGCAGTTCTACTCAGTCCTATAGGGTCACTATGAATTGGAATCGCCTTGACAGCAACGGGTTGACATCAAATAGTTGTGTAAGAATTGAAATTTAAGGTCATTTGTGTAGCTGCTTATGGGGCACCAGTGGTTCTGTGGTAGAATTCTCTCTCCCCTTCCATGTGGGAGACCAGGGTTTGATTCTTGGCAGATGCACTTTGTGTGCAGCCACCGCCTGTCTGTCCGTGGGGCCTTGCTTGTGTTATGATGCTGAACAGGGCGCAGTGAAGCTTCCAGACTGAGGTGCACTAGGGAAGAGGCCTGGCAATCTACTTCTGAAAACCAGCCAATGAAAACCCTATGGATCACAGCAGTCTCATCCACAGCCAGTTATGGGGATGGTGCAGGACCAGGCAGCATTGCGTTCTGTTGTGCATGGGACCCCCAAGAGTCGGGGGCTAACTCATCGGCAGATCACAACAACAACATGTTGTTCAGTGTGTGTAGCTGCTCAGTGCATGCCCTGGGAGACTTTAGCATGTCAAGTTTATTTATCCCTAGACACAGACCAGGTGTTCATCTCTCTGCAGCAAGAGGATGAGGTTGGGCCTAAGACAGAGTGCAGAAGAGCCTTTTCTAGCTCAGCTAGGAATGTCAGTTTATTCAAATCCCACACACTGAAGTTGTCCTAGTGCCCACTTCCATGTCTGTCTCGAGGCCACTGTCATTAAATGTGTATTTCATGAATGGACCAGTGGCTGCCCTGCTAATTTTCTCACTCACTCATCAAACATTGGTTGAAGCATCTATTACGTGTCATGCCCCGTGCCAGGCACGGGGGATCCAAAGAGAAAGAAGAACAAGCGTCTAACCTTAAGGAGCTCATAGCTTAGTAGGGAAAGATGTACATGTGTGCAAACAGATGAAACGAGATATTATAGGTTTATGACAGAATTATAACCTGGGGCAGTGGGGGAGGGGCAGGGGATTTCACTCCCCAGCCAGTTCCTAGAGCAGCAGACAAGGATACCACTCATTCCCCAACTCTTTCCTCCCCCTAGATCCTGTGCTGGGCTTAGATGACTATCAAAACACAGTTGTTTCTGAGATGATGCCCGGCTACCACCACTGACTGCTCTGACAGGGATCACAGCAGAGTCCTGGACAGAGCTGGAGAAAAATGTAGAACAAAATTCCAACTCAAAAAGAAAGCCCAGATTTGCTGCCCTGACAGAGACTGGAGAAACCCTGAGGGTATGGCCCCTGGATACCCTTTCAGCTCAGTAACGAGGTCACTCCTGAGGTTCACCGTTCAGCCAAAGATTGAACAGGCACATGGAACAAAACAAGACTAAAGGGGCACACCAGCCCTGGGGCAGGGACTGGAAGGCAAGAGATAACAGGAAAGCTGGTAATAGGAAGCCCAGGGTTGAGAAGGGAGTGTTGACATATTGTAGGGTTGTTAACCAATGTCATGGAACAATGTGTGTACTGTTTGATGAGAAACTAATTTGTTCTATAAACCTTCATCTAAAGTACAATATAAAATAAAATTGTTTCTTCTTGAGTTTTCCTATCAGCATTGTTATTGTGTGCCATCGAGTCGATTCTGACGCATAGCAACCCTATAGGGCAGAGTAGAGCTGCCCCATAAGGTTTCGTTCCTAGGCTATAATCTTTACAGGAGCAGATCGCCAGGCCTTTTCTCCCACAGAGCCACTTGCGGGTTCGAACCACCCACCTTTCAGTTAGCAGCCAAGTGCTTCAGCCATTGCACCATCAGGCCTCCTCAGCACTAAATTAAAAACGAAACCTTCTGCCATGAAGTCTAACTCATAGCGACCCTATAGGACAGAGCAGAATTGCCCCCTGGTGTTTCCAAGGCTGTAATCTTTGCAGAAACAGACTGCCAGATCTTTCCCCCTTGAAGCAGCTCGTGGATTTGAACCGCTGACCTTTTGGTTAGCAGCCAAGTGCTTACCCACTGCGGCACCACGGCTCTCCTTATCACTAGACCCTGTTAACTTTGAGGCATGAAGTGGCTTGTTAACTGAGACTTGTTGCTTTTTTTTTTTACCTTTCTGGGAGAAAAAAAAGCAAAGCGTGAGCTTAGAGAAGGGCCCTTCCTCCTGCATTGGGCCTTCTTCTTGACCCGAAATGCTTGGGTTTTGAAGGAACTTGGGTGCCTGTACTATAGCCCCTCAGTGCTCTGCCCCTGCTTGTGCCACATGAGGGAGGTGAGTTAGGGCTAGGAGACCTTTACCCCATCGCCCCCATTCTCCTTGCTTTGCAGTCAGTCACCCTCTGGTTGAGTCCAGCCTGATAAGCACTTCAGTTATCCATCATCTCCCTGTATGTCAGGAAACCCTGGTGGTGTAGTGGTTAAGTGCTACGGCTGCTAACCAAACGATTGGCAGTTCGAATCCACCAGCAGCTCCTTAGAAACCCTGTGGGGCAGTTCTGCTCTGTCCTATAGGGTCACTATGAGTCGGAACAGACTCGACGGCAGTGGGTTTGGTTTGGTTTTTGGTACCTGCATGAATGCAGGCATCTGCCAGCTGCTCCTGACAGACAAGGATGGAAAGCCTGTGCCACCAGGATCTCTTCACCTTGTTGAAGTCTACTTTGGGTTGTGGTTTCCAGAAACACATTAGGTCTGAGACCAGGATGGCCTGTTAGCAGCAAATGACAACGATAATGTGGGCGTGCAACTATTTTCAGGTCTTGGGTGGAGGAGGGTTTCTCTGCTGGCTGTGTTAAATCCCAGCTGCAGTCAGATTTAAATTGGACCCCAAGGGCTTGGGGTTCTGTTATGAAACACACGGGGCCCTGCTGGTGCACACATCCTCTCTTTTTGGTTTGGTTTCTTTTTAAGGAGCTTTAGTTTCAGAGAAAACATAAGGATGGAAAATCGGGCAGGTTCTTTGGAGCAGAGAGCTCTAGCAGCCTGGATTTTCCCCCCTCCTCGAACAAATTCTGATGTCTTGATTGCCTTAGGCTGTGTGGGGTTTTACTGGAATCCTTGCAGACAACTGCTAAATGGAGTGTGCGTTGTTATGACTTGGCTCTGTTTAACACCACTGTTTTCCTAAGTGGGTTCAAATTCATGCAAGGAAATGAACTTCATTTGTTCTAAAATGAGCTGTCTTAAATCTGCTGTGCCAATGTGGCTCCTGTTGACAGTACTCCTGCTCAAATAAATGTGGTTAAATATCAGAAAAAAATGTTAACCGCCTGGCTCATCAAGTTTTCCGGGATTTCCAGCCTCCGTTATCAGCAGCACACCATCTCTGTTAACACTGCAGGTGGACAGACTGCCCCCTTCTCCATGTGTACAGGGTAGGAGGTCAGGGCTAGCAGTGTCGAGCCCCATCTTCTTGTTAGGCTGGGCTGGGTGTTTCCCATGCCCTCCTTTGATCCTGTTCACTCTGTTCCAGACCTGCGGCTCCCCCGCCCCCACCCCCGTGGTTTCTCAAACATGTCAAGCCTACCCCGGCCTCTGCCTTTTGCATTTGCATTCCCTCTGTCTGGAATGCTCCTCCTCAGGATATACCCAGACCGCTGCCTCCCTCCTGCATTCAGACTTCTGCCCCAATGTCATTTCCTCAGAGGCCTCCTCCCTCTAAAACAGCGGCACCCCACCCTTTTCTATCCCCGTACCCTCTTTGTCCTTTCTAGTACTCTGCGCTACTTGGCATGGTATCGTGTATTTAACTGAGAGCTCACCTCCATTCCCCGGCTTGGTCCATTTCATTCATTGCTGTATCCCCAGCGCTTAGGACAGGGCCCAGCACGTTATCCATGCTCGGGAAATCTCAGTGCACTGCATGTATTCCACCTCAGGCTGCAGGGCCCCATCCCTACCTAGAGGAGAAGGGGAGACACTTTATCTGTAGCATCGTAGTGGAGCTGTGCTGGTCCTCCCTTACTGATCCACCCTCCTTTAGCCTCTTTGTTTCCCTTAATCCGGGGCTATTCTCTTGCCTGTTACCTGGCCACAAATCTTCTCTTGTATGGTCCCTAGGGGGTTTTTCCTGGCAGGGCTTTCTGAGTTCTCTTTCCAGTCCCCATCTCCCTGCCCAGCATAACCAAAAACCAGTTGAATGAACTTCAACTCATGCTCCATAGGATTTTAAATGGCTCCTTTTTCTGAAATAGATCACCAGGCCTTTCTTCCAAGGTGCCTCTGGGTGGGCCCAAACCTCTAACCTTTCAGTTTGCAGGCAAGTGCATTCCCCTTTGCACCACCCGGGGACTGCCTACCAGCTTACCCCCTTTTTATTGTCAGGGAGTAAACTTGTCCTTTTCTGCTGTTTTTGAAGGAGTAAGGGACGTTCTTGTCTGCCTCCCCTAAACTCCGGATCGCCTTATGAGTGTTTGAGATTTCTTTCCTAAGAAGTCCAGGAGAGATCATTCACTCTCTGTAACCCCAAGGTTTGGAAGACTGATGGCTTTAGAGAGAAAGCCAAGGTGTTTCTCCTACTCCTTTCTCCAGCATGTTTCCAGGCTGTTGATCCTTGGACTTTCCCCAGCAATATTAAAGGAAGAGTATTATCTCTCCATCACTTGCCCGAATTGTCAGAGTGAAAACCGGGTAAGTGGTGAAGCCTTAGGAAATAGGATACGTGCCCAACGTAAGCAGCAACAAAAGGCTTTCCCCCTTAGCGGTGCAGGTTTAGCACTGAGCCTTTGTGTGATCCTGTAGAGGTCAAATCCTCTGATGGTCCTCTCAGAAATCGTGGACTTTCCTACCTTCCTGCTGTTTTGTTTTGCTTTCTAACATCTCACTCTGGAGTCTGGTGAGTCATCCTGATGTTATCTGTCTGGAGGGTTCATCTGCTGACTTGTCGTTCAGTCCCTAACAAAAGCCACTTTTGTTTTGACAGATGAAACCTGGAAGGGAGTGAGGTGGCTTCACCGCAGGGCATCCTGAGGGTCAAGTGTCACAGGACAAGCACTGGGGCAGACACCTTATGTCTGTCATTGTGAAATTTACAACCCTCCTTCCCACCCCCCACTCCATGCCCATCTTTCTGTGAGGTGGTTTGGGTACATGAATGAAGCTGATCACCTCAAAGCACAGTGGATCCATGTTATTTTCTGTTATAATCATAACTTAGGGATGCCAGTCATGTCAATCCAGAGCAAACCAACCTGTGGTTCATCTGTATTTCTTTTTCAGGTAGTAGAAGCAGAGAACGAATTCTTCCATCCTGAGAACTGGCTTCGTAAGAAGTGTCCCTATCCTCAACAAGCCCATAGTTGGGGAATGCAGGGTTCCAGCAGCAGACAGATGGCAATCTTAGCTAGCAGTGAAGAACCTACTTAGAGAGGTGTGGGCAGAGTCAAGGCAAGCCACGGGTATAAGAAATTTGGAAGTGCCCAGGGGTTAGCAGAGACTTGATGGACAAGGGGCGGAAGTGATGCTAAGGAGGCTGGTGAGAGCAAGAGGCAGAGGAGAGGGCCTGCTTGACATGCGCTCAATGAAAGAAGGATGCTGCCACTCTCAGGGTGCACAGAAGCAGAGAGGTAGCAAAAAACCTGTTGCTGTCAAGTCGATTCTGACTCATAGGAACCCTATAGGAAAGAGTAGAACTGCCCCATAGAGTTTCCAAGGAATGCCTGGTGGATTCGAACTGCCCATTCTTTGGTTAGCAGCCATAGCACTTAACCACTACGCCACTAGGGTTTCCAGAGACATAGCAGGAGAATGAATACCCTGACTTCTCTTCCTTCTACCTTCCAACTCCTTCCAGTGCCTCCAAGCCCACAGAAGCCACAGAACAAGGGAGCCTGGGTGATGCAGTTCATAGAAGTCTGCTTCCTGAGGAGCAGAGCCAGGCAGAGAAGGGTAGACCATGGATCGGTGGTGGGAGCAGATGGAGTATAAGCAGTGCAGGGAGATGAGAGGGCACACAAATAATGGCAATACAATCATGTGAAAGGTGACAGAAGAGGCCTCAACAGAGGATTTCTAGAGTTCCCTGGAGGAGGAGATGTTTCTGGCTGGGATGATAAGAACAGATTCAGGAGGGTGTCTTATGGAAGAAAGTGGTTGCTGGCATTGGGGCCCACATCCTTGCAGGGAGGGAGCATTTCCAAGACTCACCCAACCACCTTTGTGAAGAAGAAGGAATGGTGCTTCACTCTAGCCCGGTTGGTTTACTCCAGGTTGCTTGAGAGTATCTGAAAATCTCAGCACCTTCCTCTCCTTGGTGTCTTTGCCTGAATTTGCAGGCAGCCCCCACCTGTCCTTGCCTCTCATTTCTTCTCCTCCATGGCCCTGCACGGCCCCTTTGGTGAAAACCACCTTTCCCTCACTACCGATCTCCATTTATCCATCTACCTATCCACCCATGAGGAAACCCTGGTGGCCTAGTGGTTAAGGGTACAGCTGCTAACCAAAAGGTCAGCAGTTCAAATCCACCAGGCGCTCCTTGAAAACCCTATGGGGCAGTTCTACTCTGTCCTAAAGGGTTGCTATCCACCCATGCACCCACCCATCCATCCGTCCATTTTGTGTCCAGCATAGCTTTGGAGACAGTCAGACTTGGACTGAAAACCTAACTACATGACCTGAGAAAGTAAATTAATCTTGTAGGCCCAGTTTGCTCAATAACATTTCATTGGAGACCATACTTAGTTTGCAGGACTTTCTGAGGCTTATAATTTTTACTTACCAAGCATTTACCATGTGTCAGATACTATTCTCAATACTTAACACAATGAGCTCATTCTGTCCTCATAACAGCTCGGCAAGGAATGTATCTGTTATTACCCCCATTTCGTAGAAGAGGAGATTGAGGCAAAGGATGGGCTCGGTAACTTGTCTGAGGTCTTGCTGCTGGTAAGTGGTAGAGCTTGGAGTTTGACTGTGGAGTCGATGCTCAGAAAGGAGATGCTCTGCGGTGTCTCCAGCCTGGTAGTGTGTAGCAGGGGCTCATTAAGTGTCCGTCCTCTTTCCTGGTAGTTCTTACTGCCTGTACCCTGGATTTGGCATCTACCATTCCCTGCCTTATACGGGTATCTTTTCATGTGTGCACGTCTTATTTTCCCAACTAGATCTCAAGCTTGAAGCCAAGAGCCCCATCTCATTCTTTTTTTTTCCTATTCCTAACAAAGAGAAACACACCATCTCTTCATCATGTATTCATTCATGCATTTATTGGTGCATTCAAACAGGTTTAACGATCACCTGTTATATGCCGGGTTCTATGCTAGACGTAACCTCCTGGAGCCTACGTTCTAGCGGAGGAGACATATTAAACACATAACTATACAAACACTTCAGTTGAGAAGAGTGTTTTAAAATGTATGCAGAGCAGTAAGCTCGTTCGCAGAGCTCTTGAGTACAGAGAAGACGTTTGGTAGTCACTTGCTGTGTGATTTAAGCGTTTCATCTATGTGATCTGGAGATGTCTGCAAGGTAACTAGAGTCAGTGCTGGTGGCGAGGGGACAGTCATGTTACAGAGTGGAGATGAATTGATTGTTTATAAATGCTTCTTTGGATCTGGAGCCTCCTTCCTTTAGAAATCCAACGCATTTCTCATAGCAACCCTGTAGGACAGAGGAGAACGGCCCCATAGGGTCTCCAAGGCTGTAAATCTTCACGGAAGCACACTGCCACATCTTTCTCCCATGGAGCAGCTGGTGGGTTCCAACCGCCGACCTTTCGGTTGGCAGCTGAGCGCTTTAACCACTGCACCAGCAGGGCTCCTTTTGTTTGTACCAGAAGACAGAAAAAGGGGAAAAAGCTCTGCTACTTTGGTCTACATGCATTGGATTCTTGGCTTCCGTGGGAATCGAGATTAATGATTTGCTTGTTCCCTTTCACAACTCCTCCAAGGGCTCCAGGGTTTCTCCTCTCTGTGAGAGGGGCTCTTTCTCTTGGGTATGTTGTACCTGCTTCTTTGTCTTAAAACAGTTGCTGGCAAATCAATTCTGACTCATGGTGACCCCGTGTGTGTCAGAGTAGAACTGCTCCATAGAGTTTTCAATGGCTGGTTTTTCGGAAGTAGATCCTCAGGCCTTTCTTCTGAGGCATCTCTGAGTGGACTCGAACCACCAAAGTTTTGATTAGCAGTTGAAGGCATTAACCGTTTGCACTACCCAGAAATTCCAAATGTGGGTTAAATATACTTTTCTACTTTGAGACTCGATCAGCTAGCAAACCAAACAAAAGATCTTGTTGAATAACCTTGAAAATTCCTGCTGAACCAGCTCCACATCTCCCCACCCCCATTCCTCTCTCCGGACTTGACAGCAGCCCGCCAGGCGTGCATCCTGACGGACTTACCTGCGATGCTGATTGTCAGAGAAACAAAGCCCCGGGCTTCCTGGCTGGCTCCGGTCTCAAGAGGTGCACTGCTGAGTACAATTTTGCCAAGTGAAGCCAACTGAGAAATTACCTTTTTTTAGGCTTCCAACAAGGTCTCAAATCCAGTAAAGATCCTATTTTTCATTATTAGGAAATTACAAAAAAAAAAAAAAAGCTGAAGGGCTATTGATTTGTGGTTTTTTCTTTCTAAGGTCAAGGAAACCTTTCAGAGGAAAGCCACACAAGGCAGAATGCTGACCTGTCGTCGGCATGGGTGACCATTGCTCGTAGCCGTTGTTGATGCTTTATCAGGGTGTATCGGAAAAAATTGCTTTGACAGCTACCTAGGAAGGGAAATGTTACGACATTTGCCTCATAGTTGGATGGAGAAGTGAAGGCACCAAAATGCTGTCAAGGTCTAAGAAAGGAAAGAAAATTGACACACGATTTCTCAACTCCAGCCTGTTCCTCTAGCCCAACCTGTTCCTCTAGCCGTGAAGCGTAAATTTTCAAGGGTCAGAGTGAATTAAAAAAAAAAAAAACTGTTGCTGTCAGTTCCACCACATGGTGACCCCATGTGTGCAGAGTAGAACTGTGCTCCATAGGGTTTTCAAGATGTGACCTTTTGGAAGCAGATCACTGGGCCTTTCTTCCAGGGCACCCCTGCTGGGTTTGAACCACCAGTCTTTCGGCTGGTAGTATAGTACTTAACTGTTTGCACCACCCAGGAACTTATTAAAAACAAAAAAAAACCCACTGCCTTCAAGTCAATTCCAGCTCATAGTGACCCTATATGACAGAGTAGAACTGCCTCATAGAGTTTCCAAGGAGCAGCTGGTGGACTCGAACTGCCAACCTTTTGGTTAGCAGCTGAGCTCTTAAGCTAGGTTAAATATAAACCCATTGATGCTGGGTTGATTCCAACTCATAGCAACCCTATAAAAAAAAAAAAAAATTTTTTTTTTTTTTTTTACCCTATAAGAACCTCTAAATGTTAAAATAAGAGCCCTGATGGTGCCATGGTTGGTTAAGCACTTGGCTGCTAACCCACCAGCTGCTTCGTGGTAGAAAAGACCTGGCAATCTGTTCCAATAAAGATTACAGTCTAGGAAATCCTGTGGTGCAGTCCTACTCTGTCCCATAGGGTTGCTATGAGTCGGAATCAACTCCACGGCACACAAAGGCAACAAATGTTAAAAAAAAAATACAAAATATTTAGTTATTGGACTTAAGATTCCAGATTAATGGACTGCATTGGTCACTTTGTATGTTTCAAAGTTTCCTTTCTAGGACGTAGACGCTCCTAATGAGTGGCTGATATAGAAAATTATTTTTTATCTTCTTTTTCATACCAGAGAGTCCCTGATGACACAATGGTTAAAGCTGTTGGCTGCTAACCAAAAGGTCGGTGGTTTGAACCCACCAGCCGCTCCTCAGAAGAAAGATGTGGCAGTCTGCTCCTTTAAAGATTTACAGCCTTGGAGACCCTATGGGGGCACTTTTACTCTGTCCTACAGGGTCTCTACGGGTTGGAATAGACTCGACAGCACCAGGTTTTTTTGTTTGTTTGTTTTTAAATATCTGTAACAGTCCTATGCATTCATGGGACTTGTGTCGCATAGGAGAGGTCCTAGGTGAAGGCACGGGGTATGAATATACCTTTTTCATCACTATAGTTCTCAAGTAAACTAAAAATTAACTTTATGTAATCGAAGGCAGCCCCAGCGAGAGTGTCCCCCCCCCAGCCTCCCGTGGCTGTGCAGCTGTGCTGTAATTGTCTCATAAAGCTGTTAGGGTGCTAATGAAGGGCCGTCCTCCTCTGTGAGGAGGGTGTGATTGAGGCTAACGTGGCTTTTATTCCAGTTTGTGCATTTTGCTTGCCAGATGGTTGGGGTATTGATTTTTCTTTTTCCTCCAAGATATCTTTATGTAATTGCAATCAGGAGCCAATCTTTGTTTTGAGTTAGAGAATAGAGCATTTCTCAAATTGGTCTTTATATGGGTAGGAGTGAAAATGAGGAATTCAGATGGTTTGCCAAATGTGCTCGAGGTGGGCTCTCTGTCCAGCTTATAGCGGTGCTTCTTTTTAAGAAATAAGATGTGGGATTGTGACAATGTCAGTCCTACCCAAAGCAATCTACAGATACAATGCAATCCTGATCCAGGTACCAACAGCATTCTTTAACGAGATGAAGAAACTAATCACTAACTTTATTTGGAAAAGAAAGAGGCCCTGGGTAAGCAAAGCATTATTGAAGAAAAAGAAAAAAGTAGGAGGCCTCACACTACCTGATCTCAGAACCTACTATCCAGTCTCAGTAGTCAAAACAGCCCAGTACTGGTGAAACAACAGACACATGGACCAATGGAACAAAATGCAGAACCCGGGTGTAAATCCATCCACCTATGGTCAGCTGGTTTTGACAAAGGACCAAAGGCCATTAAATGGGGAAAAGATAGTCTTTTTAACAAATGGTGCTGGCAAAACTGGATGTCCAGCTGTAAAAAAATGAAACAGGACCCATACCTCGCACTACACAAAAACTAACTCAGAATGAATAAAAATCTATATAAAACCGGAAACAGTAAAGATCATGGAAGAAAAAATAGGGACAATGCTATGGGCACTAATACATGGCATAAATACAATATAAACCATAACTAACAATGCACAAACATCAGAAGATAAACTAGGTTATTGGGAACACCTGAAAATTAAACACGCTCATCAAAAGACTGCACCAAAAAAATAAAAAGAGAACCTACAGACTGGGGAAAAATTTGGTTAAGACATATCCTATGAGGGTCTCATCTCTAAAATCCATAGAATATTTCACCTCAACAACAACAAAAAGATGAATAATCTGATTTAAAAATGGGCAAAGAATATGAACAGATACTTCACCAAAAAGGACATCATGTGGCTAACAGACACATGAGGAAATGCTTGTAATCATTAGCCATTAGAGAAAAGCAAATCAAAACTACAGTGAGATACCATCTCACCCCAACATTACTGGCACTAATAAAAAAAAAAAAAAGAAAATAACAAATGTTGGAGAGGTTACAGGGAGATTGGAACTCTTGTGCAATGCTACTGGAAATATAAAATATTACAACCATAATGGAAAACGATATGGTGTCTCCTTTAAAAGCTAAGAATAGAGATACCATACAATCCAGCAATCCCACTCCTAGAAACCTATATCCTAGAGAAATAAGAGTTGTCACACGAATAAACATATGCACGCCCATGTTCACTGCAGCATTATTCACAATAGCAAAAAGATGGGAACAACCTAAGTGCCCATCAACTGATGAACGAACAAATTTAAGTACATACATGTAATGAAATATTATGCAACAATAAAGAACAATGATGAATCCTTGAAACATCTCACAACATGAATGAATCTGGACGGCATTATGCTGAGTGAAATAAGTCAGTTATAAAAGGGGACATATTGTATGAGACCACTGTCTTAGACTGGGTTCTCTAAAAAAAAAATTTTTTTTTTTTCTCTAGAGAAGCGAAATCAGTAAAGCGTATAAATATAAACAGAAACAGAGGTTTATATCAAGGAAATGGCTCACACAGTTGTAGAGACTGGAACATCCCAAGTCACCTGGTCAGGATAGAGGCTTCTCCTGATGCACGCTTCCACAGGGGCTGGTGAACCCAACATCAGCAGGTTGGAGAGCAGGGTTCTTGCTCACAGGCTCTGAAGATCAATGAATCCCAAAGATCCGCAGGCAAGACTGCAGGTAAGCTGCTAGCTCAAGTCCCAAGAACCGGAGGTCAGATGAACAGGAGCCAGCTGCAGGATCCAGAACGAGCAACAGCCCCCAAGCCTTGCCAGAATATTCAATGCAGGCCACATGCCCAAGGAAACTCCCTTTCGACTGGCTACTCACAGCAGATGCCATCATGGAGGTGATCACGTAATCTCAAATCTAATCATGAAAGTGATCACAGCAACATACGACTATCAAACTACTGAGAATCATGGCCCAGCCAAGTTGACACACAACCTTAACCATCACAACCACTATTATAAAAACTCAAGAAAAGCTTTACACACAGAGAAAAACATCATTTGATGGTTACAGGGGAGGAGGAGGAGAAATCACTACCTAGATAGTAGACAAGTGCCAACTCTGGTGAAGGGAAACACACAATATAGGGGAAGTGAGCACAACTTGACCAAGGCAAAGTCATAGAAGCTTCCTAGACACATCCATACACTCTGAGGGACAGAGTTACTGGGGCTGAGGCCTGGAGAGCATGGTCTTGGAAGTCATCTAGGTTAATTGGCATAACATAGTTCATAAAGAAAATGTTCTACATCCTACTTTGGTGAGTAGCGTCTGGGGTCTTAAAAACTTGTATTCAACCATCTGATATACATTTATTGGTCCCGTCTCTTTTGGAGCAAAGAAGAATGAAGAAAACCAAAGACACCAAGAAGATATTAGTCCAAAGAACTAATGGACTACATGAACAACAGCCTCCACCAGCCTGAGCCCAGAAGAATTAGATGGTGCCTAGCTACCACCACCTACCGCTGTCCTACCGCTGTCACAGGGATTACAATAGAGGGCCCTGGATAAAGCAGAAGAAAAATGTAGAACAAGATTCAAATTCATAAAAAAAAAAAAGATCTGACTTACTGGTCTGACAGAGACTGGAGTAATCTCTGAGACTATGGCCCCTGGACACCCTGCTAACTCAGAACAAAAGCCACTCCTGAATTCCACCTTTTAGCCAAAGATTAGACAGGCCTATAAAACAAATAGTAACACACATGAGGAATGTGTTTCTTAGATCGATCGAGTACACAAGATCAAATGGGCAACACCTGCCCGAAAGCAAAAAGGAGAAGGCAGGAAGGGGCAGGAAAATTGGACGAATGAACCTGGAACAGAAAGGGGGAGAGTGCTGACACATTGCAGGGATTGCAACTAATGTCGCAAAACAATTTGTGTGTAAATCTTTGAATGAGAAACTAATTTATGCTGTAAACTTTCACCTAAAACGCAATAAAAGTAAAAAAAGAAAAAGATGTTAGAAAAATTACTAACATAAATTAGGAGCCCTGGTGGCACAAATAGTTAAGCGCTCCTCTGCTAACCGAAAGGTCGTTGGTTCTAACCCATCCAGTGGCTTGGAGCTATGTACTCATGTAAAGATTGCAGCTTAGGAAACCCTATGGGGCAGTTCTGCTCTGTCCCATGGGGTCGCTATGAGTCGAAAATGACTTGATGGCACCTAATGAAAGTGGACACTTAGCAATGTCGTCTCAGTTGCTATTCATGAAAGCATTATTTCTCAGAGTTTCCAAAATGCATACGTACTTACCTGTCTTTACCTTATACCCAGTTTCCTGATCAACAACTGAATCTAGTAAAAAAAAAAAACAACACAAAAAAAACAGGCTTGCATTAGACTCAGATCATTTTAACAAGAAGGGCACATAGATCTCCTTAAGCCTTCTGAACTAGCCAGTTGCCTCCTTGAGCGCTTTCCTGCCTCAGAGCTGTTCCCCTACCCGGGAGTCCTCCCTTCTTCCCTCTTTTCTCATAGAGGATTCCGTGTTCTTAAGATCTCACCTTCATGTGCCACTTTCTCCAGGAGGCACCCACTGACAAGCCTGAATAGGTTGACTAAACCAAAAACCAAACCCAATGCCATCATGTCAGTTCTGACTAATGGCGACCCCATGTATTTCAGAGTAGAACTGGGCTCCATAGGTTCTCAATGGCTGTGATCTTTCAGAAGTAGATTGCCAGGCCTTTCTTCCAAGGTGTCTCTGGGTGGGTTTGAACTGCCAAGCTTTCAGTTAGTAGCTGTGCACGTCACTGTTTGCTCCACCCAGGGACTCGGAGCAGGTTGACTACTGCCTTTTTTTTTTTGCCTCTATTAGCCTATCCAGTTTATTTCCTTCATTACACTTTCCCTATGTGGTATTTATGATTTGCTTTGTTACTTTTTTTGTTGCTATCCCAGCTAAGTAGAACTTAAACTTTATGACAACAGAGATCATGTTTTGTCATGTTCACCATTCTGTTACTGTTCCAAATGACACCTGAAATACAATGAGAACACAATAAACATTTGTTTAAGGAATTAGTTAGTGGATGAATAAATATTTGTTTAATGGATAAACTAATGAAAACTAAGTAAGTAATCTGGAAGATAAAGAAACATTCCAGAAAGTAGACTAAAACAAGAAAGAGTTGAAAATATTGGATAAAGCCAGTAGAAATAATGGATTAATCCACGAAGCCCAATTTACCCAATAAAAGTTCCTGAAGAAAATGGTAGAACATTAGAGAGAAAGGAAAATTCCCCAAGCATGGGAAGGTATGACTTGTTTTAAGCAGTGCACAAGTGCTGAGGAGGATAAATGGGAAAGAAAAAAAAAAAAAAAAAGCCCCTTCATGTAGAAATATTCTGATAAAATGTTAGAACTCAAAGTATAAAGAAAAGAAGCTAACGGCTTCCAGAGAGGGGACCAGAGTAGCTCAGCTTACTTACAAAGGAATGCGAGAATCTGATTGTCTTCCAGCTTCCCCGTGGCAAGGAGAAAATAGGCAAAATAGTCAAGTAGTTGAGGGAAAATGATGATGGATTTTGTATAGGCAGACTCAACATTCAAATATTACGGTTAGGACTTCTGCTTCTGACCATGGTGGAAGAACAGGAACTGGACTTACTCTTCCATCATAAACAACTGAAAAACTGGACAAAGTGCATGAATAAACTATGTTCACACATGGGACAGCTGGCAGCATGGTTCTGTGATCCCTGAGAGAAGGGAAACAAGGAAGGGGAGTCCTACAGTTGTTCCTGTCCCAGCTGGGAGGCATATTCATGACCACAGAACTGGAGTATCTCAAGCAGATTCTGGCAGATTAGTCAGGCAGACAGAGGCTGGGGTTCAGGGAGCCTGAAGGAGCAGGAAATTGTGGGTCAGGCTTCTGGAAAGGTGGGAAGTTCACCAAGGCCCAGGAATCTTTGCAGAGGCACAGGTGTAGCATGACGGTCCAAAGGGTCATATGATGCACCTTCCATGGAGCTGTGAACTCTTCATAGAGCTCACATGGTCCTGCGAATCATTTGGACGCCCACTGGCCAGCCAGAGTGCAGAGCCCTTGCTACCACTCAGGCCATTCAGTACAGACTTCAGGAGGGCATCTTTGTAGTAGGAATGAGTAGGAATGAACTGTCCCAAGAGTAATGGCTACTGGTAGCCTCCCTTAACAAAGCTTAAAACACGAATTGAAACAATCACTCTGAACCAAGAGAACCATAACTGCTTATGAGAACAAAGGCCAACAGTTTTGTCCTTTAATGCTAACAAAATCTAGACACTCAACCACATAAAACCGACAATCAAAAATGACTGACATGCCAAGAAGCAGGAACATGTGGCCCATAAACTGAAGAAAAATCAGTTGAATGGAAAGAGACCTAGAGATGATGGAATTAGTAGTTGAGGACATTAAAATAGCTTTTGTAACTACATTTAAGAATTTAAAGAAAAACTTCAACTGAGACAGTTGGTCCCCTGATCTGCAGGCAGGAATCAGTGAATAAGTAAAATCTGAAACTGGGAGGACTCTTATACTTCCAAGAGACATATAGCCAGGGTGAGCACACAGGCTGTAATGTCAGTTTCTTGGTTTAAATCTTGGCTCTGCAACTTATTAGTTGTAAGTTTACTTAACTGGTCTAGGCCTCAGTTTTCCCTGTAAAATGGAATTAAGCATAGTACCTACTTTATGACTGTTGCAGAATTAAATGAGTGAATCATATAAAGCACTTGGAATAGTGTCTGGCTCATAGGAAGTGAGTGTACTAAGTTAAGTAAATGCTTGTCGTCATTACAGTGACTGGTAGTGGTTGAGGCATCATTCTAAGAGAGTGTTGTAAATCACATAAGTCACCCCAAACTTGTGCTCAGCCAAGGTTGTTTCACACTGAATATAGCATTAACTCATCTGCTGGAAGAGAAACTTTCTCTTTCCCTTCCCAAATGTTTTCTAATTGTTAATCAATGCATCCATTACTGTTTTATAGACATGGAGCTTCCAGGAAGTTAATGACCAAGATGGCATCAGAATTCACGACTCTTTGCTCTTAGCCTTGTTCAGAGACCTGCCGTCCTAGACCCAAGAGAATGCCTTAAAAGAGATTGTGGTCAAGGTCTACCTCCTTGGTCCTTGCATCTCATCTCCTTGTCTTGATCACTGTCCCCTTTTCACTTCTCTCTTCAGCATCTTCGAGTGCCAAGGTCTCCCCATAGTGAATGGACAGTGTGATCCTTATGCCACTGTGACATTAGCAGGACCATACAGGCAAGTAGCATTCATGAGATACCCGTCCCCGCTGGGTTTCGTTTGTGGTCCTAGTAGGGCTGGGTAGTGGACAATGAGCACAGTTCTGAAGTAACGATAATAACACCTCATTCAGAAGAATGCAGGAAGCACTTTGAGGTAGAATGTATAATGTTGACTTCCCTTTGTTTCTTTTATTTCTCTCAATTTGCTTTGTAAAAAAAGAAATCCTTTATGTTCTTCACGTTGAGTATTTTTAGCCCAATTTGCATACCATCTGGAGTTGGAGACAAACAGAAATATTTATAAGATAAATAAAGGCAGTAAGTTACTTGTGCATTTAATAGCTGTCTTAAGACCAAGAGGTTTGGGATCAACCGTGTTATTTTTAATCTTAATCCTTCCTCTCTTAATTACAGATCGGAAGCAAAGAAGACAAAAGTGAAAAAGAAGACCAACAACCCCCAGTTTGATGAAGTGTTTTATTTTGAGGTTGGTATTTTAATGGGATGGATGTTCAGCTGAAACTCTATACCCGAGATACTTTGGTATCTAGATCTGAACTATCTCAATTACTTCCTTTTGAAAATTCTTTTCAAGTACCAGCACAGGAGATGTCGGGGACCATGCTGGCCAGCCTCTCCCTAGCCCTGCAGCGTGTTGGTTCCCAGGAACTTTCTCTGCTCTTGCTAGAGAGAAAGGCTGTTTTGTTTGCTCCCTGTACTGGCCCGATTTTGAGTTAAATGCTGACAAATGAATACTTGCCAAACTATGGGGACTTTGGGGGTTTTCGTTTGTTTGTGTTCAGCTGATCCACACAGCCTTCCCTGAGCAGTGGTGGGAAGATTGTGTCACCGGAAATAGCGATGGTTTTTGATGCAAAAGGGGAAATCCATTCAGACTCAAAAATTCTTCTGTCTGCCTCTCAGAATGTGAAACACCAAGATTAATAAGAAGGAAGATGTGACAGCTGAAGACTTTGTAGAACAGAAAAACAAATAAATACAGCTAGTTTAATTTTTAAGGAGTCCCTGGGTGATGGAAACAGTTAACACTCTTAGCTGCTAACTGAAAGGTTGGTGGTTTGAGTCCACCCAGGGGCACCTTGGAAGAAAGGCCTGGAGAGCTACTTCCAAAAATCAACCATTGAAAACCCTATGAAACACACTTCTACTCTGACACACATGGGGTCCCGTGAGTCGCAATCAGCTCCACGACAACTGGACTGGAATTTTAAGAAGGCACACATACAGTATATTTAGTCAGGTGTTCATTCCATCAATAACTTTCTTGAATGTGTATCAGATCCTGGGAGACACGCATGAACAAGACCTCAATACCTGTCTTCAAGGTGTTTACTACCTAGCAGAAGAGAAAGATGTGCCAGCAAACCATTGCATCTGGGGCAATAAATGCTAAAACAGACGCATAAACAAATGGCTTTGGGAACCCAGAGAACAGACCACCAGCCCTACCTGATCTGGCTGAGCACAGCTTCTCAGAGATGCTGGCTCCTGAGTGGAGTGTAGGAACGGGGATCGAATTGCAGACAGAGGGGAATGCAAAGAAAGGACACCATTTGCCTGTATAGGGTATTGGGAAGGAAACACTGTACAGGTACAAATCAAAGTAGGGTTGAGGTAAAAACGTGGGAAGTTTTGAAAAATGAAGCTGGAGTGATAAGTTCAAACGAAGGGTTTCATGTGCAAAGAATTTGGATTTTTCCTGACAGGAGCCTGGAAGCCCACATGATTCTTTTAGGGGATGGAGGTCAGTGAGCAGCTTTGTTGGGGTAACAGGATCCAAGGGTTTGGAGGCAGAATCCAGGATGCCAAGGATAGGGAGCCATTATCAGTCACAGATGGAAGCCATGCCTGGTGGACCGCCTAGAAGTTCTCATTTTATAGCCAAAGGAAGAAAATGTTTTTTAAGAGAGTCAGGATAAGGCAGAAAGCCAGTGGTGGTTCACCTTAACCCCAAGGGCGATTTGTTGAATCTCTGAAGGCGGGGAGGAATTCTTGATCATAAAATGTAGAAAACAGTTTTTAATGTGAATTATGAATTAAAGGCAGCAATAGCCTTCCTTGTCTAAGCTGTCTGTAATAATTTAGATCACTGTTTTCCAAACTTCTATTTTTAGCACAACACACAATAAGAAATAGATTTTACATTGTGAGCCAATTCATTCGTGCATCTGTATCTATTTCTACACAATTCTTAACCCATACTATGAGTGGTACGCTGTTATTTTCTGTTTTGTATACTTGTATTTCTTTTTTTTTTCTTAAATGCTGATCTCAACCCACTAAATTAATTTCACAACCAACAGATGCATTTGAAAAACAATAGTCTGGACAGCCAATCTGTAAAACTCCTGAGAAGGCCTTCAACTTCAGTTGATTATTGCAGCGGGTTCGGGTCTGCTAGATAACTGTTTTGCCTTCAGCCTCCTTTTATGGAGCAGGCCTGCCCAAAGACCAGAGGACTTTTGAGTCAGGGCTCAGTAAACCTTGCTATTTGGAGTTTACGTCCTTTGACTGAAATGGTTCAACCCCTTGCTTAGTGGCAACAAATCCGCTCCTATCAGGCTTCTCCTTATCTCATTTCAGTCTCAGCTTGTTAGCAGTACTTCACGGTTTGTCTGAGGCTCTATGGCCTCTGACCCAATCTGAGACCAAGCCCCTGTCTGCCTTCCCCTCAGCCCTCCAGGAAAGGAGAATGTGGAAGGGAAACACTGCCCAGCGTGTTGGCAGGCAGCCTTGGACAAGAGCACAGTGAGAAAAATAGATATTTAGTTTCAATAGGAAGTAAATAGCCTCCAGGCCATCTTCTTCCAGGCCAACAGCTCCAGTTTTTTCCCATTGCCATTGAGGCAACTCAGACTCATGGTGACCCCATAGGTGTCAGAGTAGAACTGTGCATGATAGGGTTTTTAATGGCTGACTTTTCTGACGTAGATCGCCAGGACTTTGTTCAAAAGGTGCCTCTGAGTGGACTCAAACCTCTAACCTTTCAGTTAGCAGCTAAGTGGCGTTAACAATTTGCACTACCTAGGGACAACTAAAACCAAAAATCCAAACTCATTGCCATCGAGTCGATTCCAACTCATGGCAGCCCCGTGTGTTACGGAATAGAACTGAACTCCATTGGGTTTTCTTGGCTATAATCTTTATGGAAGCACATTTCCAGGCCTTTCTTCTGCGGTGCTGCTAGGTTCTAATTGCCAGCGTTCAGGGTAGTAGTCGAGTGCAAACTGTACCACCTAAAACCCCCTTACGTGTCTAAATTCTGTAAGAGCCACCTTTATCCATTCAGCAAGTGCCTTAGGTGCCTACTGTGTGCTGCTGTTAGGTTGGTAATAAAATGGAAAAGAAAATGGCCCAGCTGTCCCCTCACTGATAGGCCAGTGCGAGAGACAGATAATAAAGAGGCTAGCCCCGTGATAGCACCGTGATCCACTCTGTGCGGTACAAGAGAAGGTGTTACGGTACAGAAGAACCTTGAAGAGCTGGCAGACAGGGGAGGCTGCCTTGAGGAGGTGAGCTTTCATCAGACACCTGCAGGCTGAGGAGGAGCCAGCCTTTCCAGCATGGCTGAGGGCCTGAAGTAAGCGCTCAGCCAAGCTGAGGAAGTTAGGGGCAGTGACAGGGTGTGGTGAGCCAGGCAAGAGGGAGTCACTTAACAATTTCAAGCAGGGACGTGGCATGATTGGTGTTTTTAAAAAGATGACCGCATCCTGTGTGGAGGGGAATGGTTGGTATGGGGTGCGGCAGCAAAGCTAGTGTTGGTATGGAGCCTTGGAGAAGCCTCGCTTGCCAAAGGTGAACGTGGCTAGGGTGAGGGTGGAGCCAGAAGTGGAGGTAGAATAGATGGAACTTCTGATACAATGGAGGAGGGGCAGGAAGTGTTAAAAAAAACTCCCACTTTTCTGACTGGAGTAGCTGGTGGATGGAAGTACCATTTTAGGAGATGGGGAAGGTGGGGGAGGGGCCGATTTGGAGGAGTTAAAGAAACCAAATCAAATCCATTGCTGTAGATTCGATTCTGACTCATAGCAACCTCGTAAGACAGGATAGAACTGCCCCATAGGGTTTCCAAGGCTGTAATCTTTACAGAAGCAGGCTGTCAGGTCTTCCTCCCACAGAGAGGCCGGTGGGTTTGAACCGCTGGCCTTTCAGTTAGCAGCTGAGCGCTAAAACACTGCACCACCAGGGCTCCTTTGAGTTTAACTAGATGACTGGAGACAAGAGCGTGGAGGTCAGGAGGGAGAGAAGCGTCTGAGAGCTCTGGGACTGAGAATGCCAGGGAGCTACCACACCGGGTGATCAGCGATGGATGCAATGCTCTTGCATGGCAAAATGGAAGCTTCAGAGCGTTTCTTTGTTCCTTTCAGCCAACCTAAGCAGCGTCTTTAGTGTTTACCTCTAATTTATAAATCAGAAAATTAAAGCTCAGAGGTTAAGCACTTTAAGCAAGATCCCATAATGACTTCGTGCCAAATTCTGGATTAGAACTCTGAGCCGAGAGCTTCTAAATGAACGTTAACTCCGACCTAATCCCTTGAGCGGGGAGGGCTCAAAGGAAGAGGAACTGTGTCAGTCAGGCAAGAAGGCAGCCTGTTTGTAATCATGGGTGTAATTTAATACGTGGTTTGTGTAGTTAAAGCTAGCGCCTAGCACATAACTCATGGAGATTGCTAGGAGCACAGCTGCTGGATGCATTATTATTCCTGGGTTGCAAGCCAGGGTAAAAGCTTCCCCCGTGCTACGAGGGACCCTGTGGATTGGCAGGAACTGGGCTTCAAGTTTACCCCATCACTTGAATCTAGCTCTTCAGTTCCTTTTTATGTTTTAAGGAACTCACAATCCCTAAAATAGCAAGAGAAAAATAAGTGTTTTGATGTTTTCTTTCATTTTTCTAACCTCAACTAACTTGATATCCACCCCCGTCTCCCCTTGGTGAGCAAAATAAAACTTTAAAGTCCCCAGACGTAGCTTCTAGGGGAAGTTCAGGAGCTGTGGTTTCAGACAGTCCTGGTCAGGGACTTCAGAGTGTTTCATTTGATCTTCCTGAGTCGTGAGATTTCATGGGTGGGATGCTTGTACCCTCTGCATCATATTGATAAAAAAGAAGCCTCAGAAACGCTTGTGGCACCTGCCGGCCGGACGCAAGAAACTGATCTTAAGATTCTCTTAATGAGAGGCTGCAGCAACTTCCTCCAAGTGACTGCACTGGGGCCCAAGGTGGACTGCCTTCTTTGCCTCTTTCCTCCCTAAAGCATGCATTGCTTTGAAGCATCAGTAGCAAAAGTAAAAGGCCTTGCAAGGCCAGGAGATTGGTCAAAAGAGCAGGTTTTCAGTTGATTGAGAATTTGGACTTTGAGTGAACCACGTCTCGGTGCCATGTGCTTGCCACTCAGATGGGCACCTGATTGGGCATTCCTTGAGGTCAGGGACCATGCCTTCTCCATCATCCACCCGCAGAGCCTGGCACATAGTGGGACTCACATGCTTGGAGGGCATGTGCTGATGTGAGGCAGGTGGGGAAACTCTGCCTTAGCTTATGGCGGTGACCTCGGTCAAGTGCCTGAGCCCCCAGGAGTCCTCATATGCAGGATGAAGGGAGTGCTCTCGCTGTATGGATGCTGTGAGGATTAAATAGTCCTAAGGGGTGCCCCTGGAGCCCTGGCAGCACAGTGGTTAAGCATTCAGCTGCTAACCAAAATGTTGGCGGTTTGAATCTACCAACTGCTCCTTGGAAACCTTATGGGGCAGTTCTACTCTGCCCTGTACAGTTGCTATGAGTCTGAATCGACTCAACGGCAATGGGTTGAGGGGTCCCCTTGACACCCAGGTTCCCAAGAATCAGGGGCCTGAGGCTGCAAAGGAAACTAATTTGAGTGTGTTTCTTCTTGAGAGTTGAGCAAAGCCAATGAAAACAACATGGTGGTGATGAACTTGAATTCTCTGTTACTAGTTATCTTCATTCTCATCTATTAAGTGGGAACACACATAGGAGCTCCTTCACTGTGGTTTTAAGAGGATAAATGAGTTAATGATACATGTAAAGTTTATAGAATATTGCCTGGCATGTAATAAGCGTTTAATATGTGCTGGCTATCCTTTTTTATGATTTGTTTAAAGTGCTTTTTTCCCCCATCTATATCATCAGGTGACCAGACCCTGTAGCTACAGCAAAAAATCCCACTTTGACTTTGAGGAGGAGGATGTAGACAAACTTGAAATTAGGTAAGTTAAGAAAATCAGTATTTTCTACTTGGCAATTTTAGTTTGAAGTCACCTTTCTTGTTTGTTTGTGTTTGCTTGTTTTTTAAAATGGGGGTTAAAATGGGGGGTGTATACTGAGGGACCGAATTGCTGGGCTAAGGGCTGTGGGGACCATGGCCTCAGGGAACATCTAGCTCAATTGGCATAACAGAGCTTATAAAGAAAATGTTCTACATTCTACTTTGGTGAGTAGCATCTGAGATCTTAAAAGCCTCTGAGCGGCCATCTAGGATACTCCACGGGTCTCACCCCTTCAGGAGCAAGGAAGAATGAAGAAAACTAAAGACACAAGGGAAAGATTAGTTCAAAGGACTAATGGCCTCCACCAGACTGAGTCCAGCACAACTAGGTGGTGCCCGGCTACCATCACTGACTGCTCTGACAGGGATCATAATAGAGGGCCCCGGAGAGAGCTGGAGAAAAATGTAGAACAAAATTTTAACTCAAAAGGAAAGACCAGACTTGCTGGCCTGACAAAGACTGGAGAAACCCTGAGAGTATGGCCCCCAGACACCCTTTCAGCTCAGTAATGAGGGTCACTTCTGAAGTTCACCCTTCAGCCAAAGATTGAATAGGACCATGGAACAAAACAGGACCAAGGGGGCACGCCAGCCCTGGGGCAGGGACTGGAAGGCAAGAGGGAACAGGAAAGCTGGTAATAGGCAGCCCAGGGTTGAGAAGGGAGAGTGGTGACATGTCATGTGTGTACTGTTTGATGAGAAACTAATTCTGTAAACCTTCATCTAAAGTTCAATGAAAAAAAAAGAGTGTATAGAAATGAATTTCAGCTTTCTTGGTAACTTTAACACTAGGATGTTAGCAGCTATAGTTGAAGTAAGAGTCTTTGGGCAGTGTGCTGAAAGGTATTTATGTACCAAATAGGCAGTTTTTTTGTTTTTTTATAGTTCACTTTGCAATATCTTCTCATGGTTGATCAAAAGATCTATGTTACTCAGTGTCTGTGAGATTCCATCCACCCGAAATGTTTGAGGTCCAGGGCTGGGTGGTGCAGCTCAGCTGGGTGAACCGTGGTCATCAGCTGCTTTTAGAATCTTCATTACAAAGCCCTCGGTTTTCGCTGTCTGTGCTTATCACCCTTAAAGATTGTAACTTAAAATGTTCACTAGCATCAAAGAATGCCCTCCTTGAGCACTGGGCTCTTTTAAAGAACTGTCTTCATGAGATCAAATTGACAACAGCAACTTGAAAGCTGAGAAAGGAAGCTTAGGGGGCAGTGAGTTTATGTTAATGGGGTAGGAACAATTTAGAAAAGAGGGGTGAGAAAGGTTGCCCCATTCTTACAGGCTTAAAGAATGCAGTCAATGTCAATGAACAATACAGGTAGAAACTGCTGAGTTGGTGCATGTTCTGTTGTGTGTATTTTCGACAAAAATAAAAACAAATTATTTTAAATAATTTTTACTAGCATTAATTTTAGAAAATATTCCAGGACTTCCTTCCTACCATCTTTGGCCGGTAGCTTCCAGCTCTCAGGTTCAGGAAATCCCCTGCGGGGCGGGCCTGCCAGCCTTTCCCCTGGACGGAGCAGAGGCAGGGCAGCTGGAGCCAGGAGTAGGTGGCATGAGGGTCTGCTACCACCCTGCTCCTAACTGAATGGGACGCACTTGCTTGAAGAATCACTGAGGCCTGCCCTGCTCCAGGCTAGACCGGTCTCCTACTCTCAGCTCCTGTCCTCATGGAAAATGCTTCTTGCAAAATGATCTTATCTGTGAATCCTATATTTATCTCCCCTTGTTCTGCTCAAACATGTTGTCATAGAAACCAAGTCTTTGTTAAACATTCACCTATGGCTGGTCTGCTCCCATAATCTTCTTTCATGGCATCCTAATACTTTCCAGAGGAAACGAAGGAGAATAAGACATCGTATGTGGTTTAGCAAAGGTATTTTGGATGCTTAAATTAAGAAGGCATGCTCTCATGTCCGAAATTCAGAAAGAACATCAAAAGAAACACAAGCAAATTGTGAGTCTTTGTTTCCAGAAAGTCTCCACAATGCCACTTACTTAAGAAACCAAAACTCAAAGCTGTCGAGTCGATTCCGACTCATAGCGACCCTATAGGACGGAGTAGACCTGCCCCATAGGGTTCCAAGGAGCGCCTGGCAGATTCAAACTGCCGACCTTTTGGTTAGCAGCCATAGCTCTTAACCACTACGCCACCAGGGTTTCCAACATTTACTTAGATTCTTATAAAAGGCGATCTTCCAGGAATGTCCATTTTATGGACCAAGTCAGTGTCCCTTCCTCTTTGTTAAAGTAAGCTGGATTCTTATTTGTTTTGTTTTTTTATTGCAGTCTCTGTTTTTTCTGTACCAACTTCCTGTACAAATGTTTCTGCATAATTCCTCCTATCTACTATGAAAAGGCACATATACAGATTTATTTGAAACTTCCTATACTGTGCAAAAACGCAAAAAAGGGGGGGGGCATAAAAATTACTCAAGTCATCTCTTTCCTGATCATCTCTTCCCTCCACACCTGGGTTCGATACCCCTGTCTGTAGTGTGCATTGACTTTTAGACACTAATTTTATTTAGGTTGTTTTAGGGAATATGAGTGGCAGTTCTATTGCTAGGGTCATACAAAGTGCCACTTGTGGGACTCTTCTCTCCTTCACCTGGCAGATACTGATGTTCCTGCAAGGAGCCAGCACCATCCAAGGTACAGAGGGTCTGCAACCCCGCTCCCATGAAGCTTACGTTGTAATCAGAGAGACAGAAAACAAGTAAATATGTAGTTTTCAGTAGTCATGAGGGTTAAGATGATCATATTTAGGCCAGGCGGTACAGTGGATAAGCTTTTGGCTGTTAACCAAAAGCTGGGCAGTTCAAATCCAGCAGCCACTCCTTGGAAACCCTATGGGGCAGTTCTGCTCAGTCCTATAGGGTCGCTATGAGTTGGAATCGACTCAACGACCACGAGTTTACTTTTTATTTTAAGACATGTTTATTTTTGGAAATTCTGTGGAGTGCAGTTCTATTCTGCAACACGTGGGGTCACCATGAGTCGGAATCAACTTCACAGCAAGAAGTGTGTTTTTTATTTGAGAATCTTATGAATTTTGCTCAGTTTGAGGTAGTTTAAAATCAGCTTGCATTTTAGGGTTAGGGCATCCTGAGGCATGTGAGGTTGAATTAGAAAGACCACGGAAGAGGTTGCTCTGGTGTCCCTGAAAAGAACCTGCACCAGCTTTCACGGCCTCTTGAGCAGTAACTAAGATGTGTGGAGAGGCTTCTGGGCCAGGCAGGGAAAGGCTGACCCTGACGGTGACAATGAAGGAAAGCAGGCTGAAGGCTGTGCTGAGATTGTACAGAATGTTTCCCTTCCCCCGACACTTCCTCTTCCCACCACAGGGTAGACAGAGGCGTTTTGTGTCCATATTTTCTCTCTTTCCATCAAGTCCTGAGGAAGTGCCGTTACCTCCTCCACGGACGTAACTTGCTTTGAGCCCAATTTTTAAATGTCTTCAGTTAGCTTAAATCTTCATTTCCAGTGCTTCAGAATACTGAGCAAGAGGCAAAGTAGCCCTAAATTTTGAGCTTCTTGAAAAGGTCCTGACTGGAGGACTGACTCCAGACAAAATGACAAGGACTTGTTTAAAAATTGTCTTTTGATACCAGCTGTTCCTCCGGCATGCCCCTTCTTCCTCTTTTTTCTTGCTGAGGAAAAGAAGCTTTTTTTTTTTTTTTTTAATTGGGCTTTGAATTAAAACATGAAGTCTTAGGGTTTTGTCTTTCTTTTTCCTTTAAGCATACAAACAAAAATGTTTCAAAATGTTTCTCTGACCAAAAAAAAAAAGGCCTGACAAGTTGTTTGTCATATTGCTAAATTGTCAATCAGGAGATTAAAAATTCTGTTTTGCTTATTCTAAAAATAATCTGTGGGATATTGATTCCCGGTTGTCGTCCTCCAGTGCCACCTTCACTGTCTTCCAAATGCTTATTTGTTTCTTTTTACGGCATTCTTTCTACCGCTGAATGTTGACCACTCTCCTTTTGGCTTGCGAGGATGGCAGAATGCACTGGCTACCGTTTTCTAGATTTTTTTTTCCCCTTCCACATTAATTTCCAGCAAAGCATGGTTAGAAATCTTTATGTTAGATTCTCAGCTCCATGTAGCGAATGGCTGGTTAAGTTGTCACTGTGCAGTTTAAAACCTGTTAACTTGTTAGCACCAGCTCATGTCATCAATCAGTCCAACAGGAAGATACAGTTACCACAGCCTCAAAATCTGAAGGAAACAGTGGAGAGTTCTACCTGACAAAAAAAGACTAGTGAGTGATCCCTCCCATCTCAGAAGTTACCAGACTGTTCAGAAGGATGGGCGTGGACACTTCATAAAGAATGTGACATAAATAGTGCTGTGGTTTGGCAGCTGTTTGTGACCCAGCTACTCTCTTTCCCCCTTTCTTTCCTCTGTGTGGAGCGTTTTGGCTTTTTTTCTTTTTTTTTTTTTAATGATTCACACTGGTTAGTAGTATGTGATTGGTGGATGTTAAGGTTCTAAGTTCAGGTAGAGAAGGAGGGTTCAAATGCACCTATTTTTTCCCCCCGGACATGCCTTCATGTGATGAAAAGTAGTGAGCATCCTGTTTTTAAATTGGTCAGGTTGGCCAAGTCCTGGCATTTTCATACCTTTTCGTATAGCGTTATTTTCTACTGGCAGTCTCATCCACTGAGAGTAATTAGACTGAGGAGAATTAGACTAGATTCATTCATGCACGCAGCTTTTATCAAGGCCCTGCAGATTAAAAGTCATCATGCTCAGTGCTTGGGCCAGAGAGCTAAGAGGCACAGCTCTACACAGCACTCCTGTTTGTGAGATTAGTGTACCTATGAAGCTTTCCCACCTTGAGGAGAAGTAGATTGCTTCCTCCCTGAGCCTCTTCTTGGGATAGTGGAGCCTACAGACATTGCTGAAGTGAAGATGTGACAGTAGGTACCCAAATACCGAATAGCTAACCTCCAGTGTCAAAGAGTGGCAGGAAGAGGCTGAGTCCCCGGAGACCATCCTGTTCACCACATACCAGCCGGATGGGCTCTGCTCCCATCCCTTCCTTTCTTTTCATTTTGCAACCTGGGAAAATGCAAGTCTGTATTCCGAAGTCATAATCCTGGTTTGAACTTATATTTTGAACTTAGTTTAGATCTTCATTAAGACTGGCTTTGTCAGGACAGTAGGTTGATCATGTTCCAAGCCCCTCTCGGGGAAAATAGAAGAAAAACTGTTAATAATCTCTGTTCCACCCTAGGTTGTCCTTCTTTAGGTAAAACTTGTGTTATCATGTGTTGTTTTTCAGAGTTGACCTCTGGAATGCCAGTAACTTGAAATTTGGAGATGAGTTTCTGGGAGAACTAAGGATCCCACTGAAAGTGCTCCGGCAGTCCAGCTCCTACGAGGCATGGTAACGTAACAGCAGGCCCAGTCACACGTCAGCCAGCTGCTGCCTCTTCTCTAGGGACAGAGCTGAGAAATCAAAAGAAAGCAAAAAAGGCCTCCAACATGAAGTGGCACAGAATTTATGTTCTCAGCCCTTTAGCTTCTCACTGAGCACCCATCTCCTCTTTGCACGTGATTCGAACAGCTCTGGCTTGGTGATCTAGCTTCTACTTTTGTAGCAGGTGAGGCACAGGTGGTGCAATTACAGGTGATGGCCAAGAACCTTAAATCAAAGAAAGGAGGAAAGGAAGGATAAAACACAGGCCTTAAAACTTTGGGAACAGCCTTTTAGGGCTGGTTATTGGGGATGAGACAAACAGCTGAAAGACTTCATTGGACCATCAGAACATCAGCGTATCCAACCTCCGTACAATGACGGATGTTCTTGACCTTTGCCCCATGTCATCTACTAAAGGTGAAGCCATCGGAAGGTGACTCCTCATCTTCTGAGGAGGGTGCGGAAGGGTGCCGTGTGTTTCATCTCCATTTAAAACCATGCATCTAAAATGTGGACGCGTTTCAGTTCTGCGTCATAACTCATTTCAGTATCCCACGTGGCTACAATTTTGCTACTTTCCTGAACCTTTATGTCTTGTTTTCTCTAGGGCACTTTGTATTTTGGCATGAGGGATATCCCTTTATTTTCTTTCATGATCGGTTTATAAATCAAACTGCATCACAATAAATATCAGTGGGAAGTCTTAAATATTTTTGCCCCTGGTCACTGGTTTTCTTCATTTCCTTTAGCAAGTAGGTACACGATTCAGGAAGAAAATGTGAACTGTATCTTGTTGCGTTATACATCAGCAACCGTAGACATCAAAACAATTACACATTTTGTGAAACTTTTTGCACTGTGCTTGATAGCAGAGTTTTCTATCAATAGGATATCATGGGATGTGTGTACCTTTTAATTCCTAGAGCCATGGGCAGCTGGACCAGAACCATATAATTAGATTTCAGCTTCTTGTTGGGAGGCTTAAGCAAACTCCCAGCCATAGTAACCAAGGATATGATGTTTGCCTTGTGGTCCACTGAAAACCTCACCAAATACCCCATGGTGGTGAAGTGCCTTAGAGACAAGATCTACCTGTGTAATATCTTTAAACTACATAAACCCAATAAACTACATAGCCAGCAAAATTAGAGCAAGTATGGTTCCTGGATGGACCATACAGGGTAGAATAGAAAAGAGTTGCAAAGGGAGAAAACAGCACTGCACATAATGGTCCAGCTGGCCCCACCCACACACACTCGCCATTCACTCTAACATTGAAAGCTGGGCTACACTTTCATTAAAATAATCATCATTTTGCTCTGTGTACTGCTAGCCCATTGTCAAGTTTCAATCTTTACAGGTAAATCATTTAACTGCAAAGTTGACCCTAACTACTTATGTGTATATTCAAGCCAACATATGTGCTCAGACACTTTTTCACTTCCAATTCCTTCTCCTTCTCATTCCTTCCACCTTTTCCCATTTTCTCCCTTAACTTCTAAGTGTGTGGCTTTTTATAAGCAGCCTCATAGTAAGCCTCCTAGGGTGGGAAGCATCCTCCCAAGCTGCACTGGAGCCCCCCAGACACTGCAAGGCGGACCACCTGCAGAATCACCCTCATGCCCCCACCTGTCGCCCGATTCAGACCTCAACACCCAAAGAGCTGTTTGAGGGGATGACCAGCTGCTGCGCAGGGCACTTTAAAGATGCCGCTGCCTCAAACTGGCTTTTCTCTGTGTGTGTTTTCCAGGTATTTCCTTCAACCCCGGGATAACGGCAGTAAGAGCCTGAAACCGGGTGATCTGGGGTCCTTAAGGTTGAACGTGGTTTACACGGAGGACCACGTTTTCTCCTCAGACTATTACAGGCCTCTCCGGGACCTCCTGCTAAAGTCTGCAGATGTGGAGGTAATTTGCTCTGTTTGCCTTTTTGGTTTACCTACCCATGACCTTCGTAAAACCATCACAAACATTTCTCAGGGTCAGGGAGGGAGTTGCCCTGGCAGACCTGGCCTCAACCACCTCAGCTACTTCCTCTGCTGATTTGTGACTTTCATCAGCAGCCTCAGGTCTCCTCCAGGTTGTTTTTGTGCCCTCCCTGCCGAGAAAGATCTTTATCTCCTTTTGCTGGCTGCAAGGGGGTACACACCCAACTCTGCTGCAGTTAGAGCCCTTCGTGGAGAAGCCACAGGCAGGGTGTAGGACTTCCTAGTTTTTACTTCTGACTCTCAACGAAATGCCTTTGGTTTCCTTTGCTCACAGACCTTCATTCTGTTTGCATTTTGGAGATTCAGGGGGGGAGGAGCAGAACTTGTGGGTTTTCTCTTCTGTAGTTGACCCCACAAGGAAACAGCCCAAATTTGCGAATTGGAGATTTTAATGTGATTTTTCGTGAGATGCATGTTCTCTGTCTCAGTAAAAAGCTGTAGTTATCATGGCTAGAAATGATAGCACATAAACGGCAAAGGGAGAACACAGAAAGGGAAAAAACCAATTTGCAGTTCTTTCTTTGGAAGCCTTGTAGCACTAAAAACATGTTAACGGTGTGAGGACGGTTTCTTTCTGGAGGACTTGGTTTTTAGATTGCTGCCCCCTAGTGGTTGAAAAATACCGACGCAGAAGGGAAAGTGGAAACGTTCAGTGTCGCTCCAAGGCACAGGCGTTGGAAGCCTGCCCTGCCTAGATCTCAGACAGTCACTAAGTTGGTTGAATGTTTGCCCTCCAAAAGTCCATGTTGTCTCTTTGTCCAGCCTGTGTCTGCATCTGCGGCCCATATTTTGGGCGAAGTTTGTAGAGAAAAGCAGGAGGCAGCGATCCCACTGGTGCGACTCTTCCTACACTATGGCAAGATTGTGCCGTTCATCAGCGCCATTGCAAATGCCGAAGTGAAAAGGACTCAGTGAGTACCCAGCGCGGGCCCTGCTTCCTGGCCCCCAGTCTTTTCCCTGCCTTCCCGCCCCCTGAAGGAATGTCAAGTCCTTCTCTGCAGGCAAGCCTACACATGATTCTGGGAAATCTAAGTTACTGCGGAGTCCCTGGATGGTGCGAACAGTTAATACACTTAGCTGCTAACCAAGAGGCTGGCAGTTCAAGACCATCCAGAGGTACCTCAGAAGACAGGCCTGAAGATCTACTTCTAAAAAACCAGCCATTGAAAAACCCGTGGAGCACAGTTCTACTCTGATACACAGGGGGTAGTCATGAGTCAGAATTGACTCGATAGCGACTGGTTTACTGGTTTAAAGTTACTCCCACCCATAGGTGAGAAACTAAGGCTGTAGAAGGTTTGGGTAATTGGGTAGCAATAGGAGTCACCATCAAAAAATACTTTGAAGTGCTGGGTATTCAGGAAACTTAAGTATAAGCAGGCCTCCCAAGATAATAATCTAAATTCAGAGGCATGCTTACTGATTTTTAAAAAACTCACCTTTTCTTTAGGAAATCTCAAAGGAAGTGTGCAAAGAATTGGGGTGAACATACGCACTGGTTGCTTTAGAGAAAGCGTGCAGTTCTTCATGGCCTTTTCCAGGTTGCTTTGAGGTCCCTTTGTGTTTAAATTTTAAGAGCTCTATGTAAATGGAGTCAAACCAAAACCATTCTCATTGCCGTCGAGTGGATTCTGACTCATAGCAACCTATAGGACAGAGTAGAACTGCCCTATAGGGTTTCCAAGGAATGGCTGGTTTATTTGAACTGCTGACCTTTTGGTTAGCAGCCAAGCTCTCTAACCACTTCACCACCAGGACTCCAAATGGAGTCAATGGCTGCAAATTGGTAGACCTGCATCCTCTCAAGACTGGCATGACCTCGCCCACTGAGGGAGCTGCTCCCTGGCCACCCTCAGGGAAGGGGATGGCACTTGTTGATTGAGACAGATCCAGAATGTGCCCACGAGTTATGCGAGGTAAAGAACAGTCTGTTTTATTTGCTTCTCTGCCAGACTTTATCCTGATGAGAGCTGTTGGTGCTTAGAATCATTCATTGATTCTAAACTTCACCAAGAGAGAAGGTGATGATAGCTTGGCAAAGATCAATCCAGTGTATTACCCTCTGAGTTGAAAAGCTCCTGTGGTTGTTTACACAGGAGAGACTCAGAGGGAGGGGTTTCAGAGTACCTAGCCTGGACTTCAGAAAAAGGCCAAACCTGTTGCTGCCGAGTCAGTTCCGCCTCATGGCCACCCCATTTGTTACAGAGTGGAACTGCTCCATAGGGTTTTCTTGCTTGTAATCTTTACGAAAGCAGATCACCAGGTCTTTGTTCCATGGCACCACTGGGTGGTTCCGATCTGCCAACCTTTAGATTAGTAAAAAAAAAAAAAAAAAAACAAATCAAACCCATTGCCATTGAGTTGATTCTGACTCATAGCAACCCTATAGGACAGAGTAGAATAGGACAGAGTAGAACTGCCCATAGGGTTTCCAAGGAGTGCCTGGTGGATTAGAACTGCCAACCTTTTGGTTGAAGCCCTAGCTCTTAACCGCTGCACCACCAGGGTTTCCTTTAGGTCAGTGGTCAAGCACAACCACTTGGTCTTCTCTACCTCATGAAAAATCTGAAGACAGACTCCTGGAGGTGGCCTTATTTCTGCATCAGATGGAGGGACATTCCAGAACAGGCTGTGCTTCCTTAATATGCATTGGTATCACGTGGAGACAAACATCATCCCCAAAATTGTTTTCCAGAGACCCAAATACCATTTTCCGAGGAAACTCTTTGACTTCCAAGTGCATTGATGAGACGATGAAGCTGGCAGGGATGCACTATCTCCAGGTCACCCTGAAGCCCATTATAGAGGAGGTGAGTCACCCCTGCGGGCCTCAGCTGCCGGGGCCCTGCTACTTCAGTGTTATTGCAGTGGGGGAAGGACTTCCCTGGGAACTGACGTTTTTATTGCGGATGATAACACACGTACAGAAAAGGGCATAAATAGAGATGTTCAGTGTAGCCAAGAGCTGTTAGTATCAGCTCTGTTTTTAGCTTCGCCACAGGGACGTCAGCTTACTAGTTTTGTAGGGAAGTTTCACCATGTATTCCGTAATCTTCCACATTTTCTTGAATTAAATAATAAATAAATAAATCTGTCACCCAGCTAAAGATAGAAGGATGTCAAGGAAAGGATGGTTCTTCGTGAGGCAGCGCTTTCCCCACATCCCTCTGGCTCTCCCTGAATTTCTGAAACGGCGTAGTTTTGTCTAGAGCTCTGTTGCAGCTATGTGATGTAGCTTTTCATAATCTCTCTCGTACAGTGTGATTGGTCTCTTTCCAGGGTAGTAACTGATTGACACGTTTAAACCACACGTTTCCTTTCCAAGTGACTCAGCGCTTTCTTACCTAACCTGTTAAATGCGATACCTTGTCAGGCAGCATTTTCCCAAGAACAGTTTCATAAAAAATAGGCTCTTTTGCAAATGAGAGAGAATTTAAAATAGCATTCCGGTTGGACCTGTGGTCAAAATCGTTTTAGCATTTTGAAGTAAAAATGTTATTAAAGTTTTATGAAACTTAATGCCACTTAAACTGATGCAACATGGGCCTTCAAAAATGTTCTACTTACCTAATACCGACTCAGGACCCTGCACCTCACCAGTTATTTGTGTACATTATTTCATTGACTCCCTCCAGAGACCCTGTGTATTTTCTCCCTTGCAGCTGATGCAGCCAGGGCAGGAGGGCTCAGTCACGTAGCCCACGGAGTGTTGGGCCTGAGTTTGAACCAGCCTGCCTGCCAGCCCGCACTAGTCTCCCCAGAGCCTTGCTCCAGTGCCAGCTGCCAGGGCCGCAGAATTCACCACTTCGAGCTGTCTGAATAAGACTCACGATCCCCGTCTCAGTGACACCTGACATCCCTACCCTCCACTCCCACCTTGGCTTCTGGAACCTGCTTTGTATACTCATTGTTTTAAATGTCCTTTCCAGATATGCCAAAGCCACAAATCTTGTGAAATTGACCCTGTAAAATTAAAAGATGGCGAAAACCTTGAAAACAACATGGTAAGAAGTTCTTGTGTTTTGTTCATACACCCATTTTCCAAGCCAGCCACCTGTGTTTGAGGTTTTTCGGTGTTGTGGCTATGTAGGCACTGTCTGTTGGATTGGAGGTTCCGGGGTGGAGTAGGGAAGGAGACCAAGGTGCGCTTGGCACAGAGGCTGACAGCTGGAGTCTGAAATGGAAGGGTCTGCATGCGCTGTCCCTATTGAGCTTTGAGTTTCGTTCGTTGTGATTCAGCTCCTGTAAAATCGTCAGTCCCAGACTGACGCCATTTACCATCAGCCCTCATTGCTCTCCATTTCTTTCCTGCTAACTAACTTCGCCTCCGAGGACTGCCTCACTCAGCTCAGCTCCCAAGTGGGCTCCTTTTGTTCTCCTGCTCTTTTTCTCATCTCTTGGAATAAGCCAGAAGCATTTATTCGCCTGCCCTTTTTCTTCCACCTCAACAAACAGAAGAACCCCAAACTTGAGCCCCTCATGTTGCTCCTGGCAGCAATGATCTTTAAAAAAAAAAAAAAAAAAAAACAAGCAAAGCTCCCTGGTTTTGACATGTCATCTGAAACTTTTCATCTTTTTCTATAATTTCTTCAGGCCAGGTCAAACTAAGTTGTAATTATACCTTTAAATAACAGAGGCAAAGGCCCTGCTTTCAGGGAATTATATTCTAGTGAATTTTAATTCTATACTCAGTTAATGATATCAGGGCAGAGAAGAAAGATACAGTGTGTTTTTTTCCTCCATATTCCCCAGAACTCCAATGTGTAATTACTTTTATCACCACACAATAGTATAATTTTCAGTACGTATTTTAAGAAGGAGTTGGATTTTTTTTAATGTACTGAGAAGTATCCCTTTTATACAGAAGAATGTATAAAGCCTATACAGTTTAAGGAGTCGTCCCTGGGTGGTGCAGACGGTTAAGCACTCGGCCAAATGCACCTCGGAAGAAAGGCGTGGTGGTTGACTTCTGAGAAATCAGCCATTGAGAATCCTATAGAGCACAGCTCTGCCCTGACACATGGGATCGCCATGAGTTGGAGCCAACTCCACGGCAGCAGTTTAAAGATGAATAAAATGAATTTGGGGAGGGGGAATGTGATGAGGAAGGAGAAGCATTTCAGGCAGAGGGGAAGCATGGCCAAGGGCATGGCGGAAAGAAACAACACGCTGTGTGTCCCAGAAGTATAAAGCAGGGTGTGGAAGGGGAGGAGCTGGGCCTTAAAGGGCCCTGTGGAAAAAAACCCAAAAACCAAACCCACTGCCGTCGAATCGATTCCAACTCATAGTGGCCCTATAGGACAGAGTAGAACTGCCCCATAGAGTTTCCAAGGAGTGCCTGGTGGATTTGAACTGCTGACCTTTTGGTTAGCAGCCGTAGCTCTTAACCACTGCACCACTGGGGTTTCCCAAAGGGCCTTATGAGAGAATGAGAAATTCAGGCTTTTATCCCAAAGGTGAAGAGAAGGAGGAAGCCCCTAGAGGATCCTATGGTGGGACAGTGATGTGATCGAACTTCCCCTGAGGAAACTCCCTCTGGCAGCTGCATGGGGATAATGTGGACAGGGAGGTGAGTCTGGAGGCCAGGGGACAACTAGGCGATGGCTGATCAGGGAGCCCAGCCCAGTGAGACCCAGGCAGGTCAGGTGGGAGCAGTTGAAGTCCTCATCTATTTCTTCCTCCCTCCACCTCCCTCCCTTTCCATTGTGCTAGCTTCCCTTCTCTTTCCTCCACCCCCCCATCCTCCTGTCCCTCCACCCCTCATCCTCCTGTCCTTCCACCCCCCATCCTCCTGTCCCTCCACCCCTCATCCTCCTGTCCTTCCACCCCCCATCCTCCGGTCCCTCCACCCCTCATCCTCCTGTCCTTCCACCCCCCATCCTCTTATCCCTCCACCCCCCATCCTCCTGTCCTCTATACCCCCCATCCTCCTGTCCCTCCACCCCCATCCTCCTGTCCCTCTACCCCCCCATCCTCCTGTCCCTCCATCCACTCCTCCCTCCACCCACCCACCCAGCCAGCCAGCCAGCCAGCCGGTTATCCATCCATCCAATGTTTGCTATGCACCTAGTATGTGCCGGTCACTGTTTGTGAGCTGGGGATACAGCAGTGAACAAGAGACAACAATCTCCTTCCATTCTAATGGAGTAGACTACAGACAGTTGTGTGGTGCATTAGAGCATTAGAGACTGATCAGAGCTGTGCAGAGAGGTAAAACGGTAAGGGCCTCAGGTGGCCAGGAAAGGCCTGCTGAGAAAGTGACATTTGAGCAAAGTGGCTTCCATGGAAGAGGCCAGCTGGGCTTGAGGCTGTCTCTTCAGCGTGGAACCCTAGCCCTGTTGGGGGCCCTGGTGTGGAATCAGGACACTGGCCTGGTCCTCCCCACTGCAGCTGTCCATGGCCTCAAACACAGTTGTGATGCTCGATGCGTGTCAGCGTGGGGCAGCCGTCGGGGAGGGTACAAATCCAGACGGGAACCCTCTGCCTTCCAGCATAGGTCGATGCCAGTGCACCGGGTGGGCCTGTTTGATGTGTTTTCAACGTTGCAGGAAAACCTGAGGCAGTACGTGGACCGCATCTTTAATGTGATCACCAAGTCTGGGGTGAGCTGCCCAACCGTCATGTGCGATATTTTCTTCTCCCTGAGGGAGTCGGCTGCCAAGCGCTTCCAAGGTGAGTCGCTCTTCTGCAGAATACACTTACAGCAGCTAAAAATAGCCACAGCCCCTCACTGAGTGATTATCTCCCCACCTGCCACGTGTCTGACAGTCCTTGGACAGGCTTAAAAACAAAACCACACAAGAAAGGACGCTTCAGATTTGCACTGGCAGCATCGAATAAAAACAGCTTTAACCCGCAGCCTGCTGCCCAGAAGGCAGGGAGGGATCTCGAAGCAGTGGGCAGATGTCAGAGCAGGAGAGGACCAGCCAGCCGTGCCTCTACATATATGTTCCTGGTGGACACTTGCATTTTGCTGGGAAGTCGTTATCCTCTCAGCTAATGTTTCCGAACTCCTCTTTCCTGTTTTCTTCTTGTGGGTGAGCTGTCCCAATGCCAGGGCCTCCCAGCCACCTAAGGAGGCATTGTTGGCAGAGCTTTTGTCCTGGTGGTGGTTGTTTAGAGTCCTCAAAAAGGTCAGCAGTTCGAATCCACCAGCTGCTCCTTGGAAAGCTTATGGGGTAGTTTTACTCTGTTTTATGGGGTTGCTATGAGTTGGAATCGACGGTAACGGTTTTAGGTTTTTGTTTTTTTTTTTTTTCCGGTTGGGGTGTTGCAAACGGTTTATGCGCTTGGCTGCTGACCAAAAGTTTGGAGGTTCATGTTCACCCAGAGGTGCCTTGGAAGAAAGGCCTGGCAATCTACTTCGAAAAAATCAGCCATTGGAAACCCATTGGAGCACAGTTCTGTTCTGACACACATGGGGTCACCGTGAATCAGAGTCGACTGAACAGCAACTGATAAACTGGTGGTGTTGAGGAACAGAACGTTAGAACCGTTCCTGGGTTCTGGTCTCTCCAGTTCAGAGAAGCTGTTCCTTCCCTGAATTTTCTCAGCAGTTTTTTCTTACAGTCAATTGGGAGGCATTGCTTAGTACTGCATACACAGAAAGCTTTCTCACCTTCGTTAAAGAGAAAAAAACTGGAAGAGAGTAGTGGAAGCCTTTGCGGAATTGGGAGATGAGGGATATCCGAGAGATCTGAGCATCATTTTTTAGAACGCCTGCTTTTTAGTTGTGCTGGATTCTACAGTGTGTCACTGTAAAAATGGGGTGGCAGGGGCATTGTCTGACCTACTCTAACTTCACATGAAAAGAGGGAAGGAGAATCAAGATCAGCAGCCCAAGGCTGATTCCTGTAAGTGGGAGTCAGACGTGGCTGCTCTCTCTGCTGTCTTTACCAATTTTGACGCCAACCGTCCCTCCCACGGCACTCTCTACCGTCCCCCCACGGCACTCTCTACCGTCCCCCCACGGCACTCTCTGCCGTCCCCCCCACGGCACTCTCTGCTTCTCTGCTGCGTTTGATAATTCATTGCAACGGCCACACAAAACTCACAGACAACACTCACGATTATATGGTTTCTTAGGGAAATAACAGGTTACAATTAGATTCAGGAATGCTAAGGATACAATTCTTCCTTCCATCAGGACAGACTCTTTTTGTTTGTGCCCGCAGGCACGCCTCTCTTTGGCCTCTTGGCCTTTTAGCTCTGCTGATACGTGCCCTAAGGCACCCCACACCACCAGGAAGCCTCAGCCCAAAAGCGCTCAGCTCTAGCTCTCTGAGTGGACAAACCTAGTTCTACCGAGTGTCTGGAGGCACCCTATTCCTTCAGCGAACCTCTCACCCAGAGGCACTCAGCTTTCTCACTCCATGGGCCAGGAAGCTCGTCTCCTGCCAGTCTCTCTTGTCAGTCTCTCCTCTGGTCTCTCCTGCTACTGCTTCTCTGCCACCTCTTCTTGCCATCTTCAGTGTTATAACTCTCTCTTGGTCTCCTGGTTCTAGGAGTTTCTCAGCACAGGGATCCTAGGTCCGAAAGACGTGTTCCACTCTTGGCTCTTCTTCCTTGGTGGTGGTGAAATCTTCTCTTCCCTGCCTCTGTGATGGCTCATTTTAAGCCTAGCACGATGGTAAAACTTACCAGTCCCCTTGGTGGGCCGTGATTACCTTATTTGTACAATCCCACCCAGTTACTTGGTTGGGAGTTACAATACCATGGAGAGAAAGCCACACAAAGGCTATCACCTAAGCCACCCTACACAGAGTCCCCTGTTTTTGCTTTAGCTGTAGAACAGTGTTCATATTAACTCTAATGGCTTGGAGCATGGTGCACAGTTGTAGGGACTTTGAGAGGCCAGGTTCTTAGAAGCCACCATTCATAGAAAGGCTTAGAGAGGGAGAGCAGCACCTGGCACACCTTACCTTCCTCCCTTAGCCAAATGGGCACCATTTGCCAATTCCATTCTATTCTTCCACGAATTGGACTGAGGTATATCTTGCCTACCTTGCAGAACCTACATGAAAATGTTGGCTGCAAAATCTTCCAGAGCAATCCCTGTGGCCCAGACTCATCACTGTCCAGACGGAATAATGGTGGTCTTAGAAGCCCTGGGCCTTTTTGTCCACACCTGGCTGGATACATGAGCTTTCTGCCTCCCTTCCATAGAGCTGAGGGTGCCTGGACTTCTACATGCAGAGGCTGTCACAGGCTTGCTTGTTGAGAAGCAGGGGCTCTTTACATCACGAAGGCAGCACTTAGTGTTCTCGGAAAGGCAATTACCAGGTGCCTCCAAGCGTGGCTTCAATCCTCTTTGGAATAAGATGGGGATGTTGTTGTTGTCGTTAGGTGCCATCGAGTTGGTTCCGACTCATAGCGACCCTGTGCACAACAGAACAAAACACTGCCTGGTCCTGCGCCATCTTCACAATTGTTGTTATGCTTGAGCTCATTGCTGCAGTCACTGTGTCAATCCACCTTGTTGAGGGTCTTCCTCTTTTCCGCTGACCCTGTACTCTGCCAAGCATGATGTCCTTCTCCAGGGACTGATCCCTCCTGACAACATGTCCAAAGTATGTAAGAAGCAGTCTTGCCATCCTTGCTTCTAAGGAGCATTCTAGTTGTACTTCTTCTAAGACAGATGTGTTCGTTCTTTTGGCAGTCCATGGTATATTCAATATCCTTTGCCAACACCACAATTCAAAGGACTCAACTCTTCTTCGGTCTTCCCTATTCATTCTGCAGCTTTCACACGCATAGGATGTGATTGAAAATACCATGGCTTGGGTCAGGCGCACCTTAGTCTTCAGGGTGACATCTTTGCTCTTCAACACTTTGAAGAGGTCCTTTGCAGCAGATTTGGCCAATGCAATGTGTCTTTTGATTTCTTGACTGCTGCTTCCATAGCTGTTTGTGGATCCAAGTAAAATGAAATCCTTGACAACTTCAATCTTTTCTCCATTTATCATGATGTTGCTTATTGGTCCAGTTGTGAGGATTTTTGTTTTCTTTATGTTGAGGTGTCATCCATACTGAAGACTGTGGTCTTTGATCTTCATTAGTAAGTGCTTCAGGTCCTCTTCACTTTCAGCAAGTAAGGTTGTGTCATCTGCAGAATGCAGGTTGTTAATGAGTCTTCCTCCAATCTTGATGCCCCGTTCTTCTTCATATAGTCCAGCTTCTCGTATCATTTGTTCAGCATACCATATTTATCCCTATTCCCAAGAAAGGTGATCCAACTGAATGTGGAAATTATAGAACAATATCATTAATATCACACGCAAGCAAAATTCTGCTGAAGATCATTCAAAAACGGCTGCAGCAGTATATAGACAGGGAACTGCCAGAAATTCAGGCTGGTTTCAGAAGAGACGTGGAACCAGGGATACCACTGCCGATGTCAGATGGACCTGGCTGAAAGCAGAGAATACCAGAAGGATGTTTACCTGTGTTTTACTGATTATGCAAAGGCATTTGGCTGTGTGGAATCTAACAAACTATGGATAACATTGCAAAGAATGGGAATTCCAGAACACTTAATTGTGTTCATGAGGAACCTTTACATAGATCAAGAGGCAGTTGTTCCGACAGAACAAGGGGATACTGATTGGTTTAAAGTCAGGAAAGGTGTGTGGCAGGGTTGTGTTCTTTCACCGTACCTATTCAATCTGTATGCTGAACATCTTTAAGATGGTGATAAATGAAATATATTCGCACATCCCAGATGTGAGTATATAACCAGGTAACGCGCAGATCTCCCCTTTGCCACCGTTAGGGCTTGGTGAATTGATCTGATGTCTGTTTACAGTCCTAAATACCAAACAGATGCTGTGCTTGGGAGACCAAGCTCTTTCCCAGAGAAATCACTTTCTTAAATAACAGTCAGCACTCGAGAGAGAGAGAAATGGAGAGAGAACTGTAGGCATTCTTTGTGAAAGACTCATGGAAGGGCAAGATGCCCTAAATTACAAAAATGTGGTTATCTCCTGAATGCCAAGTGAAATGGCTTTTCCTTTCTTTCCTGGTTGCAGATGACCTGGATGTGAGGTACACCGCTGTGAGCAGCTTCATTTTCCTGAGATTCTTCGCTCCCGCCATTCTCTCCCCCAATCTGTTCCAGCTCACCCCTCACCACACGGTAAGTGAGCCTTGGAGCCCTGTGTATGTTGTCAGAGTCCTTGTAAACGAGCAGATGAGCTTGGGCTCAGTGTCCGCTTCCCGTGGAGCTGGCAAGTGGACGCTGCAGTGGTGTTCTTAGGGGCCATTGTATTGTAAAATGGATTATAAACATATCACACACCTGTAACTTCCTTGGCCTACAAGCAGGTTTTGCTACCTTTCTATTTAAGTCTGTCAGCTCTGATAACTGTACATTTTGAAAGAAATTAATAGCATGTTAAAAAAAATGTTTGGATGACTGACCAAGGTTTTAACTACTGGTGGCTATTATTATGTTCCCCTGCAATAGAAAAAAATAGGTATTTATGATCAGGTGTATATTCCTTCAAGGAGTCCTGGTGGCATGATGGTTAAGCACTGGGCTGCCAACCAAAAGGTTGGCAGTTCAAACTCTCCCAGTGGCTTCATGGGAGAAAGACCTGGCGATCTGCTTTTGAAAAGATTACAGCCAGGCAAACCCTATGGGACAGTTCTGCTCTGTCACATTGGGTCGCTATGAGTCAAAACTGATTTGACCGCACCTAACAACAGCATATGCTCATTTATTTATTCAATCAGTCAACAAATATTTATTGAGCACCTACTATGTGCCAGGCATGGATCTGGGAGCTGGAGATAACAGGAATGGCCCAGAGACCCAGCTTTCATGGAGCTTACATTCCAGTGGCCTGTGACAAATGTAACAAACAAGCAGATAAAGCCATAATGTGCCAGGTGCCAGCAAGTGCCTGGAAGAAAAATCCCAGAGTCAGGGGATTAGAGAGTGAGGGCTCCATTCATTTTTGTTACTGTTGGTTTTGTGTTAAATTGTCCACATCATTTAATGGGCAAAAGCTAAGTCCACAGGCAGTGTTACCTGGAAGGCTCAGAGCAGATAAAGGGAGTAACCCCACAGGGATGCTTCTAGTTTTAAGATCCTCCTTTTGCATATTGGGCTGAAAGTGTCGATTTAAAGCACTTCTCAAACTTTACGGGGCAAAGGAGTCTCCTGGGCATGTAGTTTAAGTGTAGACTCAGTAGGTCTGGGTGGCACCTGAGAGTCTGCATTTTTAGCAAGCTTCCTGGTGATGTCATTAACCTTGGTCCATGGATGACACTGAGTAGAAAAAAAAAAAACCAAACCCAGTGCCATCGAGTCGATTCCGACTCACAGCAACCCTACGGGACAGAGCAGAACTGCCCCATAGAGTTTCCAAGGAGCGCCTGGTGGATTTGAACTGCCAAACCTTTGGTTAGCAGCCATAGCACTTAACCACTATGCCACCAGGGTTTCCTGACACTGAGTAAAAGGGTTTAAATAAACCCCTTCCTGGATATAGTGCCAGACTCAGCTTTCGTAGACCCTGTTTGCATATTTACTTTTGTTTACTCACAGGGTATATGCACACACCCTTGTTGCAGCATTTTGAATTTTGTCATTCATGTTGTCAGCTGTGTGATTCTGGCATCGGTGACAGCAATTTGTACTAAAATGGGAATAAAACTAACGTTTCTCTTTTCCTGTCTCCTACAGGACCCACAGACTTCTAGAACTTTGACGCTTATCTCAAAGACTATTCAAACTCTGGGCAGCTTATCCAAATCAAAATCTGTAAGTCTTTTTTACTTGTTGAGAACACTTTGATTTCTTAAATCCCTTTTAAAAAATGTAAATGAAGTATCTCACACCCAAATAGGAGTGTATAAGTATATTCCTAAGAATAAAAACAATAATAAAACCAGCACTCATAGTCTCCCCAACCACCTTAATAAATAGAATATTCTCGATATCTTCCAAGTGCCTCTCTGCCACTCCCGAATTGTAATACTTTGCTTTTTGAGAGGAAGATTGTGATAGCACATGACACTTGATTCATAACCGGAGTGGGGTGGCTATACCTGTCTGACTTAGATCAACAGATTTGGAAGGTAGCTGACTGAGCTGCGTCAATTCAGTACTTGCCTTTGGGCCTGTGGCAGAAAGCACTTATTCTAAATAGATGATGCAAGGCCTTTTTCCATCCAGCTTTGCCACTGGCTGGACTTCCCCAGGTGTAGCAAATGCATCAGATTGCTTTGACCTTGAGCATCTGAGGACATCCGTGCTGTAGGAATTAGGTCTTTGGTGGCTGGCTGGTGACTGGAAAGCTAAAAACTTGCCTATTTGTTTTCGCCTGTAATCAGCGGTAGTGCACCTCATTCTTTTCCTAGGCAGATGTGGGGGCAGATGTGGGGCTGAACCTCCCTCCCTCTGTCCCCGCTCTGTGTACGCACACCCCCTGCCTCAATGCAGCCATTGCCACTCATTTTTAACTGGTTTTGCTGATTTTAAGATGTTGGTCCTGAAGGGCAAGGGGGCCCCATGATGTCTCCATCCCAGGACCTCAGCCCTCCAAGGTTTGCCCCATTTTCTCATAGGACATGCCTGATGCCTAGCAGTTTGGAGGAAGTGTGATACTAATTATTTTATAAGAAGTAATACAGACACTTGGGTGGGTGTGTCCGTTGGGGATGGAGCCCGGTTCTGGCTCAACCATTGACGAGGGTTGATTTGGGCAGCAGTGAGGGCCTTCCCACGTTGTCCGTACAGTTCTGACTGGAAAGGGTTAAACCCTAACCTGCACAAGTCCACCCCACCCTGCCTTCCTTGTTCTTTGCTCATCATGGTGCCTCGGACTTAGATGTTAGGGCTATAGGTTCCCATCGTTACAGATAACCAACCTCCCTCAGTGGCAAACACTTTGTTTTCTCTGAATCACAGTAAAATAAAAGATTTATTGTGGCTGACACATAGGCTAACTTGTACTGATTGCTCTTCTCCACGTAATCAATTCCAGTTTTTGTTGGCCTAGAACTCGGCTGAACAGGCGAAAATATCCAAACCCAAACCCATTGCTGTCAAGTCAATTCTGACTCATAGCAACCCTGTAGGACAGAGTAGAACTGCCCCATAGGGTTTCTAAGGCTGTAAATCTTTATGGAAACAGACCGCAACATCCTCCCAAGGAGTGGCTGGTGGATTTGAACCACCAACCTTTCCATTAGCAGCCTAGTGCTGTAACCACTGTGCCACCAGGGCTCCTTGAAAATACCTAAACCAAGAAAAAAAAAAAAAACCCCTTTGCCATTGAGTCGATTCCGACTCATAGCAACCTTATAGGACAGAGTAGAACATCCCCACAGGGTTTCCAAGGAGCAGCTGGTGGATTCAAACTGCTGACCTTTTTGAAAATACCCAGGTAGCCTAAATACTAAAACCACATTAAATTGGAATGTGGGATATCGGGAATGGTTTCTTTGAAAGGCCCCTTCAGTAAGTGACTACGGCTTGCTCGCTCACAGTGGTGCCTGCCCTCTGCTTCCGTAGCACTTACTGAAGCCCTCTCACCCATGTTCCTTTTGAAGCCTCAGAGCAGCCCTTAGCAGCGTAGGTACTTTTTACAAATAAGGAAACCGAAGCAGAAGAAAGTTCCATGATTATTAGCACGGGATCCAAGAAGTGGATGTGGCCCCTTGGGTCTGGAACTCAGGCCTTCAGAAGCCAAGTGCACCCCACGGCAACCACTATCTACATGGCCAACCTAACAACTTCCTAAACCCAGAAATCCAGGTGTTAATGAGCCAACACCTGGGAAAGGTATTTAGTCATTTCACCAAAGGACTTCTTAACAACAAACTCACCGAAGGATTCCTTTGCATGGTTGGCTTTTAAAAATACAGTTCAAATATGATTCAATCGTATAGAAATTTTTTAACATACTTTCTGATTTAAAGTCCCTTAGGTAGTGTAGTGGTAAAGAGCTCGGCTGCTAACCAAAAGGTTGGCAGTTCCAATCTACCAGCTGCTCCTTCGAAACCCTATGGGGCAGATCTCCTTTGTCCTATAGGGTGGCCATAAGTCAGAATCAACTCCATGGCAACGGGTTTGATTTTTGGTTTTTATACATGAGCCATTGAAAATGCTATGGAGCACAGCTCTACTCTGCTCACATGGGGTTGTCGTGAGTTGGAATTGACTCCAACGGCAACTGGTTTTGGTATACCTGAACTAAAATTTCTCAGAAAGCTCATTATACTCTGTACCATTTACCCAGTAATAAAGAGGATTTTCAGTTTGTTTAATTGTCATAATTTAGCTTTGTCCTAATTCATGCCTTTCGATTTTTCAAATGTGGGCCATGAGCCAAGATATTCTCAAGCCTTCATTAAGCAGCTTGTTTTGTTCTAGGCCAGTTTTAAGGAGTCCTACATGGCTACGTTTTATGAATTCTTCAATGAGCAGAAATATGCTGATGCAGTAAAAAATGTAAGTATCAACGTCTATTAGCATGTACTTCCCTTCCCCTAAATTATATAGTCTTCCTAAGAAACAGTTGTTTTTGAGTTCTCTTTATCATGACTCTGCTTTGCAATCTGATATTTTGTGGCTCTCATCTTTCATATTTTATTTATATATAATATTTAATTTATATATAGTAATATTATATATAATATATTTATTTGTGTTTCTTCTCTAAGCCAACCTGTGTGTTATACTTTCATAGATTATTGCTATGGTGCCCTACCTACTTCCAAGCCCCACATCCCTTGGCCTGTCACCCTGGTTTGTTCTGTAAGTTTCCATATCCTGGCCTGTCCCTTCCCCATCAGTGTCTGGCCCCTGATACTCCCAGACACCTTAGAGTCATGAAGATCTCTAGCACCCAAGGCCCAAAATTAAGGACACAGTGTGTCATAGTTATCTAGTGCTGCTATAACAGAAATAACACAAGTGGATGGCTTTAACAAACAGAAATGTATTCTCTCAGTTGAGGAGTCTAGAAGTCCGAATTCAGGATGCCAGCTCCAGGCAAGGCTTTCTCTCTCTGTTGGCTCTTGGGAGAAGGTCCTCGTCATCAGTCTTCTCCTGGTCTAGGAGCTTCTTAGCCAGGGACCCTGGGCCCAAATGAAGTGCTCTGCTCCTGGCGTTTCTTTCTTGGTGGGATGAGGTGCTCATCCTTTCTGCTCACTTCTCTCTTTTATATCTCAAAAGAGATTGACTCAAGATACAACCTAATTCTGTAGATTGAGTCCTGCCTTATTAACATATCTGTTTGTAATCCTGCCTCATTAACATAACTGCTTGTAATCCTTCCTCATTAATATCATAGAGGTTAGGATTTTCAACTCATAGAATATAATCACATCAGATCACAAAATGGTGGACAACCTCACAATACTGGGAATTATGGCCTAGCCAAGTTGACACTCATTTTGGGGGGACACAGTTCAACCCATAACACTGCATTTGGGGAAGAAACTCTCTGAATCCTAAAACTTTACTTTTTTGCTGTTTAGGAACAATCACAAATATTTATCTTTCAGAACTTGTTAAAAGAGCATGGATATAGAAGGGAAAGATGGAGACTAGAGCTCAGACCAGCCACCATTTTGGCCCTTTAGCCATCAGTTGAGGTAATCTAAATAAGTCATAGAATAGTCCAGTTGAGAAAAGAGGCCCGGCTGAGCCACAACACAAGGGGAAATTGGCTACTAGAATGGTGAATATGGTGGTAGTGGTCGAGGAGAGGCCTGCCTTAGGCACAGAAACTGGTAGAGCCCTGGACAGGTCCTATGACTCCCTCCACTGTTAGTATCTTCCCTACAGATGCCTCAAATTCCACCATTATAGATTTTTCTTAATAATCTGTTGTTACCTAGTGCTGCTATAACAGAAATCACACAAATGAATGGCTTTAACAAACAGAAATTTGTTCTCTCACAGTCTAGGAGGCTAGAAGTCCAAATTCAGTGCACCAGCTCCAGGAGAAGGCTTTCTCTCTCTGTCGGTTCTGGGGGAAGGTCCTTGTCATCAATCTTCCCCTGGTCTAGGAGCTTCTCAGCGCAGGGACTCCAGGTCCAAAAGACTCGCTCTGCTCCCAGCACTTCTTTCTTGGTGATACGAGGTCCCTCTCCTCTCTGCTCGCTTCCCTCTTTTATAGCCCGTAAGAGATTGACTCAAGATACAGCCTAATCCTGTTGAGTTGTGCCTCATTAATATAACTGCCTCTAATCCTGCCTCATTAACATCATAGAGGTTAGGGTTTACAACACGTAAATGAGTCAGAATCGACTCGATGGCACTGGGTACTTGGTAGGATAATCATATCAGATCACAAAATGGTGGACAACCATACAATACTGGAAATAATGGCCTAACCAAGTCAATACACATTTTGGGGGGACACAATTCAATCCAAAGTAAGATTCATTCTTGATCACCTATTAAAATACTGTGTAGATACTCTAGGTTTTACCTGAAACCTGGTCACTCCTCAGGGAGAAGCTAATGGCAGCCTTTCACATTAAGTAGAGCAGTGATAATAGGCTGAAGATACAGATGAGATGTTTCCTTGAAGGGTTAATGGGGCAAGTTTGGGGTGGGAACTAGCCACTTCTCTTTTCCATGGTAGAAACAAGCACAGAGCTCCCAGGATTGTCACAGAAGAGCTGAATTCTCTGGAGCCCCCGTCCCTTCCTTCTTTAATGTATCAACAAGAAGACACAAAGTATCCTGATTCCATCATTTATATGTAAGCATGTGCATATGCTAAGTGTGTTATTTCCCCCTTTTAACCCTCTCTTTTCTTTCCTGCTGAAGTTCTTAGATTTGATTTCGTCTTCGGGGAGAAGAGACCACAAGAGCATAGAGCAGCCCATCTTGCTTAAAGAAGGGTAAGGATACAGTGTCGGTCTGCTGAGCACACTGGGTGTACTAGACTGTGGGCACCCCCGTTTGTTTCCTGACAGATTTTCTTATAATATTTTAATAACATTAACTTTTATTTCTACATTTCTTTTTCTTGTGGTTGGTTTGTTTGGTCTGCAGAAGCAGGGGCAATCTAGTTTACCTTAAAAATAAAAATTTAATACAGTCTCCTGAGATCATTAAACAGGACCATACCTGGCCCGTGTGGGCTGGTGTTTTCCCAGGTCTAAGGACAGCCTGGAACCCTTGGCCTCAAACCGCCAACTACAGTGGGGGCCGTAACCTCAGAGAAATGGGGCCTTTTTAATTTTTTTTTTTAATTCAACTTATCTCCCACAAAGCCCCCACCAAAGAAGATGTTAAAAGATTTGGGCATCGTTTATTTTCATTTCTGTCTTGCCCATACTTAGTTGAATTTGCAAAGAGTGAAGAAATGCCCATCAGTAGGCGCAAAAGGAAATGAGAGAGAGAGACTGGCAGAATTACTCCTGAATAATCAAGAACTCCTGACAACGTTTGCTGTGATGTATATTTACACCCCCGAGCTCGAGGCCTTACCCTCCCCTCCTACTATGGAAGAAAGAGGTTGATCAGCCATTCTGCACATTTAAAATGATCCTGTGTCAGAAATCCAGGGAGCTGGAAGGAACATTAATGGAAATACGGGCCAACTGAACTTCAGCCCAGGAATTCCTGCTGGAGTATTCTAAGTGGCCTTTGTTTACACAGTTTTCATGGGCACAGTAGCCTCTGCAAGACTGCCCTGTTTCTCAATACCGTTACAGAGCCCACTGCTTCTATTGACCTGAGAATTTCCTCCCTAAACCTTACACACTCGTATTGCCCCTGGAGTATCACAGGGTAAATCTACTCCTTCCTCATGTAGGCTTTGACCAATGTCTATCCTGATCTACCCCAGTTCCAAAGTGTGCCTTGGTTTCTTCTACCATTTGTCATGTGGCACCATCCCAGATCCCTCGTCAGTGCCTCTGGTCTGCTTTGCACTGCCATATTCTTTTAGAGCTGTGTTTGTGAGTCATCCATGCACCATCCTTGGTCTGTGTTCCCACTTCAACTTTGCTATCATAATTTTCCTTTCAATCAGCTTCTTTGAACTTAGCCATGCCTTAAGCAATAAGGTCTGTCATTCTCATTAATGTGCTAGAGACAAATTTTTCTAATAGACGTTAAATAAATTCACAATGATCAAAGTAGGAAAATTCATTCGGTACCTCCTAAAATCATTTGGTTGCTCACAAGGGTTTGCATACCATACATTGAGACGCTTCGCTTTAGCTACAGTTTCCAAAGATGGATACAACACTGGGGACATGATACAGGCAGTACAGAATGCAGGGAGAGTGTCACTTCTTCATGTTTCTCACTGGACTTCTACTCATGCAGCTTAAAATTACATTTGTGTTTTTTGGGCATTCCATCACACTTTTGATGCATACTGAGGTCCTCACACTCTTTAGTGTGTCACACGAGCTGTCATTGGTCCATGCAAAGCGTCTCCTATAGGCTCCCGCTCTTGATTACTTATTGTGTGTTCTTCTAATCCACCCTCATGTGCTTATTTACATGTATGTGTATCTTGGGAAAACATGTACTACCGTTCTGTGTGCACTTGTTGCGAATTTGTATGTACTATACTTTTCCATTCCCCAACTGATGGGCACACAGGTTGCCTTCAGCTCTTTCCTCCTCCAAACACTGTTGCGATGAACGTCCTCCTCTATAACTTGAATGCATCTGTGAAAACATTTCTCTGAACACACATCTTGATGTATTACGGTTGTTTAAACTTGAACTGTGCTAATCTGCCTTGTTTCCTTTTCTTAGTGTAATTATACATTTTCATGTTCAAGTAAAATGTGCATTTCACTATTTACTTTTATTGTCCCCCCTCCTCACCCCCATCAAATCCACCTTTGCTTTTCTTATTTAATTTTTCTACCTCTTGTCTTTTCGTTTGCTTGGGTCTGATTATTTTTCTGTCTCTTCTTGCTCTGCCTGCTGGCTGCTGGGTTAAGGACTCTTAACCTAACAATAAAGACAATTGCTCGTAACAGTCCACCCAGGGAAGCTGTTTGGGCTCAGCCGTAAGTCCCTTGAGGTTGGGGAAGGGCTGTGGTTTAAGAGAAGAAGCTGCAGGTGGGTTTGTCTGGCCCTGGGGAAGGATACTGGGACTACCAGCACACCTGAGGTGCCACTAGCAAACCTTTTGGTCTCCTTTCCCTGTGCCACTAAGGATCAACCTAGGAACAACCCTGACCATTTTTTCAAAGTGCAAGGGGCGGAGGGTGCATTGGGATTTGGCAGATATGTGTCAAGAAACCTGTGGTAAGATATAAGTCCTATCCTACATGCCCTTTTATTTTTTGTGGGACTGTGAGCCAGTACTAAAAGAGGCTTCTGTGCTTTTTTGTCTTTGACTCTTTGTGAAGCTTCTCAGGTTAAAGGGAAGAGAGAGACCTCACGACCCCTCTTCCCCGTTTCGGTCTGTTACTCCAGAGTCTCGTGTGGCTGACTTCTCTTTCATGTGCTTTTAACCGTTTCTACCGTTTTGATTATCCATTTAACCTTTTTTTTAATCTCAGCACCACCCATCTGTCAGTTTGTCGTACTACGTGGCTCGTGTGTTACTATGATGCAACATATACCTGTTCTTCCTAAATCTCAGAAGGAAGATGATGACACACACTGGCAGCCTTCAAGGCGTGCCTACCTGTGTCATTACAACCAAATGTCCCCAGGGACTTGACACACCTTGATTGGGGGCTAGGAAGGTAGGACATCCCTCCTCAAGCACTCTGGCATCAGCAGACACTCAGTACATTTATGGCTACCCGTAAAGGCAATCCCCACAATGTGGGCCTGGCTCTGAAGGGAAGGAACACAACCTTTGATTCTTCCAGGTTCCCCAAATTCCCCAGCGTAAGGCGGGGGGCATCTCTGCTTCCTGTGACTTGGTGTTGAGAACCCTGTGGGCCATCTGATGTTGGACCCATGGTCCAGGAGTCATTTTCCAACTCCCTGCTAATTTATATTTCTTTTCTTATATCTGGTCTGGTTCTTCCTTCATACGGGAGATTGGAAGTAAAGCATAAAGACGAGAACATTCCCTTTATTGGTATTAAAACCCCTATTTCTCTTCTGCTTCGTTAATTTCCTTAATGGGGGCTGGCCCATATGCACTCTCTGTTCAGGACTGTTGGGTGAAGTGGAAGCTTCCACACAAAAGGGCTAAGCCGTGAAGGGAATGGGATACACTGAAACGTGGAATGCCTACCATACTGTAGGCAAAGCTTTTGTTAATGAGTTGCTTCAAGTCCCCACTTTGCTTTTCCAGAATGCTCTTACGCACGGCTCTGTGAAGCTGTGGTTAGCACATTTCTTTTAAGAACATTTCTTGTTATTTTTAGTAGCATAGGCTGCTGTTGAAAGATTCAGTGTGGAAAATCGGGAGGGGTTGACTTTTGTTGGAGGTCTTAATCAAAATCATTGCCATCACCAACTTGTAATTTAAAGTTAATGCCACTAAAGGGGCTAAATTTTCAAAAGTAAAGGCATTTGCCTTTTAACTTTTTCATCTTATCCCTTGAAAATAAAATTTGTGAAATTTTGAGAATCCTCAGTCCGCTCCAGTATCATTGCTACGGAAGTCGTGGAGTATTTTGATTTTGGGAATGTGAGATGGCCAACGCCCCCTTTGGACTTAGGGTTGTGTCGGGGTGGGAAGGGGAGCGTGAGATGTTAGAACATTAATGCAGCCAGCATATCCCGTTTATGATAGGTTCATGATTAAGAGGGCGCAAGGAAGAAAGCGCTTTGGAATGAAGAATTTTAAGAAAAGATGGTTCCGCCTGACAAACCACGAATTTACCTATCAGAAAAGCAAAGGTAACAAGAAAGGTTCGCTTTTTACTTGTTTTCACATACCTTTATTCAAAGGGGAGCACTGATGGCACAGTGGTTGAGCACTTGCCTGCTAACCAAAAGGTCGCAGTTCAGATCGACCAGCCACTCTTTGGAAACCCTATGGGGCAGTTCTCCTGTGTCCTATAGGGTTGCTATGAGTCAGAACTGACTCAGTCGCAGTGGGTTAGGTTTGGTGTTTTTATTCAAAGGGACCAAGAGACTTGTTTATGGCCTTGTTGGGGTTAGCTTCTTCTTTTCTGAAGAGAAAGCTAAGAAACAAGCCTCGTCCCACAGAGCGTGAAATGTGGAATGGATCAGCGGAAAGACATACAGCCCTGTCACTGTCAGCCAGGCTGCAATAGGAGGGACATACAGCCCTGTCACAGTCAGCCAACCTGCCATAGAAAGGACATACAGCCCTGCCACGGTCAGCCAGCCTGCAATAGGAGGGACATAGAGCCCTGTCACTGTCAGCCAACCTGCCATAGGAGGGACATACAGCCCTGTCACTGTCAGCCAACCTGCAATAGGAGGGACATACAGCCCTATTACTGTCAACCAACCTGCAATAGCAGGGAGGCTGTTAAACAAGTGGATCCCAAGCGAATTCAGAACTCTCTGTGGTCTACACTGGCTAGGTGGAAAGAACGCTCTGCTTCACCAGGATTTTGCTTTCTTGATTAGATCCTTATACTTTAGTTACTGTGCACCTTTGAAAGGTATGGGAAAATCTGTCTTTAGGGAAATCTCATTCTCCATCAAATCAATAAATGCAAAACTGGGTGTCCTCAATCAGTTCTTTTTTCCCTTTCCAAAACTCTTCTCCTCCAGTTTCCTTTCCAGTGTTGTGGTTAGCTGTGGTCAAGTTGGCTACTAACTCATGGCAAACCCGTGCACAACAGAGTAAAACACGGCCCAGTCCTGTGCTAGCCCCATGACCACTTGCAACTAGACTGTTGTGATCCATAAGGTTTTGATGGGGTGATTTTTGGAAGCAGATCACCAGGCCTTTCTTCCTAGTCTATCTTAGTCTGGAAGGTTGGCTGAACCTGTTCAGCATCCTAGCCACAGGCAAGCCTCCACTGACAGATGGAGTCATGGCTGTGCGTGAGGTGCACTGGTCAGGAATCGAACCCAGGTCTCCCACATGGAAGGCGAGAGTTCTACCACTGACCCATAGGCTCCAGCATTATCCCTCCCTCCCTCCCTCCCCAGTCCCTTGTATCCTGACCTGGAGTCCTTCTTCTGCCTTTTTCCTGTCCCACTGTTCTTCTCCACTCTTAAAACAAGAAAACAAATATAAATCCCCTTCTTCTCTTTAGGATATGAGCTGCCATGCTGCACTAAAGAATATAGACCCAATGCTGTAATTTAAATGTCTTCTTGGGAGGAAAACAAAAAGTGCCTCAAACTTTTTGTTGAGGCCATGCATCCTGTTACTGGAGAAAGCTTTGGACAGTAAATAAAGTTTCTTTTAAAAATAAGTGGCCTGGCCAGTGTTCCAAGTGTATAAATGCGCATGGTAGACATGTGTACAGGCCAGACTTTGGCTTTGTGGTACTTTTATTATAGTTTTGGGGTGGGAAGGTGGTGGCGAGAGCAAGGATGAGGATAACCTCACTCAACGTGTAAGTTGTAGAAATGATTGATCTAATTGGTCAGTGATAATCCTGGGTGGGTCCTATTTTGGCTGTTTTTTTTTTTTTTTTCTCTCACTGCCTGAAATTGGCTCAGATTTAAATTATGAAATGTTGAGAAGGTCATTTCTCCTCATAAAAAAATTGGGTAACATGTTTCCTAGAAATAATGCGCGCGGAGACATTTAAGCATCATTATGAAAATAAATACGTGTGTGTGTGTGTAGGTCATGTTCAGAGTAAGAGGAAACATGAGAGGTACAGAGAAGTCTGTAAAAGATCAAGTCTGTGGCACACTTATTCTGTGGGCAGAGAATGTGTCCCACAACTTGAGGTCCCTAATCCCAAGGCTGTCTCTGACCACTGCCCCACATGTTCTTGGTCTTTCATTTTACTAGTCTTCTCACCTAGGGCTCTAGCTTTTATGAGAAACAAGGGCAGAAGTGCATGAATGTCTCCTCAGCACCGTGGCCCCGTAGCTCCTTGGCTGACATGAACATAGTTCATGCCGAAACGTTGCAACCTGCCAAGGGAACCCAACCTGTACTTGACAACTTAGGGATGATATAAATGGCATCTCTGGGGAGGTCAGGCCAGATCCATTGAGTTGAGAGCAAGGAGCAGAGCACCACTGCCCTGGCTGTTAACGTCTCTCTCTGTTGGTCTCCTGCAGGCGACCAGCCTCTGTACAGCATTCCTATCGAGAACATTCTGGCAGTGGAGAAATTGGAGGAGGAGTCCTTCAAAATGAAAAATGTGAGTGCTGCTCCAAGAGCTCTTCCTGTTGGTTAGAATGGCTCTACCTTTTTTTCTTCCTTCTTCAGCCTTTACTATTTGTGTCCTCTCTCAAAACATGGGCGTGACTTCTTTGGTTCCCCCACATTCTCCAAGTATTTCCCATTTTCTCAGAATCTCCATATTACCTGGGATATTCACAGGGAGCTGTGATGTTATCTGAACCAGCTAACTCTCCCCCAGGAGGCTGGGGCCAGAACTTCTCCCTGATGGCTTCCACGGGAGACTCTGGGAACACAAGTGACACTCTTTTACAGGGTACCCAAAAACGGACTCCAGGGCTGTACCCAAAAACAGACTTCAGGGCTCTTAATGGATTTTTTTCTCGAAACTCTGTGTTTTAGTATAATTCTGAATTTATAAAAAGTTACAAGAACAGCGTGAAGAAACTCCCACACACCCTTTATCCAGACTTACCAGTTTTCTGCATTTGTCCCATTTGCTTACCCATGTTCATTCTCTGCCCTCCGGTGTATAATGTATTTTTTCCTGAGCCATGTAAATATTTTGGGGCATATTTTCTAAAAATAAGGATATTCTTTTACATAATGACAATACAGTTATTAAAATCAGAAAATCTAACTTTGATACAATGTTATTACCAAAGCCACAGTCCATATTAAATTTTGCAGGTTGTCCCAGTAACGTTTTTTATAGCTATTGGGGTTTTTTCCAGGCCAGGATCACACAATCGCATTTCGTTGTCATTTTAGTCGCCTTTAATCTGGAATGGTTCCTCAGCCCTTCTTTGTGTTTCTTGGCCTTGGTGTTTTTGAAGCACACAGACCGGTTGTTTTGTAGAGAGCCCCTCCGCGTGGGGTTACCTGATGGCTCACGGTGGTTGGAGTCGGATAACGAGTTTGGCTGGATGTTGTCCTCCCTCGTTCATCCTATCAGGAGGCACCTAGTGGTGGTTTCTCCCGTGATTGCTGTTAGCTTTGAGCTCTTGAGTAAAGCACCATATGTAAAGTTGCTGTTTTTCTTTCTATTAATAAATAATTAGTGGGAAGATCATTGAACTATGTAAATTTCCGGTTCCTCTTCAAGTTTTAACCTACTAGTTTGGAGCCCAGGGGGCACAGTGGTTAAGAGCTCGGCTGCTAACCAAAAGGTTGGCAGTTCAAATCTACCAGCCGCCTCTTGGAAACTATAGGGCAGCTCTGCTCTGTCCTGTAAGGTCACTCACTATGAGTCAGGATCGACTCGATGGCAACGGGTTTGGTTTTTTTTTTGGTTTAGTTTTAGCACCTGGGATGACTTTCTAACTCTATTGTTCCTTCTGTATTTTTTCTTGGCTCTCTATTGGGCAAAAGCTTTCTCTTCTCCTCCATTTATTTATTTATTTATATTGTTGTAAAATAAATTATTTATTTTGATGCTCTAATTGTCCCAGTTGTGTCTGTGGAAGTGGAACAGTTTTTTAAACACAGGTGTGCTTCTCAGGACACTGGCACAGGCCATAACTCGATCCCGTCCTAAGGAGATGTAAGCACAGATTGAGTTTTCCTGCCAGTCGCTGAGCAGCCTCTGCACGTTAACCAGCCTGTGACTTGCCTCCTACAGAGAGTGGCAACAAGTTACTTTCAGTTGTTTCAAAGTCAGGCTTTGAAACTAGGCCATGGAAGGGAAACCATTTGCTGTGTGCTCAAGTATAGAAAGGCTAATAAAACTGCCAGCATGAAGGTTAGTTTCTAGTAATAGTTTAAGCACTTAAAAAACAGCTTTGGGAGTCCCAATTTTATGTTTGCTTGCAGAATATTTTGGGGGGGCATCTGGGCGTGGGAGTTTTGAGAGCAGTCTGCCCCAGGCATAGGTACTAAGGGGTGTGCTGTCTGAAGACAATTTAAAAATAAACAGAATAAAAGTCAGTCTGCTTTGTCTGAGGACCATGTGCCAATGCCAGGCCCTCCCTCCTTGTTCTACCATATAGGGGACAGTTTGCCATATCACTTCTTTTTTTGTGGTAAAAATATACAGAACAAAACATTCGCCATTTTAGCAGTTTCTACATGTTCTATCAGTGACATTGATTACTCTATACACTTCCTGTTGAGCAACCCATATCCTATTTTTTTCCTACTTATTCCACCACCATTAACACAAACTTAATGCCCCCTAAGCAAAAAAATTCCCCTTTCCTCCTCCCTCCCACCGCTAGTAACCGCTAATGATCTTTGATTTTATGTATTTGCTTGTTTCATGGAACTGAGGTTATACAGTATTTGTCGTTTTGTGACTGACTTATTCCTCTCAGCATAATGTTTTCAAGGTTCATCCGTGTTATAGCACGCATCGGGACTTCATTTCTCTTTACGGCCAAGTAATATTCCATTGTGTGTATGTACCACATTTTGTTTCTTTGTTCGTCTGTTGATGGACATTTTGGCTGTTGTGAAAAGCGCTGCAGTGAACACCGGTGTTCAGGTTTCTGCTTGCGAGCCTGCACTCACTTCTTCTGGGTATACACATATATACACCTAGGACTGGGATTGCTGGGTCCTATCGTAATATCACTGCTTATCCCTTCTGTGAAGCTGTATGTGAGAAGGATATTCTCACACTGGGTGCCAAGAAGAGCCTTGTCTCTCCTGAGAAGATGGTGTGCAGCCTTCTTATGAAAGCTTTCCTTGAATATTTCCCTTGTAATTTTGTCCAGCAGGAAATTCCTGAGGGAATTCAGCCTAGTTCTGTCAGAGCTCCAGTGTACATAGAAATACAGAGTACGAAAAGTGTCCAACAGCTCTAGAGTTGCATCTCAGCCTCACCAGCTTCCAGATGTAAAACCAAACCAGTTGCCCTCGAGGCAGCTCTGACTCATGGTGGCCCCACACGTGCCAGCAGAAACTACACTCCACAGACTTTCCAGTGGCTGATTCTTCAGAAGGAGGTCGCCAGGAGTTTCTTCCAAGGAGCCTCTGAGTGGACTCAAGCCTCCAACTTTTCTTTGAGCAGCCAAGTGCTTAACCATTTGCACCACCTACGGACTCCACCAGATGTATGTTGTTAGTTGTTGTTAGGTGCCCTCGCGTCGGTTCCCACTCATAGAGACCCTGTGCACAACAAAGCTAAACACTGCCGGAGCCTGGGCCGTCCTCACAATCGCAGTTACGCTTGAGCCCATTGTTGCAGCCACTGTGTCAGTCCATCTCATTGAGGGTCTTCCTCTTTTTTGTAGACCCTCTATTTTACCGAGCATGATGTCCTTCTCCAGGGACTGGGCCCTCCTGATAACATGTCTAAAGTATGAGAGATGAAGTCTCGCTATCCTCACCTCTAACAAGCATTCTGGCTGTACCTCTTCCAAGACAGATTTGTGTTTCTTCTGGCAGCCCATGGTGTATTCAATATTCTTGACCAGCACTGTGTTTCAAAGGCATTAATTCCTCTTCGATCTTCCTTATTCATTGTCCAGCTTTCACGTGCGTATGTATAACAGGGGCATATTGTTAGATGTCAGGTCCTCCGTTGCCTCATCTGCAAGACAGGCTGTTCATACCCCTCTCACACTGTGAGATGGATTAAATGAGGTGGCGGGGCAGAGCCATTAGCATAGTACCTGGCATTTATTAAGTGTTCAGTAAACAGTGGGCTTTTGTTTTGTTTGTTTTAATTTGAAAATCTGTGTATTTAGGCCCGTTTTCTCCCCAGTCTTTACAATCTTTTCTAATTTACATTTTTCTGTTCCTAATTTCTGCTGGCATAGTGATTAACTAAAAGGTTGGCAGTTCAAATCCACCAGGTGCTCCTTGGAAACCTTATGGGGCAGTTACTTCTACTCTGTCCTATAGTGTCACTCTGAGTCAGAATCTACTCAACAACAACGGGATTTTTTTAAATTTCTTATAGATTTGTTTATATTTTTCTGTCTCATTGGATGTATTTCATATAAGTCACCTGGAGTCTTTTGTAGAGCAAAGTGAGGCTGCAAATAATAAATTTAAATAATTTATTATAAATGATAATATTTAAAACTTTAAATGTACAAATATGTTCCTTAGTCAGCCAGCTTTGAAGATACCTCAGGCCCAGGGTCTTGGGCTGAGCAAGGCCCACCTGTGTGTGCTGCACTGAATGGTTTCGATCTTCCAGCTCAATCCTCAGTTAGCTATTATAACTTCCCTTTAGAGAAAACGCATACATTTCTTCTTCCCCTCAGTGGAGTTTCTGGGGGGAGCCCTGTGCCTGCTCCTCTGTCTTCCAGCAGCTCCAATCTGGGACATTTCTCAGCATGTCTTCCTGAAGGGTGAGCAAGCGGGGGAGGGCAGTGAGCGAGCGGAGGGCAGGACCTGGCGGCAGGTCTGGCTGAGGGTTTGTGTAGACAGAAAGATAGGCCCAACTCACTGGGTTTTATTCTTCCTGATGACGTTTAATTGCTCTTTCCATATATGAATTAGAGTTGGTTAGAGCCTCCGTGTACAAACCATACGTGAACATTGCATCTATGTTGGTTTCAGGGGCTGGGGAGCCCAAGTACCTGTTCTCACCATCTTGGAATGGTGACTCCAGACCTTAGTTAGCTAAGTGCTGCTATAATATGAGTCGGACAACAACAAGAAGCTGTAATCCAGGTAGAACAAATGGGTGGCTTTAAAGGACAGAAGTTTATTTTTTCACTGTTGAAACCAAAACCAAACCAAATTCCTTGCCCTCAAGTTGATTTCCAACTCATAGCCACCCTATAGGAAGGAGTAGAACTGCCCCATAGGGTTTCCAAGGAGCAGCTGGTGGATTCGAACTGCCGACCTTATGGTCTTAACCACCACGCCACCAGGGCTCCTCTCACAGTGTAGAATGCCAGAAGTCTGAATTCAGGACACCTAAGGCTCTCTTTTGGCTCCGGGGGAACATCTCTGTCTTGGTTTCTGTATCCCTGGTGTTCCTCAGTTCCTTGGCAATCTTCTTGTGGCATCGGTTCCCCCCATCCCCCCTGTCCCCCCCATCCTCCTCCTTGGGCGCCCTTGGTTTAGGACACACCCTGCAAGGTATGGCCTCATTACCATGACAAAGGAAACCTTCTCTCCAGACAGGTTCATATCCACAGGTATCAGGGTTAGGATTCCAACACGTGTTTTTAGGGGGCACAATTTAATCCAAAACACTCCCATTGCTCCTCTGGCAACTTCCAGCTGGGACAAGTCAGTCACCCTCTGTAATCCTCCATTTCCTCATCTGTAAAATGGACACAATAATACATATCTGTAGGGTAGTTGCAAGGATAAAACTAAATTGACCTAGCACAATACCTGGGCCTTTAACAAAAGTTCATTTATTTCTCCTAATAATCATTTAATAGAACTTTAGAGAGAGCTTGGTCAAGCAGGACCCTGCAAGAGGTGTAACCTAGTACAGTAATTGGAGCCCTGGTGGTGCAGTGGTAAAGAGCTCGGCTGCTAACCAGAAGGCTGGCAGTTCAAATCCACCAGCTGCCCCTTGGAAACCCTATGGGGCAGTTCTACTCTGTCCTACAGGGTGGCTATGAGTTGGAATTGACTCGGCGACAGCAGGTTAGGACAGTCATTTGGAATCCTTTACTAAAAACAGAACTTATCTTAGTGATGTAGAGATGTGTTCATAGAGTGTTGGGTATCATTTCTAAGTTTTGGTTTTGCTTTCTCTTTAAAATTCAGACAGATTCCTTCCTTGTGCTTTGCTTAAAAGCAACAGCTGTGTCTGAAGGATAGAATTATATTTGAGTCACTGGAGAAATTCTTGGCTTAGCTAGAGGATTCTCTGTTAACAGACCGCCCTGTCTCAGGCCCGTTTAAGTATCATTCGTAGGCAAAACCGTAAGGATCCTGGACATACACTACTTTCCTAATGTCCACTACCAAGAACTATTTCAGGCACCGCCCAGGGATTTCCAGACATTTTCTAGAGTCATTTAATCCTCATAGCAACCCTGAGAGGAGGTAGTTATAATTGTTATTACCACTGTCAGATGATGGAGGCCTGGAGAAGCTGAAGGAACTTTCTGGAGGTCACACAACTCATCGGTGTTGGGGAGGAATTCAGACTCGAACCTACCCAACTCCAAGCCTGTGCTCACCGTTTCTCACTGTCAGGAGTCTCATCCAGGCCCCAGTCCACCACCCCACAAGCCTCCCTCCTGAGCATCCTCAACCATTTGCTCATTTATTTGACCGTGTGTGCCTTCATTGCATCACACATTTGTCTTGTCTGCTCTATCACAGGGAACAGCCCTTGAGAACTGAGCAGGTAGCCACTAGAGAGACTGGAATTTCAGAGCCATGAAACCTTACCAGCCAGCTCCATATTGGACCAATAATTTTCTTCAGACACCAGGGAGTCATTCACGAGTGACTGCTAGCCTCCCTAGAGAATGGTGTTGATTTATATTTCCACCGTCAATTATCTTTCTAGAGAATAGAAGTGCATTGGAGACCCACTGCATACCAGCCACTCTTCAAACAGTGTTTCCCTGCCTTCTCACACCAGGGTTCTACCAGAGACATTGTTCGTGTTTTATAGAAAAGGAACCCAAGGCCAGAGAGAGTTAAGTTATGCTTTCCAAGGTAACAAATAGATGGAGAATATTTTCCGAGCTCTGTCTCTCTGGCCTGCCTCCTCTCTGACTCATTCTTTTTCCCCTCTCATTCCACGTCCCTCTTCCTCTCCCCCTTCATCTTGCAGTTCATCATCACTGTTCACTAGTCAAGTTTGATTGTCAGGTACTCAGTAGGTGCCTAAGACTGTACTGGCACTGTGGTGGGCATGACAGCCTTTTAGCTGGGGTTGGAGGAGGATCTAAGGTCCCTGGGCAGCCCAAATGATTTGCACTTGGCTGGTAGCCCTGAAGAAACCCTGGTGGCATAGTGGTTAAGTGCTATGGCTGCTAACCAAAGGGTCAGCAGTTTGAATCTGCCAGGCGCTCCTTGGAAACTCTACGGAGCAGTTTTATCCTGTCCTATAGGGTCGCTGTGAGTCGGAATTGACTTGACAGCACTGGGTTTGGTTTGGTTTTGGGAGTAACCCTGAGGGTGCAGTGGTTAAAGCGCCTGACTGCTAACTGAAAGGTTGGCGATTCAAACCCACCAGCTGCTCCATGGGAGAAAGATGTGGCAGTCTGTTTCTATAAAGATTTACAGTCTTGGAAACCCTTGGAATTTGGGGCAGTTCTACTCTGTTGTATAGGGTCACTATGAGTCGCAGTTGACTCGATGGCAGTGGGTTTGGTTTTTCTTGGTTTGGTAACCAAAAGATTAGCAGTTCAAACCCAGCCAGCAGCACTACAGAAGAAACAGGCCTGGCGATCTGCTTCCATAAAGATTACACCAAGAAAACCCTACAGAGCTGTTCTAGCCTGTAGCCTATCAGGTCTCGTAAGTCACAAATCAACAACAGAAACATATTTAACAACAAAAACTCTTGATGACCTAGCCAGTAGTCAGTCAGGAAGTCGGTCTGTCTTTGAAAAGTGTCATGATGAACTCACTTCTCCGTTTGGGTTTGATATCAGGAACCTTTCATCCTCTCGTCAGCGGGCACCTTCTGTTTGCTTGGAGAGGTGGAAGGCATGATGAAGCTGACCCACAGCTCCAGCTTTCCTCACAAGGCCCAGTTCCACAGACAACAGCTTCCCTTCACTCATATAGGGAGTGTACGCTCTTCTTAACTCCATTTCTGGTCATCTCTAAGACCATCAAACATCCCCTCCTACTAGAATTATCTGAGAACGATTCCTTGGGCAAGCAGATCACCTAATGGGAGCCATGGGATTTTTTCTGCACCTGAAAGATACTCCCTAGCACCTTTTCTGAGTTTTTGGGTGGCGAAAATGGTTATGCGCCAGACTATTAATAGAAAGGTTGGCGTTTCGAACTCACCCAGAGATGGCTCAGAAGACAGGCCTGGTGATCTAGGTCACAGCCTTTGAAAACCCTCTGGGGTGCAGCTCCACCCTGCAAACGTGGCAGAGCTGTGAGTCAGAACTGACTCCATGATAGCAACTGGTTTGGTTTTTTTGGCTCAGTACCTTTTCCAGGAGACTGAAATGCCCAGGTCATTGGCCTTGAGTCTCTCCCCTCTCTTTCCCCCTGACTGTTTTTTTTAAGTATCGTTCTTAAGGGCAGAGCAGGACATGTCTGCAGGACATCACTGCATCACGGGCTGTTCCCAGGCCTGTGATTCAGAACCAGGCTCTCTCCAGCAGAGGGAGGATGAACACAGCAGAGATGACTCATGTGGCCGCCACCTGCTGTGGGACTACCCGTCTTAGAATAGCAGTGAGGGAGGCCAGGGGAATGCTGGCCCTTAAGGCCTGTGGTGTTTTCAGACTGTCCCGTGGAAGGAAGCAAGTGTGGTAAATGCCCTAGAAGCACCTGTGAGCTGTCTTCATTCTATCAGGTCCTTAATTTAGGTTTCAAGTAATTCCCTAATTTTAGCATCGTCTATTCATTGCCTTGTTTTTTCCTGCCGCCTTCCTCAAAGCCAGCTCCCCATAGCTCTCGTGTCCATGGTGTTAATGTTGGGCTAATGTTCTCCTCAGTTTGAAAAGCATTTATGAAGGCCTACTGTGTGTCAACAAGGAGTTCCCTGGATGGCACAAACGGTTAAGCACTTGGCTGCTAACCAAAAGGTTGGCAGTTCAAACCCACCCAGAGGTGCCTTTAGAAGAAAGTCCTGGCAACCTGCTTCTGAAAGGTCACAGCCCAGAAAACCCCACGGAGCTTAGTTCTACTCTGCACACGTAGGGTCACCATGAGTTGGAATTGACCCCATGGCAACTGGTATGGTGGTGTACTGTGTGCCAGGCCCTGCGGGAGAGGCCAGGCCTGTAATCATCAACAGAGCACAGTTCCTCTGTCCAGAGGCTCAGCCTCGACTGGGAATCACGGCCACGTAAACAAACGCATGCAAAATTTGAGATGTGCACACCACTGCGTGTACATGCAGCAGTCATGTGACTGGTGGGGGGCCCAGTCTCTGTAAATGAGCCCCCAGTTATTTACGAAAGAAACTGGCATCACCCTAACTCCCTCACCCCACATCCAGTCCTCCAAAATGCTGTTGTGTAAACTCCTGATCCTTCATATAGAATCCATCTACTTCTGTTCTTCCTCTCCATGCTTCCCAGTTGGTGAAGGCCATCATCATCTCTGGCTCCTGCAGACACCTTCCTGGTGTCCCCTCATGCCTTCTGATCATAACGCTCTCTTTGTCCTCAGACCCATTCAGCCTAAACCCACCTAGAGCCTCTGGCCCTGCCCACCTCTCTGGCTCCTCTCTCATCTTCTGTGTTTAGCCTGGCTTGTTCCCTCCTGAGAGCACCCACCCTTCTCTGACCTCAGGGTCTTTGCACCTACTATTTGTCTTGCCTGAAACACTCTCTCCATCCCCCTGAAACACTCTCTCCATCCCCCTGTCTGCTGCCATAACAGAAACACCACAAGTGGGTGGCTTTAAAGAACAGAAATATATTTTCTCATAGTTCAGGAGGCTAGAAGTCCGAATTCAGCGTGTGACTCTTGGGGAAGGTCCTTCCTTGTCTATTGCAGCTTCTAGTAGCTGCCAGCAATCCTTGTAGATGCATCTGTCTCTCTCCGTCATCTCTTTCTCTTCTCCCTGTGTGTCTCTTTGTATCCATTCTGCTCTTTTATAACTTAGAAGTGATTAGATTTAGAACCCACCCTACATGAGTATGACTTAATTAACATGACAAAGAAAACTCCGTTTCCAAACAGGATCATATTTATAGGTATAAGGGCCAGGATTGCAATATGTATTTTGGGGGACACAATTCAATCCATAACACCTTCCTCTCTCCACATTGCCTAATGAATTCTTAATCCTCCTTTTGACCTCAGCTGAAGGGTCATTTATTTAGATGGTCCTTTCCTGACCCCATGTTAGATCTTCACCCCACACGGCACCTGAACTCTTGTGTTTGCATTTGTCTTTCTTGCTGACTGGAAGCTGCATGAAAGCAAAAACTCTGGGTCACACTGTACCCCCAGTGCCTAGCATAGTGCCTGGCACCTAGTAGACCTCAGTAATATGTGTTAGAAGAATAATAGATGGGGAAGGCAGTGGAGGCTCAGAGAAGCCTCACAGAGGAAGTAACACCTACCGTGGAGGAGAAGAAGGAGTCCGGGTGGTCAGGCAGGGAAAGAGGACAGTGTGTGCAGAGGTCAGTGGCAGGAGGCCCAGAAGGGGTTCTGGGTGACTAGAACACCGCTTCACTGGTGGAGGGACAGGTGACAATGAGGACAGAAGGGGGGTAGGGATGAGATCTGAAGTACCTTGCATGAAAGTTTAAAAGTTCTAAAAAGAACTAAAAAAACAAAAAGGCCAAACAACCCCAACATGTATGTGTCTGTGTATGTATATATGTGTGTGTGTATATATATATATAAATATGTATATGTGTGTATACAATGTGTATATGTATATACACACAACACACACACATATGGTTAGTTAATCCTCATTTTTTGCAGATTCCATATTTGCAAATCTGCTACTTGCTAAAATTTATTTGTAACCCCAAAATCTATCCCTGTGGTGCTGTTGTGATCATTCACAGACATGCACATGCACAGAACAACAAAAAATTGAGTCACCCAATGTGCCCATTTCCAGCTGAGATCAGACAAGGCTGGTTCTGTATTTGCTAGTTAAGTGTCCACAGGGATCTGTAGAACATCACTACTGCGAAAAACAACCATCAGCCGTATATAACAGTGGTTAAGAATTCAGCTGCTAACCAAAAGGTCAGCAGTTCGAATCCACCAGTCACTCCTTGGAAGCCTATGGAGCAGTTCTACTCTATCCTGTAGGGTCGCTATGAGTCAGAATAGACTGGACGGCAATGGGTTTGGTATTTTTGGTTATGGTCAAACTTCAGGATGTCCCTGTGGGGGCGATAAGCAGTGTCTCTCCTTCCCGAGGGCAGGAAATGACTTGCCAGCTGACTCAGGAGTAGCCGGGGCTAAGGATAGTGCCGGCCTCTTCAGTTTGAGCCTCCTTGGTTTCCCCCAGCACAGCTGCCTCCCTCTAGCTTGTTTGTCTTCCAGAGGAAGGGCTGTAGTTTCTGGGACTGTCAAGTTCAAGGAGCAGCAGAAGTCTAGTTCTGAGCATGACTTCGGTCCCCTTGGAGCACCAGAGCCTCAGACCAGCAGCCCCCGGGGTTTTGCCTGAGCCTCTGTGTCACCCTTTGTAAAACAATAACAGCCACCACCTGCTAGAGCCTTAAAGGGAGCAAAGGGTCACAAGGCTAGTGGTGGCCATAAGGGCACCCTCCAGGGCCCAGAGCCTTTTTCCTCCCTCCCTCTGCCCTGTTTGTGTGAGCCTCTCCTAAGCCTGTGCCTGGGGTCTCCTCAGATGTTCCAGGTCATTCAGCCAGAGAGAGCGCTGTACATCCAGGCCAACAACTGCGTGGAGGCCAAGGACTGGATTGACATCCTCACCAAAGTCAGCCAGTGCAACAAAAAGCGCCTCACCGTGTACCACCCCTCTGCCTACCTGAACGGCCACTGGCTATGCTGCAAGGCCTCCTCGGACTCAACGCCTGGCTGCACCCCCTGCACTGGGTAAGTGGGGCAGGCTCACTGCCTCTCTCCAGCCAAGCTCCCTCCTCAGGGTGCAGCCTCAAGTCAGCACTCAGAGTGGCCTGCCCACCCCTCCCCTCCCAGCTGCCCAGGGCTGCCAAGGATAGTTGTCTAGTCTGTACACTATACAGAGAAGGTAGGCCAAGGGGGCAAGTTGAACTAAAACACATCCCACATCCCCAGAGAGATGCCTTTTTTCTAAATTGTCTAAGGAAGGAGCCAGTGCACCTTTTCGTAAGCCTTCCACCAGTGGGAGCACCTGTTTCTAGCTTGCACACCAGCTCTGTGTAGACTAGCAGGGAGCTCCAAGACTTCCACGCTTCCTCCTACACCTGGCATGGGATTGAAGCTCAGTTCTTAAAAATGTACGTCAATAGCTAACCACAGAGGGTTAAGAAGAAAAAGTAGAGTGGATGGAGTTTCCTTTGGGGGAGGAGGGATGGGCAGGATAAAGGATGGGAACATGATGCAGAGAAAAACACCCCATGGATGGAGTGCTATCTTCCTCCAACTAAGAAGAGTCTGCAGATACTCCACCACCCTGGAAAGCTCCGTCCTGCTTGTAGATAAACCACCACCCCCTTTGGTTTCTCCAACTGAAATCTAGTGAATACTCACTCTTTGTAAACTGAGGCAGCTTGTTCTCTTCTTGGCTGCTTCTCAGCTGGGCCTCTTGTGGCTCACTGGAGTCTCCAGATCATTAGTGCTAGTCCTGAGGGATGAGGCCAGGGTGCCCTTAGCCCCCGGGACACTCAGCCATTCCCCTGGTTACGTTAATGTGACTTGTGCATACAAAAATGATAACAACAATGGTACAATGGTAGCTTTCATTGGTTGAACACCAACAGTGGACTACTTAGGTGTATGCTCAGTGCTTGGCATACCTGCTGTCCTTTCATCCTCACAGAACCCTTTGAGATGGGAACTTTATCGTCCAGTTTTATAGATGAAGAAGCTAAGAGTCAGAGAGGATAAGAAATTCATCAAGTCGCACAGTCAATGCGCAGTGAAGCAGGGGTTCCAACTCAGGAGTCAGTGTGGGATCAAAACACCAGAAGTCTTTTCTCCTGGGGCTGCCTGCCAGGTTTCTCCAAGGCAGAGGCAGGGGAGGAAGGAAGTGGGTCTCCCCAGACCCCTCACTCTTTGGGCTGCTTTGAATCCATCACAAGAGGAGCCCACAGCAGCCTCCAGGGGAGGGAGAGGAACCCCTGCTCTTTTCCCACCTAGGGCATCTTTCCCACCTAGGGCATCTTCCCTCAGGGAAGGCACGGTCCAAGTGGCATCTGTGTTGTTGTTGTTAATGAGTCAGACCCCGGCTCATGGCCACCCCATGCACAATGGAACAAAACGCCACACAGTCCTGTGCTATCTCCGTGATCGGCTGCATTTTGGCTGATTTTCAGAAATAGTTCTCCAGGCTTTTCTTCCTAGTCTGTCTTAGTCTGGAAGCTCCACTGACAGATGGGATATGGCTGTGCATGAGGTGCATTGGCCAGGAATCGAACCTGGGCCTCCTGCGTGGAAGGTGAGAATTCTACCGCAGAACCATTATTGGCCTCTGTAGAGGGTTGTCTTTTTTTCTAGATCATTTATTTCCTGGGCAAAGCAAGTCTGTTTTATTTGTTGCCCTGTGGATAATAAAAAGCCTTCAGACTCCCAAGACCGTGGACACCATTTCTAAATGCATGTGAAGGGGTTTGCACACCAAACGCAAATGCCCGAGTCCTGAGCTTTAGCTCCCCTTGTCAACTATGGAGCCCAGGTTGCACAGTGGTTCAGAGCTACGGATGCTAACCAAAGGGCCGACAGTTCCAATCCACCAGGTGCTCCTTGGCAACCCTATGGGGGCAGTTCTACTCTGTCCTATAGGTTCGCTATGAGTTGAAGTTGACTCAATGCCAGTGGGTTTTAAGCGTCCCTAAATCTGGGATCCAGGTTAATGTCCAGTCACTTGATCTTCTTCCTTTAGTGTTTTTTAAATATTAACACCATAATTAGAAGTATAGTTTTAAAGAGTATTTTTATCTTTGTGTTCTGCTCTCGTTGTGTTTGGACAGTGGCCTTCCGGCAAACATCCAGCTTGACATTGATGGGGACCGGGAGACAGAGCGTATCTATTCGCTGTTTAACCTGTATATGAATAAGCTGGAGAAAATGCAAGGTAAGGGCAGGGGAGCATTCTGCAGCTCGTCAGGCCAGATCCATGGGCAGTTTGCTGAAGCCCAGCTGCAGCCCTGGGGACCACAGGGAGCCATTGTCAAGAGATGCGCTAGGAAAGTGAAAGCACTCCATTTGACGCATCTGATGTATTTTTGGTCTGCCCTGCAGGTGTCTTTGCGTATAGCACTGATGTGCAAAAGGTTTTTGCAGGTTAGGCAGCTATTGGGGAAAAAGTTACGTTAATGGCAGGATCTGTAGATAATTTTAAGATGGGATTTAATGTGCAACATCTAAAAAGCTGCCAAATTCTTGAGCCGATCCTGTTAATAACCTTCCATACCTCCAAACTGAGAATTTCATTCTTTTGTGTTTTGCAGAGGGATGTGTGTGTGTGTGTGTGTGTGTATACAGTGGGTATTGCATGTTTCAAATCATATTCTATGCCAGCTTAGTTATCAGTGACATTTAAGTGCTTCACATATTTTATAGAACTTGAAAACATTCTAGGTCACCTAAAAAAAAAAAAAATAGATGACACAGTGTTGATCATTTGGGGGCTGTAATTTAGGAGAAAAAGCAAACATATAAAGAACCCACTGGAAGGTGAGTGAGCTGTATTTGTTTCTACCTCGAAATCTGTTAGAGCTCAGATCTACTGTTAGGGAGGTGGCGTGACTGGGGCCCTGAAGTCTCACTCAAAATGTGAACTAAAAATGAGGGTGCCTGGAAATGAGCTTGTGTGATTTTTTCCCCCCTTTTTAGTCTTTCCTGATTTAACCCAGAAGTGTCAGGTACATGCCTCAGCCTGGAAAATCCTATAATCCTGCTTTGGCCTCTGTACAGTTGTACTTCTGTGAGCTCCAGTTTCTACCCTGCAGCGCTCAGTTCTGACTCATCCTGTCACATGCACGGGCACCCAGGTGCACACACACACACAAGGAGGGCCTCCCCCTCTTCACCCAGCAATAGGCTAAATAGAGTGCCTGACTCCAAAGTACCAGAACTTCATGCAGCTGTGGCCTGGAGGCTGCCTTTGTACTCCAGGTGGCAAAGACAGTGGAGCTACGATGGGAACAGCTTTTTTTCAGCTCACCGTTATGAATGAGCAAGACAGAAGAGGGTAGAATCAAGGGATTTGAATCGGTTGAGGCCACAATGTAAGATCCATGTTCATTAAAGAGACTGACAGGGCCTCTGTGATTGGCTCCTGCTGCCTTGCAGCCTCAACTCTCACAGCCCAGCCCCTCACTTTGCTCCCAGCAGTACCAAACTGCCCGTGGCTGCCCCCAAACACCAACCGTTTCCCACCACTGTGCCTTTGTTCCTGCTGTCCTCTCTACTTGGAGTGCCCTCCCCCACTTCTTAGTCTGCTAATGCTTACTTATCTTTTTTAAGGCTCAACCCAGAATTACCTTCCCCCAGAAGCTTTGCATAACTTCCCTACCCCAAGTACGTTTGGCGTCATTGTATCATACCAAAACAGCCAAAGCCATTGACGTCGAGTTGATTCTTACTCATAACGAACCCATAGGACAGAGTAGAACTGCCCTATGGGGTTTCTAAGGCTGTAATCTTTACAGGAACAGACTGCCACATCTTTCTCCTGTGGAGTGACTGGTGGATTTGAACCCCAGCCTTTCATTTAGCAGCCAAGCACTTAACCACTGCAATACATTGTGGTATTTTGAAAGCAGAGACCATGTCTTCTTTAGCCCAGTGCCTGGCACAAAGCAAGGACTCAGTACTTGCTTTGGGTGGGTGGGTGGGTGGATGGATGGATGGATGGATGGATGGATGGATGGATGGATGGATGGATGGATGGATGGATGGATGGATGGATGGATGGATGGATGGATGGATGGATGGGTGTATGGTTGGATGAATGGATAGGTGGTTGGTGAGTGGGTGGATGGATGGATGGATGGATGGATGGATGGATGGATGGATGGATGGATGGGTGGGTGGGTGGGTGGAAAAGGTCTCACATATGCAGCCTTCCTCCCAATACAGCCATCTTGACAACATGGATTCACAGAATTTCAAAACAGTTGGAAACCTCAGTGTTCATCTCCTCCAGGCTTCTCATCCTACAGGAAAGGAAACTGAGGCACAGAAGCGTTGAGTTACTTCTTTAACCGTGCTCAGACGTCTGCCTAGAATATCAGTGCTTTTTGAGGCAATGTTTTTTTGGTAGGAAAGTTCTGATTGCCCCAAGACGCTCCTTTTATATTACCCAGATTCCATTTCCCTGCACACTGCACCATTGTGTCTTATTTCTGTCCAATGTAGTAAGTCCTTTCTGCCTATCAATGACGGCCTTTAATTAGTGAAGAAAGCTTGTTGTAGTCACCTCTGCAGGAAGAAATGGCCAAACACTTAGTCCCCTTTTTCCCATCTGTGGCATAGTTTCGCCCCCTAGCCAACCTCCTTTGGGCGCACACAAGTGTGGGCACAATCCGTGGGATCTTGTGCTAAAAGGCTGACTTTCAAGTTTGGGTCACAGGACCGCAATCGATGCAGACAAGATTTTCAAGCTTTTCGTGTGGTGGAAAGATCCTAGTTGGTGGGGCCGCCAGATTCACCATTATTTGAGATATAACCTGGGACAAGTTACATATTCCTTCATCTATGAAATATGCATGTTAGTGGTGGTGTTGGATGCTGCCAAGTTGATTCGGATTCTTAGTGACCACCTGTGACAGAGTAGAACTGCCCCACAGGGTTTTCTAGGCTGTAATCTTTACGGGAGCAAATCGCCAGCTCCTTCTCCCACAGACCCACCAGGTGGGCTTGAACCACCAACCTTTATGTTAGCAGCCAAGCACTTAACTGTTGCGCCACCAGGGCTCCTTTAAAACTGGCCTCCAAGCCCATTTATCAGAGTTTTTGGTAAGATTCAATGGATGTTTTGGTGAAGTATCTAACACAGTGTCTCACACGTCATTATTAAATGAATGTTAAGCCTTTTCATCCGTTTCACGCCCAGGTCACGCTGGTCTCTCGTTCATTTCCGTCAGCTGAAAGGTTCAGCTGATTTTATCAGTAAGTCAGTCTCTTCCAACCTACGTTCAGGACTTTGTTTTAGTCCTGTTATTTTATTTCTAAGTAATACTGAAGTTGGGTTCAATATTACAATCTCTTGAGATCTTTGTGAACCCTGTTTCCTGTCATCACATTTGTTAGACATCTTTTCCAGCTTTGTGTCGTTTGGTCACCATTGTGAACGTACTTTCTTTCACAGAGGCTAAAATTTATATACTTGAACATGCACTTTAATCCACTCAACACCTGTGGGCCACAGATTGTCAATCAGCACAAATCTGCCTAATTAACTGTTCCATTTTTACTCTATAGTTTTGTATCTTATTCATGAGGATATTCTATAAAAGTGTGTCAGAAGCCTTACTGAAGTCAACATACACCTACACCAGCATTTCCTGAAGCTCCGTGAGTTTTATAAACTGGTTGCCATTGAGCCAGCTCTGACCCAAGGCAGCCCCATGTGTGCCAGAGGAGAGCTGTGCTCCAAAGGGTTTTCAGTGGTTGATTTTTCAGAAGCAGATTGCCAGGCCTTTCATGCCCCTGAGTGTACTCGAACCGCTGATCTTTTGCTTACCAGCCAAACACTTAACCATCTGCACCTCCCAGGAATTGATTCCCTGAGCTTTATTGATCCCATCAAGAGGGGAAATACAGTTTGCTTAAAATGATTTATCCTAATTAGTGCTAGTTTTATGTTTTTCCTTCCTAAACACTCAGAATCTACTTGTTTAATAATCCAAGAATTTTGCAACTGATACATAGTTTATGGAATCCATCTTCTTCATAAGTTCAACATTAGAAAATACTTGCCAATCATTAGTCTCAGAGCACTGTTCCCATTGCCTGTGATTGTCCACAGGTCACTCGCAGCAGTTACTCCCTCAGACCCTGGGTTCTTTGGTCCCCTGTGATGTGATTCATCTGGGACTAAAGGCACAGGCTCTGTAGTCACCCTGCCTCAATTCAAGCCCAGCATCGTCCTCAACTATGAGACAAATGGGGCAAATTACTCAGCCCGGCTGAATTCTCACTTCCTCTTCTGTGAAATGGGGCTAGCTGCTTTTGCTTTTATGGTTTTTATCCTTATCATCACTGCTATTGTTGGTCTTTCCTGTATGATCTTTGGTTCTTCCATGATCTCTAGTCTACCCATCTATGCTGTGGAGCATTCTCTTTAATGAATAAGAACCAAACCAGGTAGGACTCAGGTCTACCTTGCTATTGTCTGCTAACACATCACCTTTCCCAACAAAGAGAATGATCTTTTTCTTTATTTGATTTGGGTTCCCTTCTCAATTTCCATGAATATTTATTTTAGGTTTAAGCCCTGCATATTGACCTGGCCATACAGGCTTGTGGCATCCCTTTGCATTTGTCCTCCGATGAGCCCTTTCCTGCATTTTTATGACAATAGCAGCTAATACTGTGCGCTGACTACGTGCCAGGCACTGAGCTGAGAACTTCACTGAGGCTACTCAGTTACCCTCTTGGATGGGCACGTGTTGTTGTTGTTAGGTGCCATTGAGTTGGTTCCATCTCATAGCAACCCTATCTACAGCAGAATGGTCCTGAGCCATCCTCACAATCATTATGTTTGAGCCCATTGTTGGAGCCACTCTGTCAATCCATCTTGTTGAGGGTCTTCCTCTGTTTCGATGGCCCTCTATTTTACCAAGCATCATGTCCTTCTGCAGAGACTGGTCCCTCCTGATGACATGTCCAAAGTACATGAGATGAAGTCTTGCCATCCTCTCTTCCAAGGAACAGTCTGGCTGTGTTTCTTCCAAGACAGACTTGTTCGTTCTTCTGGCAGTCCATGGTATATTCAATATTCTTCACCAACATCATAATTCAAAGGCATCAATTCTTCTTCAGTCTTCCTTATTCATTGTCCAGCTTGCACGTGTATATGAGGCGCTTGAAAATGCCATGGCTTGGGTCAGGCGCATCTTAGCCCTCAGAGTGACATCTTTGCTTTTTAACACTTTAAAGAGGTCTTTTGAAGCAGATTTGCCCAGTGCAGTACGTCATTTGATTTTTCCACAGCTGCTTCCATGAGCATTGATTGTGGATCCAAGTAAAATGAAATCCTGGACAACTTCAATCTTTTCTCCGTGTATCCCGATGTTTCTTATTGGTCCAATCATGAGGATTTTTATTTTCTTTATGTTGAGGTATAATCCATACTGAAGGCTGTACTCTTTGATCTTCATCTATTTACTATTACCCCCATTTTTCAGATGAGTTAACTGAGACACAGAGAGTTTCAGTAACTTGTCCAACATACAGTTATAATAAGTGGTGAACTTAGGATGGGAATTCCAGCAGTCTGGTTCCAGAAACCGCAACTCCCCCTACACCTCACTTAAGATAAGAAAGCTGAGCTCACACACAGCACCTGCAAAGCATGCTGACCTGCGTTCTTCACCTCTCTTCTTTTCCTTCTGCTTTTTTATGCCTTGTGGGAAATGTTCAACACTGCCTACTCAGAATTCCGTGTTTACATCCTCTTATCTTTCTCAGGTCATAGTTCCCTTAGGGTCTTTGTCCATGGAATTAGGTATTAAGACATTTTCCCTTGGGCTGGAAGTAAAGAAAACAGTTCCCTCATGGAAGGTGAGAATCCTACCACTGAACCTCACTGCCCCCTTTCTGCTGCGTAGGGCTCGTGATATGACTGAGACTTAAAGTAAAAACAGGCCTGAGTTTCCAGGTATCCAAGTCCGCCAACTTCGGCTGATCCCCTCACCCCACTGGGTACCATCTGACAACTCCCCTCCCCGCCCCCGCTGTTGTTGCAGAGGCCTGTGGGAGCAAATCTGTGTATGACGGGCCCGAGCAGGAAGAGTACTCGACGTTCCTCATTGACGACCCTCAGGAGACCTACAAGACACTAAAGCAGATCATCGCTGGGGTGGGGGCTTTGGAGCAGGAACATGCTCAGTATAAACGGGACAAATTCAAGAAGACAAAATACGGGAGCCAGTGAGTATGGATTCCGTCCCTGGGTGATGTGTCACATGGTGGGAAGGCTGGGGGAGAGGGCTGCAGGAGCTCAGAGTCACCTGTGTGCAGGAGTGCACACCTGACGACGAGGAGGGGAGCATTTTCAGGTTCCAGGTACAACCTGGCTGCAGTGCTCAGAGCCACGTTGGCATAGGAGTCAGTCAGCGCCATCCATCAGAGGATGGGAGGCAGGCACTTGAGGAGACAGGACCCTTCGGAGGAGGTGACCGCTGTTCTCCCCAGAGCCTCTGTCCAGTGTCCTGAGAAAACCTGCCGAGGTGCAGAAATGCCCCCCTGCCTCAAACTTGGCTTCCTCAGGACTTTCTGACACTTGGGCTTATCAATTCCCAACCCCTTAGGCTTTCCCTGTTCCCTGTGGTACCCAGATCTGTTCTCTGCCTCAGCTAAGCTCCACCAAACCAGAAACCAATTGCTGATGAGTCGATTCCAACTCATAGCAACCCTATAGGACAGAGTAGAAATGCCCCATGCGTTTCCGAGGAGCAGCTGGTGCATTTGAACTGCTGACCTTTTGGTTAACAGCCGAATTCTTAACCACTGCACCACACCTACCACCAACTGCAGACCTGTTGCCATTTCTCCATGCTACCAAGGGCTCTCAGAAGTGGAGGTAGACTCTGGGGTGGCCCTCATGCTTCGTCTGGTTGAGGGAAGGTAAGGTATAATGTGTGCAGGACACAAACTCTGGGGCCAAACTGCCTGCCCTCTATGCCCGGTCCCATCACTTGCAAGCATGCATGTCCGTCAGGAATCTCAGAGAAACAGAGCCAATAGTATATACAGTGAAACCTGTGAGAGCTGGAACTCAGTGGGACTGCCTGGTTTTTCTAGGTCTCATAAGTTTTCTGCCTTGGCAAGAGTACAGTTTTACCACTTTTCTATCACTTGTTTTAGTGGAAAATAAAATGAGTTTTCCTTCTGACAGGTTTCCATCTTACGCAGGTTCTGGCTTTTGCAGGTTTTACTGTATGTGTAAAGATAAATACATATACAGATATATAGCTATGTGTGTATGTCAACTCTGACCTGTAGCAACCCTGTAGGACAGAGTAGAACTGCCATAGGGTTTCCAGTGCTCAATGAGATGGATTGACACAATGGCCGGAACGATGGGCTCACACATGGCAGTGACTGTGAAGATGGCACAGGACCAGGCAGTGTCTCGTTCTGTTGTACATAGGGTCGCTATGAGTCGGAACCAACTCAGCGGTATCTAATAACAATGTAAATATAAATCTTCGTGGATGGAAACTGCCACATCCTTCTCCTGTGAAGCAGCTGGTAAGTTTGAACCACCAACCTTGCGGTTAGCAACTAAGCACATAACCGCTGTGCCACCAGGGCTCCCTCACACACAGACACACATATACATGTACATGTACACATTTGCCGACTGTCTCGTTACCCAGCGTTTCACATTTACCGTAGTAAAAAGTTTACTCTCCGACTCTTTTGCACATTGACGAGGTACATCTGGCAGCAATGAACACTGAGAGTAATGCTGGCTATGACGGTTAAGGTTGTATGTCACCTTGGCCGGGCCATGATTCTCAGTGGTTTGACAGTCATGTAATGATGTAATTTGGTGGTTAGGTAATAATGTAATTTATTAGTCATGTAATGATGTAATTTGGCAGTTAGGTAATGATGTAGTCGTTTTCCGTTTTGTGATCTGATGTGGTCGTCCTCCATTTTCACATAACACTAATTTTCACATACCGACCTGGTCTTTGGAACCTGATTATATTGATAAGTGAGGAGTGTGCCTGTACACATACGCGTGTTGTTGTTGTTAGTTGCTGTGAAGTCAGCGCTGACTCACGGAAACCTTGTGTATAACAGAACAAAACATTGCCCAGTCCTGCAACATCTTGATCGTTGGTGTGTTTGAATCCATTAGCCATTGCAAATCCTATGGATCATAACAGAATGTACATATACAGATGTTGTTGTTGTTGTTACCTGCTGTCAAATCAGCCCCCAACTCATGGCAAGCACATGCACACAGGGATCAGATTGTTGTGACCCACAGCGTTTTCATTGACTGAGTTTTTGAAACTCTTCTGAAACCCATTTAGCATCGTAGTAACAGCAAGGCTTCACTGACAGGCGGTGGCTGTGCGTGGGGTGCGTTGGCCAAGAATCAAACCTGCATGAAGGTGAGAAGTCTACCGCTGAGCCACCACTGCCCTCACGTATATGGAGACATAAGATATTATTTTAAGAAATTGGCTCTTGCAATTGTGGAGATTGGCTAATCCAAAAATCCCTAGGGCGGGCCGGGAGGCTGGAAACTTGGCAGGAGTTCATGCTGACTCCTAAGGCAGAATTCCTTCCTCTCTGGGAAATCTCAATTTTTGCTCTTAATGCCTTCAACTGATTGGAAGAGGCCCACCCATATTATCCAGGATAATCTCCATTACTTAAAGGCATCTGAGTGTAAATATTAATCACAGCTACAAAATGCCTTCACAGCAACATGTAGACTAGTGTTTGACCAAACGACTGGCATGGTAGCCTAGCCAAGTTGACGTATAAGACTGATCATCACACCGGTTAACCACGGGCAACTTAATTAACCTCTCTGAACCTCATTCTCCTCTTTGAAATGGAATCTAATAAAACCTGCTTTACAAAGTTGTTGAAAGACTATCGAGTTAAATTATATAAAGGGCTTAGGAAAGTACCTGGCATAGAGTGAGTGCTCCTTCAAGGTTCACTGCTAGTGTCAGTATTAGCATCAGGTGCTAGGCTTTCTCCATCCTGCAGGTGTGTATGTGGGTCCAACATGGTGGAATCAACCTGCACATCCTGGAACAGTGGTGAATAAGCATGGCAGGGAGCTTATGTGTGGCAGTGCGTGCTCTTCCCACTCCTTCCTTCCAGAGGAGACGTGGGCTCGATAAAGGGAAAGTACTGAGGGCTCTGGAACAATGACAGGACCCCCATGATCTAGACTTTGGCAAGGTTGCTCACAGGTACCAAACATGACATGCCTCCTAGGTGATATCTGACTCAGTCTCTGCTCCTAGGTGTAATGTACATAGATGTATAAACTATCAAATCATCATGCCATATTCCTTTGACACTTCTCTGGGGAGAGAGCCCACATTTACCTTTTAAAATGTGTTGCCTTCATCCATATTAAATGTATGCACCAACCTCACAAGGAGCCCATGTGATGCAGTGGTTAAGTGCTCGGCTGCTAAACAAATGGTCAGTGGTTCAAACCCACCAGCCGCTCTATGGTAGAAAGATGTGGCAGTCTGCTCCCGTAAAGATTACAGCCTTGGAAACCCTATGAGGCAGTCCTACTCTGTCCTATAGGGTTGCTGTGAGTGGGAATTGACTCGACGGTACCTAACAACAACAACGTCAACTTCGTACCCAAAAGCCAATAGGTTGAATACAGCATATAAAGCATGATCCTATTTCTTATAATAAAAAGGTATACACTTGCTCTCTCATTCAACAAGCATTTATTGAGTGCCTATTACATGCCAGGAACTGTTCCAGGCACTAGGCATTCTGCAATGCACAGAACTGCTCAAAACCCCTGCCCTCATGGAACCTATGTTCTACACACACATACATATAAACACATCAGATCTGCTCACAGTGGTTACTTCAAGGGACAGGCTTTGGTTAATTTTTACTCCCTTCATTTTGCTTGTCTGTATTTTTTATATTTATCACAATGAGTATATGTCACATTTATAAATAGAATAAAAACCCTGGTGGCATAGTGGTTTAGAGTTTAGCTGTTAACCAAAAGATTGGCAGTTTGAAGCCACCAGATGCTCCTTGGAAACCCTGTGGGACAGTCCTACTGTATCCTGTAGGGTCGATAATGAGTCAAAATCGACTTGATGGCAACGGGTTTGGGGTTTTTTGGTAGTACTAGTAAACATCTGGAAACCCTGGTGGCTTAGTGGGTAAGAGCTTTAGCTTTTAACCAAAATGTTGGCAGTTCAACCAGGCACTCCTTGGAAACTACGGGGCAGTTCTACTCTGTCCTGTAGGGTCGCTATGAGTCAGAATCGACCCGATGGCAAGGTTTTAATAAACATCCACAGGTATCTGCTGTCTTTGGTGACAGTTGGAGAATGTGCCTCATTTTCTTTTCCCCCCCTCTCTCCCCTTTGTAGGGAACACCCCATTGGAGACAAGAGTTTCCAAAGCTACATCAGACAGCAGTCTGAGGTTTCCACTCATTCCATTTAGAGCCTGCGGGACGTCCCAGGATGGCGCTGATGAGTTAACCACAGAAAGCCCAACTCTTTGGAAAGGAGAAAAGAGAGAGAAAAGAGAAGTGGGCAGAACAAGCAAAGGGAATCCACATTTCATCCAAGTGTATAGATAATAAGTGTCAGCCCCGAAGCTGTTGAGACTTGTGTTGTTTTTTCCTCTCTCCAGGAACTGTTACAATAGTTGCTATGCACTTTATTCATCTGGCATTGACAGGTGACCCGAACTCTGCCTTTCTGGCATGTGCGTTGTCGGTTGTGTTTTGTTTTGAAATTTGCTTTGGTTTCTTGGGAATCTAGCGATCAGTTCAATGATCAAGATGCATGGACTTTCCTGTGACAACACCCCAGCAGTCCTCCCCCCTAGAGAAACCAAGTACGCCCTTGTTGAGCTGATTAACAAGACGGCGTTATTCCATAGAGCCGGACACTTTTTGTTTCACGTGCAGTTTTGCTGTTGCTGGTCTCTGTACGGTTGCCCTGCACCTGTGTAGTCCTTTAGGCCATCTGCTTTTAACACGTTTGGTGATGTTAAGGGTATTATTCTTTTCCTATGAGCCTGCTGTCCTGAGTTGCTGAAGGGCAGGCGGGGAAAGACAGCCTCTTGGTTTCCGCTGTCTGATGCTGGTTTTGTTCCCAACCGAAGGATCACCTTTGTGGCTGGGATGTGCAGAACTGCATAGAAATCCCACTTTGAGGATGCTCTTCATCTTTTGGGAATACGGGCTTCCTCCTACAGAGAGCTCCTGGCCTTTGACTTGTGTTGGGATCTATGACGACTTCGAAATGATTAAGACTTGGGAAAGCGAAAGATGCGGATTTCCAGTCTTCTCTTCGCGTCTATTGCTGCAACTGCCTCAGTGGGGATTAGAACCCCTGCCACGCCGACTGCTCTAAGACATGCTCCCCACAGCCTGCGGATGCCTGTGGAGTCAGGCCAACTGGGGCTGAGGAGCTGGGTGTCTGCTGACTCCCTGACTCCAAGCACAGAGCTGTTCTGCTGTTGGATGGAATTTAAAACTAAAGCCCATATGTTTGCCACCACTTATGGAAGCTTGGGGGAAGATTTTTTAAACAGAAATGTGCATTTTTCAAGCTGTTTTTCTTAATGTTTTTAAAAGACCATTTTTAATGAGCTCTTTGATATAAAACTTCTACTCATTAAAGGGGGGATGACAGAGTAGGATGGATAAAAAGGGGATGGATTGTGTATCTCATGAATACCAGCTAAAGGTCTTCAAGAGAAATTGAAGAAGGCAACAAGCTCCATAAGCTTGAAATGTTGGGGCCTTAGATGGTCCAGACTTTCCTCTCGGGGTCCCATGAACAATACTTTGCCTCTAACTCCAGGAAGCCCTCCCAAGAAGCTCTGGGGCTCTGGAAGCTGGGATTGGGGAGGGAGTCACCTAGGACCAGAAAAAAGCGGGCAAGTCGCAACATATTCGACTTGCTCTCCAGCTGTTCGCTGAAGAAACTTCTTCCAAAAGCAGACCTCCTCACAGGGTATACAGCGGGCGGCTCAGCAGGCTGGGGCTTAGGAAGCACTGTTTAAACCAATAGTAAGATGTAGCCTTGTCATGACTTCTCCCTGTTCTTGTTTGGAAATACTGTAGTTCAGACTCTTAATCTAGATGGCAAATAGTCACATTATTTGTTGTCACGAAAACAGTCGTGGAAAACATTGCAGAAGATCAAATTGGGGACACACAGCTACTAGGCTGCCACTGAACTGCAATTTTTAACATGGATTTGTAACTTAATATTTCTGTTTATAAAATACTAATGATTTGTGATGTATTTTACTGGCCAATTAAAACAGATGTTTTATTCTTTCTGAGGCCTGGCTTGGTTTTTCAGGGGTGCACACTGGTCATTACACACTTGGGGGTCAGGTGGGGGTGCATGTGCGAGGGTGGGGGGAGTAGATTCCTGCGTGGTAGGAGAAGGGGGAGACGGTATAACTAGAAAAAGTGGCTCTGACAGGTGACATCTGGCTGTGGGAGATTGGGTCAGAGCTGGAAGTGGCCATGGTGCTCTCCAGGATGAACGGGTATAGGGTCAGCTGCTACGGAGGGACCCGGAGAGTGTGTCCTGAGGTGAGTCTCTCGTGGGGTCCCTGAACAGGAGGTAGCCAGCTTAGAGAAGACTGGAAAGACAGACTCCGTTAAATGCTACAGCCTCTAAAATGCAGGCAGTCGATGGCTCCACAGGACCGGGAGGAGCCAAAAGCAAGTCTTCTAGACAAGAGGAAGAACTGAGGTCATAAAAATAGCGAGGCAAACTCTTCCCATGAGGAGACAAACTGGAAGGTAACTGTCTCCCTGTCTGGCAGGCAGAGGGGCATTTCAGCATTGCTTTCAAGGCAGATGGTGGTTCTCCCTTCTAGAGAGAGATGATGAGGAGTTAGGGAAGGAGCAGAAGGGAGGAGCCGAAAATGAAAAGAAGGGCTATTCTGGGCAGAGACCCCCCCCACACACACACGTCTTTAGGAAGTAAGGACTTATAAGTGCATCTTCTCATTTCTTTTTTCCTTCCCCAACCCCCCACCCCCTGCATTTTGGTTTTCACTTAAAGTTGTTGTTGTTTTAATTTCAGCCTGAGTCAGCTCTGTTAAGAGAAAAAAAGGAGGGAACATGACTTGTTAAACACCAGAATCAGACATTTCTGGGGGAGCAGCAGACACCCAGGTTTGATGGAGCTACTGGTGGCAGCATGGCTTAAACTCACAGTCTCCCAGGAGACAGTGAGCTGGGGAGACTGAAGTCAGGTGTACTGATCAGTCACCCTTCTGCACCTGACCTCCTCATTCCATAGGACAACCAACCAACCCATTGCCATCGAGTCGATTCCAGCTCATAGTGACCCTATAGGACAGAGTAGAACTGCCCCACAGAGCTTCCAAGGCTGTAAATCTTTATGAAAGCCAACTGCCACATCTTTCTGCTGAGGAGCGGCTGGTAGGTTCCAACCACCGACCTTCCAGTTTGCAGCTGAGCACTTTAACCACTGTGCCACCAGGGACCCTTATTCCACAGTAGGTGCTGGGTAATTAGCAAAAGAGAAGAAGGTCCTTTCATTCAGCGTTGCTTTCATGCTGACCAAAAACCAAAGTGCTTCTTTCCTGCCCTCCACTCCCACTTTCTGTCCAGGCTGGGGGTGCAGTTGAAAGATGACATCCAGGTTTGCCAGAGCCAGGATTGGGCACAAAGTGGTACTGAGGATGGAACCAGCCGGTCAGGCTGAGCCCAGGAGCAGAGGCCAGGGTATGAAAGTTAGCCCAGGAAGTTGGCATTCAAGGCGAGGCTGGAGGGCAAGCATGTAGGAACCCGGAGGATCAGGGTTAAGATTAAAAGGAACATTGCCAAGTTGGAGTTAGTCCAGAGAAGGGAAAAAGGAGGGTCAAGAAGTGTTATTCCATGTGAGAAGAAGGAGTGGGAGGAGTGGAAGAGAGAAGACGGTGGGAAGGGAAGGGAAAAAGGAGGGTCAAGTAGTGTTATTCCATATGAGAAGAAGGAGTGGGAGGAGTGGAAGAGAGGACGGTGGGAAGGTGAAGGCAGACTCTCTCCTAGCAGCTCCCAATGAGAGGTCCTAGTTGTCTGTAGACACCAATATGTGTCCATTTTGCTCTTTCACGAGACAGCCTAACAATTAGCGGAAGCCTTCCAGGTTTTAGGTTCTAGGTGGAAGCCTTCTAATAGAACCAGAACCACCTACTATCAGGTCGACTCCAACTCGCGGTAGCTCCATGTGTGCCAGAGTAGAGCTGCACTCCACAGGGTTTTCGGTAGCTGACTTTTTAGAAGTAGATCTCCAGGCCTTTCTTCTGCAGTACCTCTGGGTGGACTCAAACGGCCAACCTTTCAGTTAGCAGCTGAGAGCTCTAACCATTTCTACCACCCAGGGACTCCCTTCCGATAGTCAGAGACGTTTAAATTGGAGTAGGCAGTTCCACAGTAACTCTGCCTAGATTGGCACTGCCCTGCCGGCTGCTCCTTAGCCTGCCTATCAGGCAGGGACAATACCACTGCAGGTCAGTGACATCCCTACTATATCGCCAATAGTTACCGCCTTTTAAATCTTTCATTTTCCTGAGTTTGGTCCACACTGAATTTGTCACTCAGAAGGAAAAGGGGATTCTCCAATCTAGGAGAATAGCTCAAAGGCTTGAAAAAGATAAAGCATCAGATGTGAGACTAGGGTATTAATCCCTGCTTGGTCATCTAGGGCTGCTATAACAGAAATACCACAAGTGGATGGCTTTAACAAACAGAAGTTTATTCTCTCACAGTCTAGTAGGCTGGAAGTCCAAATTCAGGGCACCAGCTCCAGGGGAAAGCTTTCTCTCTCTGTCGGCTCTGGAGGAAGGTCCTTGTCATCAAACTTCCCTAAATTTAGGAGGTTCTTCTCAATGGAACCCTCTGTCCAAAGGACGCACTCTGCTCCCAGTGCTGTTTCTTGGTGGTAGGTCCCAATGTTTCTCTGTTGGCTTCTCTTTTATATCTCAAAAGACATTGGCTTAAGACATAATCTAATCTTGTAGATTGAGTCCTGCCTCATTAACATAACTGCGGATAATCTCATCAACATCATAGAGATAAGGATTTACAACACATAGGAAAATCACATCAGATGATAAAATGGTGGACAATCACACAATACTGGGAATCATGGCCCAGCCAAGTTGACAGATACTTCTGGGGGACACAATTCAATCCATGATAATCCCTGAGGACCCTTGGTTGAGTTTTGCCACTCTTTTTTTCCCCTACCTTCTCTGGTGGAGAAATTAGTGAAGTATCCAAAATGGAGAAGGAAGAAGAAGTCCAGGAACTGAGCAAAACCCACAACCCAAAGACTCATTGCCAAAATAAAATGCATTGACTGTATTGGGTTTGGGGCTGGGTTGACCTTTGACCTCTGGTTTTGCTTGTGGTGATGTCATAGGGGCCACATAGCAACAGGTGGCCTCTGCTCAACAGTACTCTTGGGCCTACTTCCCTGGAGAAGAGATCACAAGAGAGGTTTGAAACCATGCTTTCTGTCTAAGATTTTATTTTGAGAGTCAACATCCCTCTTCTTTCCCATGATTTAAAAAAAAAAAAGGGAGCTGATTATGGCGAAGGATACCTCATCCATGTACAGGAGGCACCGGCCCATCCCTGGAGCCACTCCTTTGGGAATGGCATCCGGACATGTCAAAGTGGCCAACGAAGCAGCTGAACTTCAGAGGAGCAGGAGTGTGGGTGGCTTACACCAGAAGGGGGACCCTCCAAGCCGCATCAAGAAGCTGTGGAATGAGTTAGGTAAGAAAGTGGTCTCTTGCTTTGAGGGCAGCCATACTTGGCTAAGGAAGGAAGGGCGGGACCCTGGAGAATCAAAAGGAGCCTGCTGGGGACCCCTCCCAGCTCCCCCTGCCCCTTTGCTTAAAATTCTAATAGCCAAAGATGAGACATTGATAGGTCAGCACCTCCCAAACAGCTCCTGTGCACACTAAGGTGAGCAGTTAAGTTTCTTCTCACCTGGAGGTGAGAGGACCAGCCTGGGGGCTCCAGCCCGGCCAACTTGAGAGCAAGGGCCAATATCTCAGGCACATCCATGGCCCATTGGTGGGTGATCCAGTTAGGAAGCTCTGTTGAAGACAGGCGGAGTGGTATAAGAGGAGAGACAGATACAAAAGGCAGAGACTTAGGGAGACCCTACAAAGACATCAGTCACCTGAGGTCCAGGTCTGTCCTCAAACACCAGAAGTTTCTCTGACTTACACTGAGCCTCTGGGGGCTATAACTGTGCCTTTGAGGCAAGCCTCAATTCCTCTGCAGGTAACTACTGTGAAATTTCCAGGGGCCCCCCATGAGTCAGCAGTGAAATTCTTGGCAGTTGGTACCAGCCTATAATTATGCTTGACACTAATATGGTTTTTAAATTGTAAAATGTTTATATAGGTATATAACTTACATCAGGCAGTGTTTGACACTCTAGTATATTTCTAAATATGTCAGATAGGGCCATCGTGTGGGTCAAAGCAGGGATTGATATTTAAAACATCCTAGCCCACTGTATTAATAGAGGCCCTTCCTCTGATTAAGCATTTCATAGCACTTTTCCTGAAACAACTGGCCCTTGAGCCAGCTGAGAGAGAAACAGAGACACAGAAATGGTTAATTCTGTCATTTTCCCAGGGCTGCAGTGCTAAAAGGTGCCTTCATCATTTTTGGTTTCTTGGGGTCCCAGTTAACTGTGAAAGGTTACACACCAGCAATTCTCCATTTATGAGATTGTCAGTAGGACCATGGAAATAAAACACAGTAAGTGGGAAATATGACTTGCTGGTGACTCAGTGGTTAAGAGCTCGGCTGCTAACCAAAAGGTCAGCAGTTCGAATCCACCAGCCACCTCTTAGAAGCCCTACGGGGCAGTTCTATTCTATCCTATAGGGTCGCTATGAGTTGGAATCGACTAGATGGCAACAAGTATGTATGTTCAAGACTTAGGGATGTTTTAACGGGTAGTGGTGTAAAAATCCAGAGATATGTAAGGAGGAGAATGCGGCTTGAGAGGCATAGGGCTTGATGAAACTGAAGTACTTACTAACAAAGATCAAAGACTACAAGCCCTCAGTATGGTTTGCACCTCAACATAAAGAAAACAAAAATCCTCACAACTAGACAAGTAAACGTCATGATAGAGAAAATATTGACATTGTCAAGGATTTCATTTTACTTGGATCCACAACCGATGCCCATGGAAATCAAATGACACATCACATTGGGCAAATATGCTGCAAAAGATCTCTTTAAAGCATTAAAAAGCAAAGATGTCACTCTGAGAGCTACAGTGCACCTAACCCAACCCATGGCATTTTCAGCTGCTTCGTATGCATGCAAAACTGGACAATGAATAAGGAAAACCGATGAAGAATTGATGCCTTTGAATTATGGTTTTGGTGAAGGATATTGAATATACCATGGCCTGCCAGAACAATGAACAAATATGTCTTGGAAGAAGTACAGCCAGAAAGCTCCTTAGAAGCAAGAATGGCGAGACTTTGTCTCATGTACTTTGGACATGTTATCAGGAGGGACCAGATCCTGGAGAACGACATCATTCTTGGTAAAGGAGAGGGTCAGTAAAAAAGAGGAAGGCCCTCAACGAGATGTATTGATACAGTGGCTGCAACGATGGGCTCAAGCATAACGATGGTAGTGAGTTTCGTTCTGTTCATAGGATCGCTATGAATTGGAACCAACTCAATGGCACCTAACAACAACAGCAGCGAATGCGCAACCTGTCCATTGGTGGAGGCTTTCATGTTGCTATGATGCTGAACAGGTTTCGGCAGAGCTTCTAGACTAAGATGAATTAGGAAGAAAGGCCTGGTGATCTACAGCCAAAAATCAGCCAGTGAAAACCCTATGGATCACAGTGGTTGGATCCCATTGTGCATGTGGTCTCCATGAGCTGGGGGCCACTTGCCAGCAACTAACAAAAACAACAAATGGTTCTCTCTAGAGCAACTTGCTCTTTCTTTCGTAACACTCGATGACAACTGAATAAATGAGCGAGGGAATTGCTAATGCTTCAAGTATGAAGGAGGAGACGTGAAGAGCCTAGGTGGGGAGCTTGAGTTTTATATTCCATACTATGGGATTGAGATGAAAGGAGTCTGTCAAAATCTTTAAGGAGGTAGATACATGCTCAGCCTTGAGTTGAAAAAGTTGTAATGAAGTTCTCAGTTGATAGGCACTGTCAGATTTATGACATTGGCTCTCTCGTGGCCCCTGAGCCTTCCCCCTATCTCCCACCATATCACAGAATCAATTGTAGTTATAAAGAAAGTCTTTAACTATTTTGTTTCTCTTTCTCCAGCCAGCATAGCTCCTTTTATATGTTTTCTGAGTACTTAAGTAACTGCCCAGAGAATTCCCCTAAGGCCCATTCACCAGACCTACCCCTGCTCATCTTTCACTTCTACTCAATCTTATCCCTAGCATCAGCACTGCACAGTCCAGACTTTTCAGGATCTCTTTGGACTTAGGAGTGTAACCCAGATAAAGCTGGGCCTCCTAATAGGGCTGTCTCATCATGATCTCACATTCAAAAGAAAATAACCCATAAAAGGTTTGAAAATAATTTAAATTTTAGTTGAAAAGGGGCAACAAAGGAAATATTCTATTCACATAGTATAGCAGGAAACCCTGGTAGTGTAGTGGTTAAGAGCTACAGCTGCTAACCAAAAGGTCAGCAGTTTGAATCCACCAGGCGCCCCTTGGAAACTCTATGAGGCAGTTCTACTCTGCCCTATAGGGTCACTATGAGTCAGAACTGACTACGGCAATGGTTTTTTATAGTATAGCAAAATTTCTGAACACACTATTTCCTCATCTTTCTCCTAATATACTGCATAGCTCATAAGTGCCACACTTTCAGACAGTCCAGCCAAACTTGATGCCTTTTCAAATATTTCTCAACTTAGCCCTTTAGGAGTCATGACCTCAACAAACCCGGAACCGGGTAAGTGTAGGATCTTTCTTAGAAAAGGGGTAAAGCCCTTAAACACTTACACAATAATTTTTAATTTCTCGTATAAGATGCATCTGGGGAAGTGGACAGGGCAACGTGCTTTTCTACAATGCTTTGGAGCAAAGAAAAATTATGTCTCTTACTTCGTTGATTCTTTACTTCTTGCCACATACATTTCATAGGAGAGAGCAAGATTTGATGTATTTTCCAAAACACACACACACACACATATACACATACGCTGCTGGGGGCTGCTGAAGATTTTATAAAAGAAGTTAATTTTATTAAAATCCCTGCTAGAACGATAAAGAACAATGACGAATCTGTGAAGCATCTCATAACATGGAGGAATCTGGAAGGCATTATGCTGAGTGAAATTAGTTGCAAAAGGACAAATATTGAATGAGACCACTATTATAAGAACTTAAGAAATTGTTTAAACAAGAAGAAAATATTTTGATGGTTACGAGGGTGGGGAGGGAGGGAGAGCGGTATTCACTAACTAGACAGTAGACAAGAACTATTTTAGGTGAAGGGAAAGACAACACGCAATACAGGAGAGGTCAGCACAACTGGACTAAACCAAAAGCAAAGAAGTTTCCTGAATACAACCTAACACTCTGAAGGGCAGAGTAGCAGGGGTGGGGGTCTGGGGACCATGGCTTCAGGGGACATCTAGGTCAATTGGCATAACAAAATATGTTAAGAAAACATTCTGCATCCCACTTTGTTCAGTGGCGTCTGGGGCCTTAAACGCTAGCAAGCAGCCATCTAAGATGCATCAATTGGTCTCATCCCCACATGGAGCAAAGGAGAATAAAGAGCACCAAAGACACAAGGTAATTATGAGCCCAAGAGACAGAAAGGGCCACATAAATCAGAGACTACATCAGCCTGAGACCAGAAGAACTAGATGGTGCCCAGCTACAACCCATGACTGCCATGACAGGGAACACAACAGAGAATCCCTGATGGAGCAGGAGAACAGTGGGATACAGACCTCAAATTCTCGTAAAAAGACCAGACTTAATGGTCTGACTGAGACTAGAAGGACCCCGGAGTTCATGGTCCCTAGACCTTCTGTTAGCCCAAGACTGGAGCCATTCCCAAAGCCAACTCTTCAGACAGGGATTGGACTGGACTATAAGACAGAAAATGATACTGAAGAGGAGTGAGTTTCTTGGCTCAAGTAGACACATGACACTATGTGAGCAGCTCCTATCTGACAGTGAGATGAGAAGGAAGAGGGGAACAGGAGCTGACTGAATGGACACAGGGAATACAGGGTGGAGAGGAGGAGTGTACTGTCTCATTAGGGCGAGAGCAACTAGGAGTACACAGCAAGGTGTATATAAGTTTTTGTATGACAGACTGACTTATTTGTAAACTTTCACTTAAAGCACTGTAAAAAAAAAAAAAAAAAAAAAGGAGAAAAAGAATCCCTACTAGAAAACTATTGATTCAAAATCATTAGGTTCCTCCTTATCTGAAGTTGAGACTACGGTGTCAAGCCTTTCTGCCTTTTCTTCCTAAGGGACATTTTGAGAGTTCACAAGTTCTAAAAAGTCTCTAAAGAAGTGCAAAATGCACTACTGCCACCACTCTGCTCCCACGGGGCTCCTTTTATGGGGCTACCTAGAGTTTCAGGTGATTTTAACTCCTTACCACATGGAGGATCATTCCTAGATTCAATAAAAACTTTTAGGAAAACATCCATTGCATAACTTTCCCTCAGAAAGGCATGCTGATTGCTTTAGCTTAATTAGTAAAGAATCTCTGCCTTGACATTATACTCTTTTAAAGAACTATCTACATGGCATCAAATTGACAACAGCAACTCAAAAGGTTAGATAAGAAGCTTAGGGGGCAGTGAGTTTATGTTAATGTGGGAGCAACAATTTGGAAAAAGAGGGTGAGAATGGTTGCACAACTTGAAGAATGTAATCGATGGCACTGAATTGTACATGTAGAAATTGTTGAATTGGTGTATGCTCTGCTGTGTATGTTTTCAACAACAACCACAAACATATTAAAAAAAAAAAAGATATGCAGCTTGCAAACTTTCTGGACACAAAGAAGTTTGCATTTCATTAAAACACAACATACCAGTAAACAGTAGGCTCCTTCCCTCTGTGATCATGGAAAACAGTTGTGACTAATGGTGCAGGTGCTTTTTCCTGCCCAAATCATTAAAATACAGGTTTACCTTAGTTGTTTATTGACAACAGTTACTTAACGGGAGGCTGGGATTGGAAGAATATTTTTGTGTTCCCAGTTCCCTCAACCTCAGTGTCAAGTTCAATAAACTGACTGGATATCGTGCGATAAAAATCCTTACTACCTGGCTATCAAGTGTTTGTTTTTCATGGAACAAAGACTACACTGAAAAACATCCTGGCAATGACTCTCAGAGGAGCCAGGAGGGATTAATGATCAATGGACAAACTGATCAGTGGACAAACTGACTGTGGATTCAAGTGCTGCCTCCCTGGGGCTTGGACACTTCCACTTTCCTGTCGGTTAACATTCATCTGTGGGAGGTGGGACTCGGGGAACAGGTCAGCATGGACATCACCTCTTCTGCTTCTGCTATGGGTTTCCAGACCACTGGCAGGACCCAGAGGAATTTCAAGAGGCCCCAATAGCCCTGAAAAGAAGAAATATTTACTATAAAGGCATTTGAATATACTGAACAGGCACTGGAGCCCTGGTGACACAGTGGTTAAGAGCTTGACTGCTAACTAAAAGGTCAGCCACTCCTTGGAAACCCCATTGGGCAGTTCTATTTCTGTCCTATAAGGTCACTATGAGTTGCAATTGACTCAGTGGCAATGTTTTTTTTCTTTTTAAATGAGTCCTCCAGAAACATTCCATGAGCCCCTGGGGAGTGATAAGGCTTGTAAACACCACCTGAAGGATGCGAGGGGTGCTGCTGGTGTTGGCCCCAGGCTCTGGGGAACAGGCTTGAAGGCACTGAAGCTCTAGCAGTGTGCTTAGAAGTGGGTTTAAGCCTGGGCTGTGTAAGATGCTGAGGTAATAAGTGATAGAGGTGGGCAGCATCATGGGGAACAGGGATGAGAGAGGAGAACTTGTCAAGATGAAATATCAAAATATACTTTAGCCATAAAAAAATTAGTCATTAAATTGATCATTTAGCACCACCAGCGTGCCAGGGGCTCCATATACCCCAGCACCTGTAGCCCTAGAATATCCTTTCAGGCTTGTGCTGTGGGAGAGCTCAGAAAAGGCAGTCCTTGGTCACCAGCCCCAGGCTTGTCCAGGGAACCTGCCAGCACGTTGATACTAAATAGATCAGGTCAAGAAGGCACTGACAAATAACTGCTTCTCTTCTTCTCAGAATCTGAAGATCAGGGAAAAGACTCAAGAAGTGACGCAGAAGATATTAGCTGGTAAGTGGGCATTTTGTTTTCCAGAGCTTGGGTTACAGGGCAAGGCTTGCCAGCTCAGGACTAAGGCCTGTCTAGGTTCTTACCTTCTTCTGACCAAGAATGACCAGGAAAGACTCAGAGATTCCACACGAACGATGGTTTATTAGTAACAGAAAGAAAGTAAAAGGCTTGTGAGGGAGAGAGGGAGAGGGGTTTCCACCTACGCTAGCCTCCAGTGTCTCACTGAACAAAGGAATCCCTAGGGCTTATAAAAGTTTTTAGGTGGGGGGGAGGCATTATCTTTATTCATTAGATGGGTGGAGATTTCCAGGAGAGGGGGAGGGATTATGGAAATCAAATGTATGCGCAGTTAAAATTCAAGATGGACTTCCTCGCAGAGGTTCCTGGAACAAGATGGAGTCTGTTAAAAAGGCTGTTGGGATGTCGCACAGGACTTATTCTGGGATGTTGTGCATGCGTGATGCCTCTGGATCTTGGTTCGAGCCCCAGCGAGGGATCCCTGTTCATGTTTGTCTCATGTAGAAGGTCATTCATTCATAGGCCATGTTGATCTTTCTTGCACGTGCTCTGCAGGTGGTGAGGCCTTGAAAAACAACTCAGAAGGATTATCAGCAATTTATAGCTGGTCAAGCACACAGGGTCTTGAAATGTAGCCCCTTATCTTGTCTAAGCACCTAATTTGTTAATCACACGTAGTTCTCCAGCGCCAGCAGTAAAAGTTATACGGTGGTCCGCACTTAGGTTTAGATTTAATTATAGCTGGTCAAGCACACAGGGCCTTGAAATGTAGCCCCGATTTAATTCACCCAGTCCAATCTCTTCCCTGTCTCACTCGGTCTGCATACAGGTAATTTGCTAACAACAGTGAGGAGGACAGCTAGAAACGGTGAGTACAGGCAGTGAGAGCCAGGCTTCAAGTTCAAGACTTAGGAGGGTGCCAAAGAAACCCTTGAGTGCTCAGACAAGAGGGGTTCAGGAAGTCCTCTTTATCTAGAGAAAGGCATCATTGTGGAAGCAGGATTGATCTAAGGTGGCTGTCAGTGCTGTAAATAAGCTACCCCTCCCTCCCACCCCTGTCTGGGGCAATCCCCATCTAGCTGTGCCTTGTCCTGAAAATCTTAGAGCTGGTGTCCATTCACAGTCTCAGAAAACAACCTGACACAAACTCTCTCCAAAAAAGAAGTGTTGTCTCACTCTAACAGGCCACAAGGGCTTATTAGAGGGCTCATTTGTTGGGGAAGGTTTTGATGGGCACTACTGTAAATATAACCAAATCAGCAATTTTTTTTGGGGGGGGAGTGTTTTTTTTTAGAGAAGGGAAGGGCGTGGGAGTAACCTAGACAGAGAGTGCCTCATTGAGGGTGCTTTCTTCTTTCAGTCCTGCCAATGTCTCACCTCTCACTAGCATTATTTCTGCGTGTTCAACTTCCCTCATCTGCTTCCTTCTCTACCTCCTGGGTCTGCTTTCCCCAACCAGCCACCCTCCTACCATCAAGTAGGACTTAAAAGTCATTAAATTACCCAAGAATTTTTCTCAAATACTAATAAAAATGATTCATTAGCATCCTGGGCAAACCACACGGGATATAAGTCAGACTAGTTTACAAATGGCTCATTTGGCTGGAGGCCAACAAGGGAACTGGCCACTAAAAAATCATCAAAAGTACAGTCAGTGGATAAAATGAGTTAAGTACTCATGTGTCAGAGGAGAAAGTATGAGCCAGGATGGAGAATCCCTTCCCTGGAGAGTTTCAAGAAGGTGATGGCCTCCAGTAAAGGACAGTGTTAAGCAGGTAAGACCCCACAACTTTACGGGGGGCACAGCTGTACTGTGTGCTCATGTTGACCAATTCAAGAGCCAGCCATCATCCAGAAATCAGCCCTAGTGGTGATGCTGGAAGAAGCCCTCTACCATCTTTGCCTTGTATCTTCCTCTTGCTCCTGGACACACCAAACAAACTGCTGGCCGGAAAAAGGTGTCACCCAGTTTGGTATGAGTAACAGCAGAACCAGCCACAGACCCCACACAAACATGGTTCCATTTGGTATCCATTTGGCCTGAATTGTGTATCTGTTGCAAGGATGAGCATATTTTCTTGCCAGATTTTGGTTCTATAAGCAAAGTTAGGCATTGCTTTTTGAAATAAGCCCTGCTTGTCCCTAAATAAGTTAGTCACTAGTCCAGAATTGGGCAGCGTGTTTCTTCAGGGTTAAGTTTCTCCAACAAAAAGGGGTCACCAAAGGGAAGCAGGAAGGTTAGGCTCATCCATGCAAGCAGGGTCTTTAACATTCAGAAAGGGTCGCTATGAGTTGAATCAACTTCACCACAATGGGTTTGGTTTAGTTAGGTTACACCAATATCAAGTAGACCGACGGAGCAATGGTTAAGTGCTCAGCTGCTAAACAAAAGGTTGGGGGTTCAAACCCACCAGCAGCTCCATGGGAGGAAAGATCTGGTGATCTGCTATCCCATAAAGATCACAGTCTAGGAAACTCTATGAGGAGTTCACTTTGTCACATGGGGTAGCTATGAGTCAGAATCGACTCAACTGCACACAACAACAAGAAATACCAACATAAGGTCATCATCACAGGCTCAAGTGCTGGTACCAGAGATTCCCAACCCCCAGAACAAGGAAAATAAGCATCAAAAAGAAGAACAGGCATTGGTTTCACACTGCCTCCTCATGACATGTATTCCATGCCATTCCTGTCCACTTTTCCTATAGTCAGACAAACCTAGAAGAAGACAAGAAGGAAAAGAATCAGGAAGCCCTTGGAAAGTTGGACCATGACGGTGAAAAAGTGGGACTAGAGGTTGAAAAGAGTGACTCAGAGGCCAGTGCCAAGGAGGAGCAGGAGGAAGAAGAGGATGCAGACAAAAGCACTAAAGAGACCAAGGTCAGGCAATGTTTAATATCTAACCACTTTTGTTCCCTTATGTCAGAGTCCTGCCTTTGTTTACCTCTTTCTCTTTGGTCTTCTTTTGGTTTACAGGAACAGAAGCTGGCATCCATAAAGCTAGACGAGCTTCTGGAAACAGAGGCAAGAACTTTTCCCTGTAGTAATAACAGTAAGATGGGGAGGCTTGTCCAGGCATGAGTTCTGCCCACCAGAGCTTGCTGTGGACATAGGATCTTAGGACATCATCTTAGCAGGGCACAGTCTGTAGAACTGGACCAAGCTCTACCCCTAGAAAGCTTCAGGTGTCAAGTTCCATACTGCTTTGACCTGATCCCTGGGGCATCCCAATCCCAGCTTGCCAAACAGTGCAATTGCTAAAGGTGTGTGGGATCATGAAGGGAGGTGACTTTCAGTTTGATCTTGGCCCAGAAACACACTCCCAGAGCCACATGCTCTGATGTGTTGACTGTAGACACAAAGATACATCAGGGCGCTTCATGAAGGAAGGTGGCTTTTATTCTCCTTCCCAAGGGAGTAGGAAATGGTGACATAGCAGGACACATTTTTTACCAGGAAACCAGGACAATAGATCATCCTTCGTGTGATTCCAGGGATTCTGGGAAGTCCCTTACCCATTCCCAACTACCTCTCTCCCCTTGGTGTTGACTAGAGTGCTACCATTAGAAACACATTCTGGGCTGAGCCAGGATTCTCAATTAGAGACTTTGCAACGGCGATGCATTGAGCTGCTCAGGTCACTAACATCCTAGTATGAGCTTGATGGAGAGTGGGGCCCAAAGGTAGGTTTTTGAAGGAAGTCTCCAAGTTCTGCCCAATTGAGCAAGCTTGGGATGGGAATGGAGGGTCTGCCTCAGCTCTGGGCATTGAGCTGTCCCCTGGAGGCACTGGTTCTCAGAAGATACAAGTGGAGGAGACCCTCTGGGTTCTAAGGGACCTGATTGCAGGTGGAGTAGGGAGGAGTCAGAGACCATATTCCTCCCTCTTGCTCTTCTGCCAGAGCTGGCCTCACTCTCGATTTTGCTGTTAGTGTTTTACCTGGACTTCTCAGAAACTTCCCACTAAATATTGTCAGTGTCTGATGAGCCTAGTGGTGATCACCCAGACCCAGGTGGCCCCCATGCCTCTCCGAGGAAGTCTGATTTCTTCCCTACTGTCACCAAAGCCCTGTCACCCATACCTCTTTGGTTTCCATTCACAGAAACCATCTGCATTTGTGGAGATTGATCTGGAAGACCATGCTGAGGAGGTAAAGACAAAACCGAAGCCAAGCCACTTACTGGGGGAAATGCTTGTGCTGTCCAGGTTGGAACTGAGAGGCTTTTCCTGGGAACATGCTACGCCCTGTAATACATGTGTTGGAGGGTGAGACAGAGACCCATAGCCAGCCAACTCCAAGAGAGCTTGGTGGTGGCCAGGATTGACCTTGGTGGGGGGAGAAGGGAGAAGAAATGCTGCTGCCCTTCTTTGTCCTCTCCCACTCCAACCTGCACACACTTTGGTGCCATCTGAGAGTCTGGCTCCTGGACCAACCCCCAGGGTGCTCATTGGCCCCAAGGGCCTCTTGTGGGATCATGCTGAAGTAGTGGAAAGGGCACAGGCCTGGAAACTAAGAGACCTGGCTCCACGTTCAGCTCTGCCAGTAAATGCTCCAACAAGTCATCACATCGCCCTCTGCCTCAGTAGTACTTACAACACAGGGTTGATTTGTAAAGCGCTCAGAGCAGTGCCTCGTACACAGAAAGCACCAAGTGTAAAAAAAAGGGGGTGGACCCAATGGTCTGTTCAGGCCCTTCCAACACAAATATTCTAGAATTCTCTTCCTCTGGTTCTTTGTTGCAGTGGGCATTCTTTTTTTTTTTGGAGATTTTTTGAAGTTCTCTCTTACCAAGCTTAAGCTTCGGCCCAGAGGTCAGTTTTTCCCAAACAGGCTGTACCTACTATCTCTTTTCCTCTCAGAACACAAAGTAAAGAGAGCAGATTATTAACTCATCCTACAGAGCTAGACACAGAGGCATCATGTTTTCTTATGACTGAAGGAGGGTCAGAAAGCCAGTGGCAGAGTCAGGACTCAGGATCCCAGGCTTCCCAATTTACAGATGTCCAAATTTACACTCTGGTGGCTATGGAGGCCCAAATCAAGGGTCTAGTTTCTTGATCTCATTGCCATTGAGTCAATTCTGAACTCATAGAGACCTTGTAGGGCAGAGTAGAACTGCCCCAAAGCTTTTCCAAGGAGTGACTGGTGGATTTGAGCTGCCAATCCTTTTGGTTAGCAGCCATAGCTTGCCGTAGCTCTCAACCTTTGCACCACCAGGGCTCCAGTTTCTCAGTCAAGGTCCCCTGATTGGGATATTCCACTCAACAGTGTCCGCCTTGGTGGGAGAAAGCTCAGGACCATTGCAGCGCTCTGTGAGCTCCATGTCCATCTCTGAGTCTGGTTCTTGGGCTCTGACCCTCACCCCTAGTTCCCTGTCCCTGAACTGCTCCTGTTCCTCCTCACAGGTAGTTGCGTGTGCTGTGAAAGAAGAGAAAAGGTCTCGGATGGACCCTGGAGATTTGTCTGAAGATGAGTGAGTGATGATTCTAGATTTACCCTTGGTGGTGAGGGTGGAGGGCATTTTCTGTACCATATGTTCTGGTAGGCCTGCAGTGTCTTATGCATGGAGGGAAGAATGTGAGCCAACCTGGCTTCTCCTCTTCTCACTGGGCTTGTGTGGAGACTTAAGCATTTATGGTGGCTGGAGTGAGGGCTGTGAGGCAGGCAATAGGGTGTCTCAAGTGCCCAAGGGCTCCGGGACAACTCGGACAAGACAGGCTTTAGTCATGAATCCCACCTCACCCCATTAGCCAGAATTTCTTGTCCCATCAGCCAGCAAATGATGAGACTATAAGGGAGGGAGAGAAGGGGAAGAAGGATAGAAGGTGAAGAGCAAGGTGTAACGGGCAAGAGATGTGCCAGATTCTCCAGTTTGGGTTTTTAGTGGTGGAGGCCACAGACTGTCCACCGTGTCAGGCAGTGGGACAGCTCCTTACACATGGCTGGTGTCTTAGTCATCTAGTGCTGCTGTAACAGAAATACCACAAGTGGGTGGCTTTAACACACAGAAATTTAGTTTCTCACAGCTTAGGAGGCTAGAAGTCTGAATTCATGGTGCTGGCTCTAGGGGAAGGCTTTCTCTCTCTGTCAGCTCTGGAGGAAGGTCCGTCTCTTCTGAGCTTCTGCTCCTGAGCAATCTTCATGTGGCTTGGCATCTCTCTTCCCCCATCTCTGGTTGCTCCCTTGCTTGTTTACTCTCTTTTATATCTCAAAAGAGATTGACTCAAGACACACCCTACACTAACCCTGCCTCATTAACATAACAAAGACAATCCATTCCCAAATGAGATTATAACCACAGACATAGAGGTTAGGATTTATGATACATATATTTGGGAGACACAATTCAATCCATAACGGCCAGTGTCTGCAAAGTAGGCCATTCTCACCACAGGACCCCTCAGGGATACCAAAATGTGCAGGTGCTCAAGCTCCTTATATAAAATGCCCCTTATACAAAATAGTATTTGCATATAACCTACTCACATTCTCCTGTATACTTTAAATCATCTCTAAAAAAAAAAAGAACTAAATCATCTGTAGATTGCTGATAATACCTAATACAATGTAAATGGTATATAAATAGTTGCTATATCGTATTGTTTAAGGAATATTGACAAGAAACAAAAGTCTGACATGTTCAATTCAGACACAGCCATTCTAGGCCTAACTACATAGTTCATGTCAGACTCAAGGTGAACAATGCTCAAACAACGAGCGTTGGCGAGGATCTGCCAAATGGTGGGAGGCTACAGCAGGGTATGCCAACACGTTGTTCACGTAACTTCAGCGGAGTGCTTGGCTTGTGGTAAATTCAAGTTTTGCTTTTTGGAACTTTCTGGAATTTTTTTTTTCCCCAAATATTTTCTACCCATAGTTGGTTGAATCTGCAGAGGCAGAACTCACAATACGAAGGGCTGACTGTATCTATACAGAACAAAGCATGTGTCAGTGGATACACAGGCAAACGAGCTTATAAAAATGGGATCGTTCCGTACATGCCATTTTCTCTAGATTACCAGCTGTGACATTTATAGCATTAGGCTATACCGCTTTGCTTATTTTGCAGTAGTTGATGAAGTATGGTTGTTATTTTACTACCTTTTCTTCAGTTTGTTGTGTATTGGAGGGGAGAAATTCTATAAGGAAGTTTCATTCCATCTCAACCCCAAAATTCCCACATCTATTATTGATCTCTACTTGTATTGTATAGCAAGGCCACATATGATTTTACAAAATATCAGGATTGTTCTGCCATACTCTCAAATCTTAGTCTAAAATCAGCAGGTCTTTTCTCAGCAAAGCTTTCTTTTTCTTATTCTTTTCTTAGTGGACATGGTGACATTTCCTTTCATGGAGAACGTGATGAATTATGCCAGACCGGATAAAGCTTGATTTGTTTTCTGATCTGAGGGCTGGAAAATCCCAGTTTCTGAGGCTCTTGCAGTTTCTGCAATCCCTCTCATGTCTCAGCTCCCCTTTCCATTGAGACCACGCTTCCTCGAAAGACAGGAAGTGTGTCTGGTCACAGGAAACAGAAGCTCTTAGAAATTTTCATTCACCCTGAGAGGCACATGAGCCAGGAGTCATAGCTCATATTTAGAAAACAGTGTAATTTACGGATGCTTTTTCAATACCTTGTCTCAGTTTGACCCTCACTAGGACCCTGTGGGAGCCCTGGTGGCACAGTGGTTAAGAGTTCCACTGCTAATCAAAAGGTCAGCAGCTCGAATCCACAAGCCACTCCTTGGAAACCCTATGGGGCAGCTCTACTCTGTTCTATAGGGTCACTGTGTGTTGGAATCGACTCAACACAGCAACGGGTTTGGACCTTGTGAAAGGGAGGTAACAGATATCATTGGTGTGTCCATTTTGTAGATGAAGCAGCTGAGTTTTTAGTAACTTGCTGAAGGTCACACAGCACAGAAATGGCAGGGGCAGGTCTTGACCCCCTACCTTGGGACACGGCTCTTTCCTCTGAGCCTTGCTGCCTCCCCTCAGGGCTCCTTGAGAGAATTATGTTCACACCGTCCTCCCGTCACTGCTCAGAGGACAGTCTACTGGTTGGGAGGAGAGTGTTTACTGCCTCAAATAACTTTTCCCAACTTCATTACACCAAATCCCATCGTCCCTCTGGGAAGCAGCCCCTCTAACGATGTCTTAGTTTGACTGTAACTTTTCACCACTTCCAGTTGCTAGAACAATTGCCTTCCAGTAATTGAGACTTAGTTCTTTTAAAATACAGCTTCATTCTCGGATGCTAGTGCCTCTTCTTCCATTTCTCAGGGCAAATTCCAGCTGCTTGGAGTGGGTGGGGGATTGGAGAGAGAGGTGCGGCTTCTTCCGTCCATATTCCAGGTGCTGACTCTTCCACAGGTGCTGTGCAAGGAACAGGGATAAGGGAGCAAGATCATCTTGACCGACTGCATGTCGGTGGCAAGGAGGGAGACTCTGGCTTTGCTCTGGATCCATCTGACGCTAGTGGGTCCTGCTGATGTGGTCATGTCCTCAAGGTTGGGTGTGTGGTTTTCTTGAAGTAATGTCCAGTTTCACCCCAGCCAACTCTGAACACCTCCCAGCAGTATCTACCCTGCAAAGCCCTTCTCTATGTGGATGAGCCCTTTACTTCGTCAGTGTTCTTGGGTACCCCAGTTCCTCTATCTCTCTGCTAACTCTCATGCTCCTTGCACTGAGCCACAAAAACCACAGAGGCCCTCCTGGGCTCGCTCTGAGGGCCATGGAGGACTGCAATGGAGTGGGGATTGCCTTTGTATTCTTTTCTGGCACACCCTTTGCCTCAGGTCCTGCTAGTGAAGACCATCCTTGGGGCCTTCTGCATACTAAAATTTCCAGATAAGAAGCAATCATCAGTTGTAGATTTAAACTGGCCCCAAACTCCAAGGTGAGCATGTCACCTGCCTAGGCAACATCTTTCTACAGTCTTCTACTTACAGTAGTCGAGGGTTTGTGGAGTGTGGTAGTGGATGTAGTAGGGCTATCTCTAGAATTTCTCAACTGCTTTTGTCCTTGACTTTGGGCCTTAACAGAGGCTCAGGGATAATACATACAGTCACACTCAACTGCCTACTACAATGGAAACATGTCAAAGAAAAGTAGACAAGTCTTCTCCTTGAGCCTTCCTGCTCTGATCTTATGTACTTCAAACATTGATAATTTCCTATCATGTATGTTTTATTTGTGCCTTCCTATTTTTTTTTTATTTTATGTAAGAGAAATCCAAGGTGCCAAGAAATCAAATGGTTTTATCCAAGGTCACACTCCTTAACAACAAAGGAAAATAAACATCCACCAAGCATACGCTCTACCCCAGTCATTCTCGCTCCTCATGACTCAGCAGGAGAGATCTCAGTCTGCATTTTTGCTGTTGGGTTGAAGTCAGTTGCCAAGTTTACACAGTTAAGTAGGGAAACAGATTTGCTCAGAGGGCTCTCTGACCCAAACCGGTGCTCTTTCCAATGCAGTCTGCACAAGGCAATTTGCATCCATCCTCCTCTAACTTCTAGTCCTTCTCCGTGTTCCCCTTCCCTTCTGCTTGTTCCTCTCAGGGTCTTTTCCCAGTCCTCTTCCTCCAGCTCTTCCAGGGCTCTGGTTACATGGTTCTTTAGTAAAAATAGCCTGACGGATATTAGACTGCTATTCCTACTATGTAGTTCTTCCTGTAACTGTTACATAACTGTGGTCACTAATCGATGAGCCAGAGTTTTCCTATTTTGCTTTTACCATTGGAAACCAATTGGCTGGTGCGCTGAGCACTTTGCCAAGGGATTGCCAGCTGCCATTTATAGTGTTTTTCATTTTAAAAACCAGAAATCCATGAGTCAGTGAATAAAGAGATGCAAAATTATGGATACCTCTCATTGCCTTCCAATCCTCTGTTGGGTTTTTAATAATGGATCAAAGCTTAACTACCAGCTTTGAAGACTTAGTATGATGTAGGAGTCAGAGAGATTCACTTCCTAAAAATTCATCACCAAAACCCTGGGCTCCTGCTTGCCTTGAGCTTCACCATCCTCTCTAAAACTCATTGCCATCGAGTTGATTCCAACTCACAGTGACCCTATAGGGCAGAGTGGAACTGCCCCATAGGGTTTCCAAGGAGCGCCTGGTGGATTCGAACTGCTAACGTTTTGGTTAGCAGCTGAACTCTTTTTTTTTTTTTAAATCTTGAATTTACTGTGAATGTTAAATGTTTTCCATAGATTACCTTCTTAGTACCTATATTTTATTAGCTATATTATAATGTAAGTATTAAATGCTTGAAAAGTACTAAAAGTATTAGGATTTTTCCCCAATTCACACATAATTATACCTTCCTTCTTTCCCAGCCTTCCTTATCCTTGTTTTTTATTTTTTTATTATTTTTTATTGGGTTTTAAGTGAAAGTTTACAAATCAAGTCTGTCTCTCTTACAAAAATTTATATATGCCCTGCTATGTACTCCTAGTTGCTCTCCCCCTAATGAGATAGCACACCCCTCTCCACCCTGTATTCCCCATGTCCATTCAGCCAGCTTCTGTCCCCCTCTGCCTTCTCATCTCCCCTCCAGACAGGAGCTAGCGGCTGTACTCTTAACCGCTACACCACCAGGGTTTCCCATCATCCTCTCTGGAAAGGAGAAATATTAGCAAATTGTCTATGTCCAAACATGATTGCTTTATCTCATTCTTCCATTCAACTGTAGAATTTATTTGATATTTTAGGAAACATTTTTTAATGCAAATGATCTAGTTATATTATAACCCTAAAGTGGCAGAAGCCAGTGGTTCCGACTTCTTGAACCTTCAGAGATCAGCCCCTCATGCCCCGTTTGAGGAGGAGCTGGCTGCTATGAGATATTTACTTAGAAGGTGCTGGGCTTCTACAGCTTGGAGCTGCAGCTGTGTCAGAAAGCCTGCCCGTCAGGTCCAGTGCCAGAGCCCAAGCCCTTGGCAGATGGAGACAGCACTGCAGAAACGGACGGGCATCTGCAGTGGGCAGGGAGCCTCTCCGTGCAGACCCTGGCCCTTTACAGATGCCTGACAGCAGGGTTCTGTTCCCCTAGTTCAGCTATCTGCCCCAGCCCTCTATTCTTGCAATCTGTTTTCTTCAGAGCTGTTGAGAATTTCCTTTCCAGGCCTTGCCATTACGGCTTCATTTAGATTGTGGGTATCTTGGCACTCGTGATGTAGCTGCCCATTTGCTAGCCAGTTGGGTGGCTCTGGCATGGAGCCATGATGATTCCTTTGATGGGAACTAGGGGGTCATTACCTCATCCCAGGGGCAGACTTAGTTGGAAACAGAAAATTCCAGAGACCACACCACAGGGAAAATAAACACAGGCCAATAGGAGGCAGAGGAGGCTGTTTAAGAAATGGCACAGGACTGGAAATTGGGAAATTATCTCTGCTACCTGATAATAGTGTGACTTTGGGGCTGAGGCTTCTCTGGGCTGTGTCTCATTTCTCCATCTCTGAGATGAAAAATTTGGCTCAATCTGTCTCCTAGTAGGTCCCTTCTGGTTCATGCTAAGGCCAAAGGCCAAGAGACAACTGGGTGGGCTGAAGAGAAATCAGGCAGCTGACTTGGAAGAAAGCCTGGCGTTCTGTGGAATCTGATTTGGTATGCAAAACTCTAACGGGAAGTCCTTGACTTCCCATGAGCTTGATGAAATGAAGTCCAGCAGAGGCTGGGGAGAAGCTGCCTACAGGGTCCCTGGGCTCGGTTGTTAAGGTACCACCAAGACGGTAGGTAGGCCATGGGCTGCTCAGGCTGAGGCATCTCCCTTTCTCATTACCTATCTTCTTTCCCTTTGGCCTCCAGGGCAAGGACCAGCTGGATATGCTGCATTCCATACTCAACCAAAAAGAAGACTAAGGAAAGTGCATAGTCACCCTGGGCGAAGGTAATTAACACTTGGAGAAGCAGGGAGCCTTCAAGCACTTTTAAGAGAAAGAGGGTGGGGGGAGCTGGGATAGGAACTAGAAGAATAGAGAGGAGGGTTAGGCCATCCCTTTGATCCTCATTCTCCTTGGGTTCTACCCAAGACACTTCCCATCAGGCCAACAACCAAGGTGTGCGTTTCGGCCTCAGATGTGGGGAGGCACGAAGGACACAGATAATCATTTAATTCTAGAGATACTCTGGAACAGAGTCCCCAGACCTCCAGGCCCCTGAGAAAACGCCATGCCAGCCGGTTAAGGGGTGAGGATCCATGGGGGCACTACATGGCCATACTAGGTGTGAATTATATTTAAAAACCATTGGACCGCGGAGTGAGTGATAATGTCATCTTTCTTTTTTTTTTTTTTTTTTTGGTAAAAACGTATATAACAAACCATTTTCCAATTCAACAATTTATACATGTACAAGTCAATGAGAGGATATGATTTTTTAAAAGACAAGATGATTAAGTTAACTAAATATTTTCCCCTTTCTTGGCCCAGCTCCAGGAATTTCGTATCCTTTTATGTCTTTTTGATACATGGAATGGTAACATGGGGAGCTAATTGTTAACTGAAAAACAAAAACGTAATGATTATTTAGCCTTTCGTAGGTCATATAGTAGATGACAGCATCTGATAGCAAAGCACAATACCCCCAAAAATTCACACCCTTTGTTGTCGAGTCGATCCTGACTCATAGCCAGCCTATAGGACAGAGTAGGTCTACCCCATAGAGTTCCCAGGGAGTGGCTGGTGAATTCAAACTGCTGACTTTTTGGTTAGCAGCCAAGCTCTTAACCGCTGTGTCATAACCCTTTCTTCATGAGAAGCTTTCATTTCAGGCCATTTGGAGCCATTTTGTCTGGGAGGCTGGAACTGTGGTTTTGTTCTTGTTTTTTTAACAATAGAAACAGAAAACAGTGTTCACTTTATAATCTGACTCTTGGAATGGGGGCCCTGTGCTTCACAAGTCAGAGCCAAAAGTGAGGTGGCCTCTGACCTTCGCCACAGTTCTTCCATTGGATGCCAGGGTTACTCGAGGGTTCTCCCGTCTGTCCCTCAGGACTCATACAGCCTTGGCCACCAGCTTTTCACACTTATCCAGGTTATAACCAGAGGCACTGATTTTAGTGTGCGGGAATGAAGGTGGCTCCTGGGGTGTTGCCGAAAGCTCAAGGGAGAGTTCTGTGGCCAGCCCCCACCCTGCAAAAAAATACAAGGGAAGTTGGGCCCAGACTAGGTCTGAACAGCCTGGGGCATTCGCGTGGGAGGGGGGCAGCCTGTAAGTGCCCTTGTGTGCTGCTTGAGGCCTGGGTTAAGCCTTTTCCTTCTTGCTAGGAGGGCCAAAAGGAGCCCTGGTGGTGCAAACAGTTAAGCGCTCAGCTGTTAACTGAAAGGTTCAAACCCATCCAGTAGCTCTGCGGCACAAAGACCTGGCGATCTGCTTCCATAAAGATTATAGCCAAGAAAACCCTGTGGGGCACTGCCTTTCCCATAACCAGCTGAGTCCACCCCTGGGGGCAGTTTAGTATTGATCTAGATAGGGGTCCACTGTCAAGATTTGAGATTAAAAAAAATGAGGGGAAAACTCACAACATCAGTGCCAACACATTAAAAAGACAACCACTGAATAAAAACTAACCCGGCCTCCCCCGCTAAGTTCTTCCTTCCAGCCTAGGGCATCTCCAGACGGTTGGAAAGGGCACATATTGAAATCTAATCCCAGAAACTGGCTCTCCTGAGCACTGTGTGTGTGTGTGGCAGAGGAGAGGGGACCCACGGACCCACCTTCAGGTCCACACTGCAAAACAAAGCAGATTGTTGAAAGCAGCGAATATTTATTGAGTAATTACTTGCTCAGCACCAGGCACTGTTATTAGTGTCTTAAATGTATTAACTCTTTTAATCCTCAACAAAAGGAGCCTAGGTGGCATAGTGGTTAAGCGCTCAGCTGTGAACTGAAAGGTCAGCAGTTCAAACCTACCAGCAGCTCCATGGGAGAAAGATGTGGCAGTCTGCTTCCGTAAAGATATACAGCCTTGGAAGCCGTATGGGGCGGTTCCACCCTGTCCTATAGGGTCGCCATGAGTCAGAATCGTGTAGTCCTCAAAAGGCTGAGGTGGGGGTGTCTTCATCCCCGTCTTGTAGATGAGTCTCAGGTTAAGTACATGCCCAGCGTCACATGGCTACTAAGTGCCAGAATCAGGATTTCAACCCAGGCAGGCTGGCCCCACAGTCTGTGCGCTTAGCCCTATGCCCTCCACCTGTATCGCCAAACTAGAAAAGCATCTAGATAAGGCTCTGGAAAAACAGATTGCTTGTCCCCTGGGTTGGAGGAGCTGGAAGGAGGGAGGATCTCTGCCCACTTTGCTCCCTGGAATCTCTGCAGAGCAAACGTTGACTGCATGCCTTCTCCCGTTCCTTCTGTGTATAGCACTGTCCTCTTCCATAAGCCAGAGCACAGCCACAGTACCAGCGAGTGCTGACTGGTCCCTCATCCACCCATCCTGTGCCTTTGCTGTGGTGTACCGTTGACCTCATCCTCTGAACCACATGCAGGTGACAGCCGGTTGGTCTGTGCTGCCCATGGTGGGGACTTTGGCAACCGACGTACCCCTAGGCCAAGGAGGCTCCCAGTTTGGCACAAAATGCATAGCTTGATAATGTCCTTTAACTAGAAATACTTAAAGGAGAAACCTGCCAACACTAGCTACATGTCTGATTTTTTGTTAGGGTTATGAATTAACTTCCTCAAACACAGGAATGCTTTTGGGTCCTTTCCTGTGGTCTGGGGGAGAAAGTGAGGGTTGCAGCATTTAAGAGAGAGCAGGGGACTTTGGGCCCAAACCCTAACCCAGGCCAGTCCTCAGGGTAGAGATGATGCGGGTTAGCATCCGGAGGGCCCTACCCACAGGAGGGCACGCAGCCAGCGGTGGGCAGCAGCCAACAGCAGTGACGTCTGCCCCTACTTCTGCTTGGGCACCGGAATGGCTTGAGCTGTCAGGTTCCGCTGCTGCAGCAGAGGTGGTGACCAGGAAGCTGGGGTGAAATTCTTGGGAATGTGTGGGAGGATGTTCTACCATATTGCTTGTTGCAAACTGCAATTCTGGGCACTTCTGCCTGGGCCCTGCCTCAGAGCCACAGGCTGAGACCTGACTGGGCAGGGTCCTTCTGCCCCATGTCGGAGGTTCTCGAGAGCTTCTACAGCCCCAGCTGTAGCCCACCCTGTCTTCTCCATAATTGAAATGGGCCAGTTCCCAGGGTGATATTCCAAGTATTGAACAGTTGGGAAGGCATGAGCACCAGCAAATTCTAAGGGACTCGTGCAATTGGATGGAGGTCCTTGAGCTGTCTGGGCCCTGGAAGGTGTTAACCCCTTTGTTGCTGGACCTTAGGGGTGTTTGGGGGAGGGCTCAGGGATGCCAATGTGGGAAGTGAACTCAGGGCAGGTGCTGTCAACCAGTTGGTATGAAGGAATGACAATGTTTTCAAGATGAAGTCACCACCATACCAGTGTGGAGAGGCGGAATCTGGCCTCAAGCGGATAAAGGAGGAATGGAACAGGGGTCTCCAGATCTTTGGAAAAGATAGGCGATAACTTTTTGGAAACTTGCATATGTAGCAAAAAAGCGCAATAACAGCAGTTATTCAATACTAGTTGATACAGTTGCATTTGAACTATTCGTTTTCTTCAGAGGCAATAGGGAAGATGAAGCATCAAACCTGAGAACCTTTGGATATAAGTGAGTGACCCCAGTGGACACTGTGGGTTTAGCATAGTCATGTTGCCATGGTTGGGCGTAGGCAGTGGACGGAGGCTCAGCCAGGGGCGTTTCCTCAACAGTGGCTGAGAGCTGAGGCCGTTCACTCTGCAAAGGCCCAGCGCTGAGCTCCAAGTCAGAGAGAGCTCCACTGGCCTGGCCACCAGAAGGAAAGCAGGGGAGTCAGATGACTATTTAAATTTATGGAAAGCATGAAAGCCAAGTTGCCACAGGCTGCCTGTGAGTAACCTCATATTCACTGGCTTCTCGGGGTTATCAGGAGCCAACACGGGATCTAACACAGCAGCTCCCTCTCCTCCAGGGTCCCACGATTTAGTCCTAGGGATGGGCACTGATGCAGGTTCACCCTGGTGGTGTTTTCTGTCCCAAACAGAGGCTTGGCCCTATAAAGACCTGTGGTGAGGCTGAAGTCTGGCCCCAAGGTGGTGGTCCCCATCACCCCAGGCTTCAGGCTTGACTCAGTTTCCTTCTTGGTCCCTGCTGGCTTCCCCCACCTATTCAGACACCAATAAGTGAAAGAGGCAGACAGGGCCTTTCTGTGCATCTTCAGCTTCTCCAGCCCTTCCAAGGCGGGGGAAAGACTACCCAGCCCTTGAGCAGTGCAAGAGTTCCTCCGGCTGCCTTGGCCTGGGAAGACAGCCCTGAGCTAGACCGGGGAATTCAATTGCACGGTATCCGTGGTCACAGGGCTAGCGGCGGGCTCAGCCTGTCTCCAGCACTGACGCCTCTGTGACAGCAACTCATGCTACATCTTGAGATGGCTCCCTCCCCCAAGGTCCCCAAATGTTCCATTGCAATGCCTCCTATTCAGTCTTTTCGGTCATATCATCCCCACCCCCAAATTTTATACACGTTTTCATTGTAGGTAATTGAGGAAATAATAAAAAGTATTTAAACACCATTTCATTACTTGCAGATTATCACTGTTAGAATTTTCATGTATTTCTTTTGAGTGTTTTTCTCTCTCTATGTATATACGTGTATATGTGTGTGTGTGTGTATATACACATATTTCTGTAAAAAATTAGCATAGCACGCTTACTAAAATATCTCATGGGAGGAGGGCACAGCTGGCAAATAAAGGTGGAAGGTATGCGTTATTTGTGTAAAAATATGGTATAAGGATTCTGACTCATGGCTACCCCACGTGTCAGAATAGAACTGTGCTCCATAGGGTTTTCTTTTTTTTGGTAAAAATATACACTGGAAAACACACACCAATGAAGCAATTTTTACATGTACAATTCAAGGATATTGATTATATTCTTTAAGTTGTGCAACCATTCTCACTATCCTTTTCCAAATTATTCCACCACCATTAAGATAAACTCACTGCCCATAAGCTTTTCATCTAATCTTTCAAGTTGCTATTGTCAGTTTGATCCCTTATAGATAGATAACTCTTTAGAAGAGCACAATGCTCAAGACAGACATTTGTTACTAATTAAGCTAAACTATTGTTTGGTTTAAAGATGACTCAGTGGATAGTTATTATTCAAGTTTTAAAGATTATCTCAGGGCAATAGTTTCAGGGGTCATCTAGCTTCAGTGGCTCTAGAAAGCCTGGATTCCATGATAATCTGAAATTTTGTTCTATATTTTCCTGGTTTTGATCAGGATTCTTCTGTAGAATCTTTGATCAAAACGTTCTGTAATGGTAGCTGGACACCATCCAGTTCTTCTGGTCTCATGGCAAAGGAGGCACTTGTTCGTGGAGGCAATTAGACATGTATTCCATTTCCTCCTTTGATTGCTGCCTCTCCTTCTCCCTCTGCTGCTCCAGGTGAATAGAGGCCAATTGTTGTACCTTGGATGACCACTTACAAACTTTTAAGATCCAGGCACTATGAAATGAACAGGGAGATAGAACAAAAACTAAAAACAATGTTAGACCAATTGACTGGGATGTCCCATGGAACCAAGCCCCTAAATCTCCAAACCAGGAAATCAATCCCACGAGGTGCTTAGTTGTACACAAGCCGCCTCAGCAGCTGCTCTTTGTCGTTGTTGCATTTACCAATTCAACCTTTCCACAGGATTTTCGACAGCTGATTTTTCCTAAGTAGATCCACAAGCCTTCTTCTAAGGCATCTCTGGGTGGACTCAAACTGCCAACCTTTCAGTTAGCAGCAGAGCATTAACTATTTGCACTACCAGGGACTCTACATACACACATACAGATTAGTATTATTATTATTTTTTACAAAATTGATTTTTCATAAATTTTTCATTATATTACAAACATTTCCCTAATATCATTCATTCATTCATTAACACCTACCATGTGCCAGGCACTTTTCTATGTGTTGGGAATAGATCAGTGACCAAAATTCCTCCCCTCTCTAATCTCTAAAATTTGTAGAAAACTTCAGCACCTCAACAACAAAAAGACAAACAACCCAATTTAAAAATGGGCAAAGAACATGAACAGACACTTCACCGAAGAAGACATTTGAGCAGCTAACAGACACATGAAGAGATGTTCATGATCATTAGCCATTAGAGAGATGTTAACCAAAACTACAATGAGATACCATCTCACCCTTGCAAAAATGGCACTAATTAAAAAAAAAACAGAAAACAACAAATGCTGGTGAGGCTGTGGGGAGATTGGAACTCTTATGCACTGCTGGTGGGAATGTAAAATGGTACACTATGGAAAACAGTATGGTGCTTCTTTAAAAAGCTAGGAATAGAAATACCATATGATCCAGCAACCCCACTCCTAGGAATATACCCTAGAGAAATAAGAGCCGTGACAAGAATAGATACATGCACACTCACGTTCATTGCAGCATAATTCACAATTGCAAAAAGATAGAAACAACCTAAGTGTCCATCAACAGATGAATGGATAAACTGTGGTACATACACACAATGGAACACTACACAACAATAAAGAATAATGATGAACCTGTGAAACATCTCACAACATGGATGAATTTGGAGGATTTTATGCTGAGTGAAATGTCAGCCACAAAAGGACAAGTATTGTATGAGACCACTATTCATTTACACACAGAAAGAAACATTTTTTTGGTGGTTACCAGGGATGGGAGGACTAGGGAGGGAAAATCGCTAACTAGTGAATAGACATGAGTTAACTCTGGTGCAGGGAAAAGCAGGACACAATATGGGGGAAGTCAGCACAACATGACCAAGGCAAAGAAAGACACTGAGAGGTACGCAAGAACAAAAAACAATGAAGGTAAATACTGTAACTACACAGTCCTGCAACAACTATAATAAACGGTAATTTATGAGTGGATACATAGGTAGATATGTACCCTGAACAGGTGTGGAAGGGTGTATGGAAGTCCACCCACATGCATATAGAGGTTTGGCTGTGGATATTTCTACACACATATTTGTATGTGCTGTGCATTTATTCATATACATAATAGAGCACAACACGGGGCATAGTCATGGAAAAAACCTAGACATAACCAAACATCTTGTGGGACTGAGTCACTGGGCTTGAAGGCTAAGGACCACAGTCCCGGAGGGACATCTAGTTCAGCTGGTACAACATAGTTCATAAAGAAAACATTCTACATCCTACTTTGGAGAGTAGCATCTGGGGTCTTAAAAGCTTGTAAGTGACTATCTAAGATAAGACTATTGGACTCTTTCCATCCGGAGCAAGGGAGAGTGAAGAAAACCAAAGACTCAAGGAAATAATTAGTCCAAAGGACTAATGGACCACAGGAATCACAGCCTCCACCAGTCTCAGACCAGATGGTGCCCAGCTACCGCTACCGACTGTTCTGACTAGGATCACAACAGAAGGTCCTGGTTAGAGTGCTGGGGGGCAGGGGGGCGTAGAAAAAGATTCAAATTAATAAAAACCAGGTTTACTGGTCTGAGAGAGACTGGAGGATCCCTCGAGACCATAGCCCTTGAATACCCTTCCAACTCGGAACTGAAGTCATTCCTGGAGATGACCTTTCAGCCCGATAACAGACAGCCTATAAATAAACAATAACATGCATAAGGAAACTATTCCTTAAACAATCACCTACATGAGACCAAAAGGGCAACATATGCCCAAAAGTAAAGATAGGAAGGGGCAGGAAAACCGGGAGGAATGGAAACGGTGACTCAGGGTAGTAATGGTGTCATGGAACAATTTGTGTATAAACTATTGAATGGGAAACTAATTCGTTCTGTAAACCTTCACCTAACGCACAATTACAAAAACAATACTGCTGTCTTGGAGCTTGCGTTCTAGTGGGGGAGGCAGACAGTCATTACATTTCAATTTATTTACATGTAGTTTTGTAAAAATTAAATCAGTATAAGAAATAATTTTCAGTGAGTACATGATCCTCTATTGCATGGATGACCTGCAGCTCCCAGGTAGCACAACTCTGTGAATAAGCTTGATGTGCAAACATTGCACCGTGGGCACCCGAGTGAAAGCAGGGTGGTGTTTGGCCTGATGGAAGAGGAAGCCCTGTAGAAAAAGGGCAAGAGGAACAAGATGGTAACAACAGAGGGAGTGACAGCCACGTACTTACTATGTGCCAAACACTGTCCTGAGCGGTTCCAAATATCTTAGTTCATTAATTCTCACAAGTCTATGCTATTGTTATTACCCATTCTCATATGTTACAGAGTAGAACTGCTCCATAGGATTTTCAATGGCTGTGATCTTTACAGAAGCAGATTGCCAGGTCTTTTCTTCATGGTGCCGCTGGATAGGTTTGAACTGCCAACCTTTAGGTTAGTAGTCTGGCACAAACAGTTTGCACCTCCCAGGGACCTTTTATTATAGGTTCTGTTATTATCCCAGGAGTCCTGGTGACATAGTAGTTAAAAGCTTGGCTAAAGATCGGGAGTTCAAATCCACCAGGTGCTCCTTGGAAAGCCTATGGAGCAGTTCCACTGTGTTGTATAGGGTCACTATGAGTCAGAATTGGCTCGAAGGCAACAGGTATTATTATGCCTATTTTATAGATGAGGAAACTAAGGAGCAAAGAGACTAACTTACTCAGGGTCACTCAGCTACGAGGTTGGGGGATGAGCTTGTGTGAAAGGTTCAGAGACATGTGTTGGCAGAAGAATGTGAGGTACATGACAGCTTTTAGCAGAAAGTCACCAGACACCCCGGGCCAGCTGCTAGGACATAGAGCATCTTCCTTGCCTTGTGTGCTCACTTAGACAGTTTTTGTTGCTGCTTGTTTTTAGAGTCTTTTCCTATTACCCTCTGTGAAAAATAATATGAAATAAATGCTTCTTACATAACAAACGACCTTCTCCACCGCTCCCCTCCCCAGTATAAAAACTGGTTTAGTAAACTGTCAATAAGGCAAGTATAGGTGTGTGGCAATAAATTGATCAACAGCGCTACCTAGTGGCTAATTCTTAGCACAACTTCTTTTTAAGTCTTTCTTTTTTCTTTTTTTAATCCCAGAAAGTAACAGCCTTTGGAGATCTTTAAGAGAAGAAAGAAGGAGGCCGGTATAATGGCTCGTCGCTATTACAGAGTTTTAACTCTTCATCTGATAATTCACTAAAGGACAAGCTAGAATGTAAATGCATTTTTGGATCGGTTGATGAAGACAGGACTGCTTACTTGTTATTATGTAGCCAGAAATCCACTCAGCCAGCACTTCATGGAAACTCTGTTGGGGCCAACCTCTGTGTGCTCTGGGTGCTGGGATGCAGAGGCCCATCCCTTGAAGAATTTAGATCTTGAGAAAGGAGTTACATGCACACGGCCTGTAGGTCAAGTTCACCCTGGCCACTGACCCCTACTTGCACCCACTGACCCTGCACACCTTTGAAAGCCACCGTAGAAATAAGCAGAACAAAACTGATTAGTGCCTCCATCTGGAAAATTCTGAGTTCCTCTGTAGAAAAAGCCACCTGAGCATAAACTGACCTTGGGCTAGAAAAATGCCCATCTTGTGTGGGAAGCCATTCCCCAAATACATCTTTCCTACAGTCATCTGAAATACTTCTCCACTTTTGCCACTGCCTGGAATTCCCTAGATCACAACACTTTTTGATTTAAAAACAAAAGCCAAAGCACTCTCAAGAAATGGAGACATCTCAAGGCATGGGAGGCAGCAGCCAGTCCTGTGTGTGTGCTCTGGTGTCCTCAAGATGCTTCTCTCATTGAGCCCCAGTTACCTCGGCTGGGCTTGGAAAGGGGCTGTTGTTAGAGGACAGACAGCCGTGGGGGGACTGAGATAAAGGACAGGCCTCGTGCGGGTACTACCAGTTAGTGCAGAGTCAGCTCCAACTCATGGTAACCCCATGGGGGTCAGAGTACAACTATGCTCCACAGGGTTTTCAATGGCTGATTTTTCGGAAGTAGATCTCCAGGCCTTTTTTCTGAGGCATCTCTGGGTGGTCTTGAACCACCAGTCTTTTGGTTAGCAGCCAAGTGCATTAACGGTTTGCACCACCTAGAGTTTCCGATCCCGGCACAGGCAAAGAAGGGCTCTTCTGGCTGCTGAAGGCCTTGGGAGACAAGAGGGGCTCAGGAGGGATGCCAGGCCGCTTCGAAAGCAAACTACCTTGAAAAGCTGTCTGGAGCCAGCCCTGTGCCGTGGAGAGGAACAGGTAGATTTCTTACCTCTTGTCTACCTCCATACACTGAGTACTCTTTCCCATCTCAGAGCACAGGCTCACAGGGACTCCAAAACCCAAGCCTCTCCTGAGGCTTCTGCCCAGGCACCACGGCAGGAAGGAGCAAGGGCGAGAGACCAGTTGTGGGGTGGGGACATTAGCACTTAAAACCCACGAGAAGAGTGGCCTGCGGTGAAACCTGCTGGAATCACAGAGAAACTGGATAACATTCCTTAAGTTTCTCACCTCCATTATCTAAGCCTATTAAGTCCTGAGCACGTTTTCAGGGAAGTGTCATGTACTAAAAGCAGAGATAGACTGTTGTCTTATTCAGTTCCATCCTGGGTTAATGGCCCTGGCGGCCGGGTCTGGGACCTAACCACCACACTCCGTATTCTGTGGAAAAAAGCTGTTTCATGTTCTGATTCGACACTTAGGAGCCTGTGGAAGATGACTTATTGGTGGATGCAGGACCCCTCTACTGGGGACAGGGGCTGCAGGGTGGATTGAACACAAGGAAGGGGTCTAAGGATGGGGCTGGGCGGGCCCTGAAGAAGACTAGGATTTAGATAGACATCGTCCCGTTCGATTCCAACAAACCCTTGTGACATAGGCATGGAATGAATGATTCCCATTTCACAGATAAGAAAACTGAGGTTTGAAGAAGCAGGGAACACACTGAGCCAAGGATAAGGACAAGGAGCAGCTGGGAGACTGGTATCCTGGCTATTCCACGAGGTGTTTGTATATGTCACTGTGTTAGATGTGGGTGAACGTCAATGGTTGAGATTTCCCTAAATGGCTTTCTCCTAAGCAGAGATGTCCTTACCTGGCTGAGGCTGCCTTCTCAGGGCGACTTTTGAGTTCATTCAATCCTTGACATCCTCCTCCTGACCATGGTGTCTGAAATTCCCACCGTTAAGATCACTGGCCCTGTTAACTCAGATGTCACCTACCATTAAGGGTTACCATGAAAAGCAGAGACCTGGGCGAGGAGGGGATGAGACCCGTTTATGACGGGAGGCTCCAGAGACAGCTGGCCAGTGCAGAAGTGGGGAGTCGACAGCATCTGGTGGCAGAGGGCATGGAGAAGGGGCTTATTCGTGCTTCCTGGATCCCCCTAACAGTAACATCACCTTTAAGGCACTGCGCCAGGTCTGGCATTTGTGTGAGGCTGCAGTCCGCCCAGGCCACATTGGGGTAGGAGGGCAGAGTGACCCCCCAACTCAAGTTGGTGCAGACTGTGACCAGGATGGACTGAAGACAGTTTCCTCTCCCACTGTTTGCAAGGCCAGAAAGCCTGGATTCTCAGTGATCCTTAGAGAGAGAGAGAGAGAGAGAGAGAGAGAGATGTGATTGGGTTTCCCCGTGACCCTGTGGCCAAGGGCTCCTGGAGTCAGATTTAGACCACAGCTGCCTGTCCTCTCTCTGTCTCTCAGATCCGTGTGATCATCAAAGGAGATAAAGTCAAAGTAGGAACTGTGTGCGTGGAAAGGGTTAATTACATGCTGGCCGACTGAGGCCCCCAGAATGGCTTCATTATTTTCACATTTTAGGGGCTGCTCTGTGGACTCTAACCAGCCAACCAATCAGAGTGGAGACAATTCCTACTCATGGTGACCCCATGGGTGTCAGAATGGAACTGTACTCCATAGGGTTCTCAGAGGCTGACTTTTTGGAAGCAGATGGCCAGGTCTTTCTTCCGAGGCACATCTGGGGGGACTCAAACCACCAACATTGGCTGAGCGTGTTAACTATACCACCCAGGGTCTCTGTGGGCTCCAAAGGGCCCTCTCTCTTTTCTCTTTTTAACCTTTTATTTTCCAATGATTCTACCTGCCACTCTGAAGAGGTAAGCCACTCCCCCCTCTTCCTGAATGTGTTATTGTGCGTCCCAGCCCAAACTGCACGGCGGGGAGGGCTTTGTAGAACCCCATGCTTCCTCCACCCTAACACCCTCTGCTTCCAGGGGTCCTGCCTGCATCCCCCTGTGGGCATTGGTACTTTCGTGCTTGCCTCAGAGGTCCTCTGACTCAGAGAGTAACTGCCCCAGAGGTGGGCGCAAATGGGAGAGAAAAAGCTCGGTGCTCGGTGCTTAGGGCCGTACCCCTGTGCCTGGGAGATGTCTGGAGAATGGACAAACCTGAGCAACATCTTAGAAAACGCACCACAAATTAATTCCTGTGATCGCTGACAGTGGCCCAGCCAGAAGGTCCCAGGAAGACGCCTGCCCGTCAAGAGGCCCAGAGGTAGAAACCTAAGAGTCTGCTGGGAGACCCAGCCCCCGATTCATTGCAGCCCTTGGCAAGGTGGGGGCAGTCTCTAGGGAGATTTTTAAAAATATATGTATTTCTCTGTATCTATAAAGTAAAAAATTTACTTTTATAAAGTAAAAAATTTATATGTGCTCCTTAGAGAAAATTTAGGATATACATCTAAACACAATCTAAAAATCTCCCGCAGCTGCAGGACCCAGAGCTAACCATGGTTAATATTTTCAGTATACATCTCACCTTTCAGTCGCGTTGGTTGTAACATCCTCTCCTCCCCTCCAGCCCTTTCTGGGGATAAGAGTCTGTGCTGAAGGCGGCCATCCAGGTGAGGGCGCCCCAGAGCTGGACAGCAGCTGGTGCTAGCTGTAATTGTTCCCCCAAACCCAGAGGTCTGGTTCACAGTTCAGGCTACAATGGGATTGACCCTCTAAGCCCAGTGAAATCTGTTTCCCCTTGAAGTTAAAATACTTCTCCTTAGGAGTGAGGCCCTATTGTGTTGGAAATGATGACCAAGGAAAATCCATGCAGCAAAGCTGAATATGACGAAGAGAAGTGAAAAAATTCAGTGAAGAGATTTTTGCAAAATGCCAGGGACTCTACAGTGGGGAATATTGGAGAGCAAGTTAGACAGACCCATGTGAGGGGAGGGGCCACAGGGGATGGGGAGTTGTGTCCACACTCTCTGCCTTCCTCCTCCTCCCCAGCCTGATCTTCAGCCACCAGGGTGCCCTAGGGCTCAGTTCTAGCTCCCTGTTCCCTGGTTGCACATTAGTAGCACTGGGGAAGTTGTTAAAAGTGTGGAAGCTTCATCCTAGACAACTGAGTCGGGATCCTGGGGGTGGCCCAGTGTCAGTGTTTGTCAAAAGCTATCCTACAACCACAAAAGGCACGGCTCTACATGGTTGTTAGGGGTTGAAGTTAAGTCTCCCAAAAAGATCTGCTGAAGTCCTAACCCCTGGTACCTGTGAATGTGACCTTGTTTGGAAATAGGGTCTTGGAGGTGTTATCAAGTTAAGGTGAGGTTACTAGGGAAGGCCCTAATTCAGTATGACAGGGGCCCTGGTAGCACAGTGGTTAAGCGGTTGGCTGCTAACTGAAAGGTTGGCAGTTCAACTCCATCAGCCAGTTTGTGGGAGAAAGATGTGGCAGTCTCTTTCTGTAAAGGTTACAGCCTTGGAAGCTGTATGGGGCAGTTCTACTCTGTCCTATAGGGTCGTTATGAGTTGGAATTGACTCAACGGCAGTAGGTTTTTGTTTGGGTGATCTTATAAGAAAAGAGACGTAGAGGCAGACGCGTTGAAGGCCACGGAAGATGGAGGCAGAGTGGAATGAGGATTTTTCAAGCGAAGAAAAACATCGAGGATTGCCGGCAACCACCAGAAGCTAGGAAGAGGCGATGAAGCATCTTCCCTAGAGCCTTCAGAGAGATGGTGGCCTGCTGACACTTCATTTCAGACTTCTAGTCTCCAGAACCGTGAGACAATAAATCCCGGTTGTACAAAGCCATCTAGTGTGTGGTACTTTGTTCTAGCGGACCTAGGGAACGAATATAGTGGCCTTACCCTGTTCCACAGCTTTCAATATCAGCCATCTGCTGATGACCCTCAAGTTTTATCCTTCCAACCCTAGCGCGTACCCCAAGCCTTAGGCTTGTACATGCACTCGGGCAACTGACTTTCGTGCGATGCAGAAGGTTAACTAGGGCGTGTGCTTGGGATGGAAACCTGTGCCAGGGAAGAGAAGAAAGCAGGATTGGGCAGAGGGAGAAGATGGCTGTGATGCTTCAGCCAACATGGTGGGATGCTCTGAAGCTGGGCGTCCCTGAGAGTTACCCCAGGTTACACCCCTTCATCAGCCAGGCACCTGACACAGCACGCTCCACAGCCCGGGGAGGCACAGCCAGCATTCGTGGCGGATGTTACCAGACAGCAAACTGAACCAGCCCAAACACCGCTCTTAATCACCCCGTTACATCCCCCACCAACCCTGCCTTGAGTCTCCCCCACTTGGTCTATGGGCACATCTCCACCCAGTCACTCAGGCCCCCAACTTAGGAAGGATCCTTCATTCTTATCATGCCCCCCACCCCCCATTCCATCCCTCAGCAGAGTCAGTTGACTCTCACTCAAAAATGACGCCAATTTGTCTGCATTCTTCCAACTCCCCTGCTATCCCCCTGCCCAGCCGGCTGCCTGCTCCACACTCGCCTGCTTACAATTCCTGGTCCACACAGCACACAGATGGATCTTTAAAATCATAAGTCAGGCATGTCGCTCCCCTCTGGTGGTTTTGCATCACATTGTGAATAAAATCCAAAGGCTCTGCCTCCCTTTCTGATCCACCTCAGACCACTCCGCCCTTATTCAGCAAATTCTCTGTCCCTAAAACCTGCCAAATGTATCTACACCCCAGGGCCTTTGCACCTGCTGCGTCCTCTTGAAGAATGCTTTGCCCCAGACCTTGGGTGGCTAGAACCTTCCTATCAATCACGTTCAGTCTATATGCTCGATCCCCCAGGGCACTGCTGCATCCGCATGTTTCCTTTTCTGTGAAGCAGCTATTGCTACCTGATTTTTTCTTGGTTATGTGTGTGTGTCTCCCCAACTCGAGATGAAGCTCCAAGAGACTATGGGTCTCACTGGCCTTGTTCAGGCACCAGTTGCCAACTAGTTGATTCCAACTCATGATGACCCCATGCGTGTCAGAGTAGAGCTGTGTGCCATAGGGTTTTTTTATATGACCAGGCGTTTCTTCCGAGGTGCCTCTGGGTAAACTGGAACCACCAAACTTTCAGTTAGCTGCTGAGGGCATTAACCATGTGTGCCACCCAAGCACATAGTCCTTGTTGTTAGTTGACTCATGGCGACCCCATGTGTGTAGAGTAGAACTGCTCCATAGGGTTTTCAAGGCTGTGGCCTTTCAGAAACAGGTCACCAGGCCTGTCTTCTGAGGCACCTCTGGGTGGGTTCAAATCACCCATATTTTGGCCAGTAGTTGAGTGCTTAAACATTTGCACCACCAGGGACTCCATCAGACACTCAATAATTATCTGTGGAAGGAGAAAGAAGAAGGAAGGAAGGGAAGAAGGAAGGAAGGATGGACAAGGGAGGGAGGAAGGATGGAGGAGGGGTGGAGGAAGGAAGGGATGAAGGAGATGGGCTTTCTTCTTATAGTTTAAGTTCAATTTCACATGTATGAAAGGTAATATTCATCTCCCTGAAGCATGTGTACAGTTAGTTCACATGTACCAGCCAGGGTGGGCTGAGGCGGGGTGGGTGAGAATTACAGAGTGTGTCCTCCTGCAAAAGCTACGGCTTTTAAAGACCATCATGCCCTTAACACTGCAAGCCCCCAAAACAGACGGTTGTGCATTAACTTCGCCTGGGCATCTTTCAAAAAGGGAGGGTTTCCCAGGCCCCAGCCTCACAGCGTCTGGGTTATTGGATTGAGGGCAGAATTGTGGCCTGGAAAGATCTTCCACTGGGGGATTTGCTGAGGAGGGAGCCGGGCTTGCTCTGGCTGACCACTGACAATGCCTGAGGAGCTTCCTGGGGAACTTTCCTGAGGGCAGGGCCACAAAGCTGAGTGGAAGCAAGTCAGAACATGCCCTGGCAGGCTCTCTTCTCAACCCACGATGCATGCTTTCCTCATGTTTTTTGGAGCTATTTCCCGTACTTGCAAACCTTTCCCCCATTTGGGTCCTCTGAGGACTGACTTACGGGGAAATCTACACAATGTCCTGGTCTGTTTACTTCCTGATGTGGCAACAGGAAAGTGGATTCCAAGAAACAGATTCAGAGACCTGAAATTCCAGGGAGTTAGGAAAAAGGAGAATGAAGTTTAAAGGATCTGAAACAGAAGTTTTCTTTGCAAACATGCGAAGCACTGAAATTCCATCGTCCAGAGAGATCCCCGTCTCGTTCTGTTTTCTTCACCCTCCAGCTTAGGGCTGAACAGGAGAACACCACATCCCAGCAGCTGGACTTACCCCTCTGGGGTCCAGATTCTTCTCTGTTACCATCTGGGCTTAAGCCTCTGTTTGGCATAGGGTTTGGCATGGTTTTTCTAAGTAAATAATTGGAAAAATGCGATTTGCCTGATTTCTTAATTGCTTGCATGTTGCCATAAATTAGAAAGGTATCTGTTTCAGCAGCTGCTTTTTGTTTGTAAGACGCAAACCCACATCCAGCTTAGAGACACATGAAATGTGTGAGGCTGACCACTTAAACTCTCTGCTGCAAAGTGCCCCATGTGTTGGCTTCCATTGGAAATGCCTTGGCTATGAGGTGGTCTGCGTGGTTTCTGAGCCTGGAGTTCCTCACCTCCTGCCCCAGGCAAGGATGCGGTTAAAGCAATTAGGAGAAGGCACCATGTTAGCGGAGTGAGGGATGCTGAAGAGACCCCTGTACACCCTCAGCGATGTCTGGGTATCAGAATTAAATGGTGTTGGGGAAAACAGATATGGGGGGCGTGGTGCTAGGTGGTGGACAAGCAGGAGGTTGGCCAAACGCATGGCTAGCAGCGTATAAGAAAAGCGTGTTATCCTTTCTAGGTCCAAAGCCTGCTAGACACCAATTGTATTAAACATCAGGCAACAGCTGAAGTGTATGAGGATGGTAAGGAGGAGCCATGTGCATAAACTCAGAGATTAGTAGAAGGAATAAAAATGGCAATGGAAATTATTTTAACTTCAGCCAGCATGAACCCTTGAGAAATGACAGCACTAGAAAAAGAAGTGGTCGGTGATTATCCAAGCCTGTTCCTGGGGAATGGAGTCCCTGAGTGGTACAAATGGTTAATGCACTCTGCAGCTAACCAAAAGGTTGGAGGTTCAAGTCCACCCAGAAGTGCCTGGGAAGAAAGGCCTGGAGATCTACTTCAGAAAAGTCAGCCACTGAAAACCCTGTGGAGCACACTTCTACTCTGACACCCATGGGATCGCCATGAGTTGGAATTGACTCGACAGCAACTGGGTTGGTCCGTGGGGAGAAGTTTTGTCCTCCAGCCACAGCTCTTTGCACAAATCTGTACCTCCAGCATAAATGATCAGAACTCGCTTCAGGTTCCCAAAAGGGCCAGGCTGAAAAGTTACTTGAAAGCCTGCCTTTTCTTTGCGGTGACTTGCTGCTTCCCGAGCAGCCTCCTGGTCAGTAATGTGGGATTGAGTGGGCTTACTCACAGCAGATGGGCAGGGAAGAGGCACCTGTGTGGCTCTAAGTGCTCTTACCTCCCCGACACTGTGCCTCTGGCCTTTATCCTGGTGCACCTAGAGCACTGAAGCTGGCTTTTTCCCCTCCTTGAACTCCTTGCAGTATATTTGCATGAGAGGCTTTTATTTTTTTTTAACTGTTTGAAAGTTCTACTTTAACACTGATTGCACAGGGCTGAGGGGCAGGGTGACACAGAGGTCAGGTGCCTGGACACCAGACGGTGGAGACACAGTAGGAGAAGAGAAAGTTCCAGAATGTCATTCTTGTTTCACCTGCCCTTGGCCCTGAGATTCAAGGTCTGGCTGAGTAACAGCAGCAACCACACAGCCCTGCACTTCAGGAGCTCTGAATCGGAACTGTGGCCTCCTGTTGAAAGGGAAAGGAGGGACGGGGGCATTTCAAACGGGGCAGAGCCACTGAAGGAAGAAGAGGAGAAATGAATGGAGTTGTTCAGCCTGGGCAAGAGAATGCTAAGCAGCTGCTTACTAAGAGAGTCCAAGTGCATAGCAGGTTCCTTAGTGGAGAACGTGGCAACATGTGAGGCACAGAGGCCATCAGAGCTTTTCAAACTCTGGATCATGACTCTGTACATGACTCAGTAGGGGTCATAAAATCTATTCAGCAGGCCACGGCCAGCGTTTAAAAAAATTAGACTGGAATGTTGTTGCTGTTTTTAGTTGCTATTGAGTTGACTCTAACTCATGGCGATCTTGTGTACAACAGAACAAAATATTGCCTTTTTGAGCGCCATTATCATGATCGTTCATTCATGTGTTTGAGTCCATCGTTGCCACTATTGCGTAGTGTCTTCCAGCCGAAGGACCCCATCTTCCAGCACTATATTAGTCCATGTTATATTGTGACCCTTAGGGTTTTCACTGGCTGGTTTTCCGAAATAGATCTCCAGGCCTTTTCTCCTAGTCTGTCTGAGTCTGGAGGCTCCCCAGAAAACTACCCTCTGTGGAAAACCTTGCTGTTATTTGAAAAACTATTCTGTCCTACGGAGTCGCCATGAGTCGGAATCGACTCAGCGGCACTGGGTTTGGGTTTTTTAGTGGCATAGCTTCCAGCATCATAGCAACATGCAAGCCACCACAGTACAATGAACTGACAGATAGATGGTAGTAGACAGATTAGAATAGTGTTAAATAGGATGCCTCAGAGCACACTGGAGATAGTAGGAATACGGGAACTGGATGCATGTAAAATACATTTCTTACTGTGGGTTGTGCTTAAAACAGTAACAGCCACCGTTTTCAGTGGCCAGCTCAGAAGTCCAGAGACTCTGATTGATGCTGGGTCTTTATTTCTCCTCTGTTATTTGATTTTGCCACTGTTATTTCATCAGAGGAAAGTGTGTCACTCTTTCCACTTCTTCTGATTTGCTGTTTTTTCCTTCTCTTTCCAAATTCCTTAGGCAGAAACTAAATTCGTTGTGACAAATCTTTAATTTTATATATGAGTGGCACATGGAACAGAAGTGACTTGTAAGTTATAATCAAGTAACAACTTTATTTTTTGTTTTCAACAACTCTGTTTAGAGAAGTGAGTTCATTCCTTGTTCCTGGATGAAAGCTCAGGGATTCTCCACACTTTTTCTGGTTGTAGAAACTGTCTCATTCTGGCAAAGAAAATGTCCAGTCCCTGTAAGAGTCCAAGTTTTTCATTTGACTTAAAATTGAAGCTTTTCTCCCAATGGTGTGCTGGAGTGGGCTCCTGCCCGCTTGGCAAAGCTGACTGCGCACATCTCTTTGCAATTCTGCATTCAGTAAAATCACTTTGGTGGCTGAAAATCAGCCACGGTGGGAATATTTACACCATGGAAATTGGCAAACACTAGAAATTGGGGTGTTCTCCACCCCCACCCAAGAGAGCTGGCTGTTAAGCATTTACCAGCACACCACTGCTCTCCCCACACCCCACCACACTCTCACGCCAAGCCCTGGCTTGTCAGAGGAAGAGGCCTGCAGACAGGATAGGAAGGAGTGACTGGATTCTCCTCCGCCACCATCTAGCTAACGGTGGTCTCTGTCCGCTTCATGGTTGGGGCAGCAGAAAGGAGAGGGAAATGGGAAGCAGGAAAGTCTTTACTTGGTTGGCACTGTTGTGGTGACTTGGCAGTCATTTCCCTTGTGGATTCTTCCAGGGCAAGCTTCCGCCCCCATCACAGGGACCTCCCTGGATGAGAATGAATGCATCCTTGCTTCAGCAGGTCACTGCATCTCAACATTCAGGGTTCAATTTCATTGTCCTTCTACTGAGGTTCTCTCGCTCCCCCAACAGCCCTTCTGGACGGGTTTTACAACACCCTATGTCAGCTCTTTCTTACTGGTCCACTGGAAACAATCCTTCAGCCAGACAGCCCTGGAGTGTGGGGCGCCTGGCATAGCGGCAGCTTCTCCGGTGTCCTTCCCTGAGCAAGCTAGCCCTGCCTGTGCCCTGCCACCGCACCTACACTTTAGGTTTCTTAGACTTGAATCCCCTATGCTCTACTGCGACCGCCCAGCTGCAGGGAACATATGAAGCTCACATAATGGTCTTTTTAAAGCCCCTCGCTCTTGAGGTGATTAGAGAAGTACCTCCTCACCCCCTACTTGGCTTCAGGTTATGGTGGGGGACTGTCACCAAGGTAAGCTCTCCACCCAAGTCCTCCAATTTCTGACTGTTTTAAACCTTTGACATAGCTGGTAAGATTAACCAACGTTCAGCTACCTCACCTGAAATTCAGTGTCTTATCTGGCAGCTCGTTCAGAGGGTGGCATTTATTGAGCCTTGGTAACTCAGCCAGAACTTCCATTTGAATACCTTGTCGTTACCTCAGGCATTAGAGCAGTGCCTTTCCCTAAGGACAGCTTGGGCAGCTTCCCACATGTTTTGGCGTGCCGTATTTATGTTTTTGTTCTTTAAATTGAGCTACTGACAAGGACATTATTTAAGAGTATTTTTTTAAAATTCCATGTGATTTGGGTTTTTAAGTTCGGTTTTGTCACTGATTTGTAATTTAACTTCAGATTGACCTAAACATGAAGTTCTCTTTTTTTTTTTTTAACACTTACTAAATACACATTTCTCTCTCAGTCCACACTCAATTTTGCTTGAAGATGTGTGAATATTTAAAAAAGAAAGTGTATTCCCTTGTCCTATCAGCTAATTTCCCCCCAGCTATGTTACCTTTACTCCATTTATTGCACTGTTTAGGTTTACCCTTGAATTCTTTTCCTACTTGTTCTATTACGTCGCGATAATGTAGGATTTACTATTTCATGACGCTTAGACTTTCATCTCTTTCAAATTACATTTCTACTTACATTATTTCCTTGTTGTTTGATAGGAACGCATTCAATGATTGTGTTTCATTATTTAAAGTGATTTTTGCCATTCCACGTCAGGGCGTTATTTTTCTTACAAAGCATTTTGTTATGAGATCTACTTCGTCTGATAACATATAAATTTGCAAAATTATAGCCATAAGGAAATTTGTTCTTCATCTTCTAAAAATCATGATCTCTGAGCATGAATGACACACAATAAACTGCTATGTTTAACATGTGCACGGTATGATGAGCTTTGACATATGTGTATAATCACAGAACCATCATCACAATCAAGACAGCGAACATATCCAAAAGTTTCCTTGGGTGCTTCGTAATTTCCTCCCTCTCACCAGCCCATCTCCCTTCCCCAGGCAACCATTAATCTGCTTTCTGTCATTATAGATCAGTTTGCATTTTCCAGAATTTTATGTAAGTGAAATCATACAGTATGTACTTTTGTTGGATCTGGCGTCTTTCACTCAGGATAACTACTTTGAGATTCATCGTATGTGAGGTCTACCAATAGTTGATTCTTTTTCTGGCTGAGTAATGCTCTATTGTATGGGTGTATCACACTGTCTATCCATTCACCTGTTCAGGGACATTTGAGTTGCTTCTAGTGTTTGGCTATTAAAAATAAAGCTGCTATGAACATTTCCGTATAGGAGCCTTGGTAAGGACATGTGTTTTCGTTTCTCAGGAGTAAATACCTAGGAATAGAATGGTAGGGTCATACGGTAGACACAAGTATAACTTTTTAAGAAATTGCCTAATTGTTTCCAAAGTACTTTTATCATTTTACATTTCCATCAGCAGAGTTCAATTTCTTCACATGCTAACACTTGGGATGATGGTCTTTTTACTTTTGTGCATCCTAGAGGGTATATAGTGGTATCTCATTGTGTGTTTATTATATAAAATACATATAAAAATTGCAATCTTAACCATTTTAATGTATAATTCAGTGGCATTAATTATATTCATAATGTTGTGCATTCACTGCCCCTATTTATTTCCAAAACTTTTTTTATTACCCCAAATAGATCTTTGTGTTTTAATTTGCATTTTCCTAATAGCTAATTGTGTTTGGCATCTTTTCATGTGCTTCTTTGACATCTGTATGCCTTCCTGGTAAAGTGTCTGTTCAAAACTATTTCTCAGTTTTTAATTGTGTATGTGTTTTATTATTGAGTTGTAAGATTACTTTAAATATTTTAGATATAATCTTTTGTCAGATGTATATACAGGCAGTCCCCGACTCATACCGACCCTCTAGGAGCTTTCTAGTTTTAACTTGTTCATTTGGATATAATACATTTCAAGTTAATTTTTGTATGTGATGTGAGGTGAAGATCAAGGTTCTTTTTTTTTTTTCATATTGCTACCCAATTATTTCAGCATATTTGTTGGAAAGATTATCCATTCTTCATTAAGTTGCCTTGGCAACTTTGTTTAAAAGCAGTTGAACATATGTATGTGAGCATATTTTTAGACTCTGGTCTTTCCCAGTCATACTTATGTCTATCTTTATGCCAGCACTACGTTGTCTTGATCCCTGAAGCTTTACAACAATTCTTGAAATAAGATAATGTATATTCTCCAACTTTATTATTTTCAAAGTTGTTTACACTATTCTAGGTCCTTTTCATTTGAGTAGAAACTGATCAACTTGTTCTGTCCCCCTCCCCCATTGAATTTATAGATAAATTTGTGGAGTGTTGATATATTCACAATAGTGAGTCTTCTGATCTATGATGACAGTATATCTCTCAATTTATTTAACTCTTCTTTAATTTCTCCAGCAATTTTTTTTTTATAGTTTTCAGTGTATAGGTCTGGCACATCTTTTGTCAAATTTATCCCTAAATATTTGATATTTCTGATGCCTGTCTTAGTCATCTAGTGCTGCTATAACAGACATACCACAAGTGGATGGTCTTAACAAAGAGAAGTTTATTCCCTCACAGCCCAGTAGGCTAGACGTCCAAATTCAGGGCACCAGCTCCAGAGGAAGGCTGTCTCTGTCAACTCTGGAGGAAGGGCCTTTTCATCAGTCTTCCCTTGGTCTGGGAGCATCTCAGCACAGGAACCTCAGGTCCAAATGATATGCTCTGCTCCTGGCACTGCTCTCTTGGTGGTATGAGGTTTCCAACTCTGCTTACTTCCATCTCCTTTTCTCTTGAGAGATAAAAGGTGGTGCAGGCCACACCCCAGGGAAACTCCCTTTATATTGGATCAGGGATGTTACCTGGTAAGGGTGTTACAATCCGACCCTAATTCTCTTTAACATAAAATTATAATCACAAAATGGAGGACTACCATAGAATACTGGGAATCATGGTCTGACCAAGCTAATACACACATTGTTGGGGGGACATAATTAAATCCATGACAATGCCTAAGTATTTACTATTTTTGACACCAAAGACATTAAATGGAAAGTTCTTTCTTGCACCTTCCCAATTATTAACCTCCCCTCCTCAAAAAAAAAGAAAAAAAAATTTTTTTCTTTTTTTCTCCTCAAAGAAGGTACTGTTTTTGTTAGGAGCCGCTGAGTCAATTCCAAGGCATAGTGACCCCATGTGACAGAGTGGAACTGCCCCATGAAGTTTTCTTGGCTATAATTTTTGTGGAAGCAGGTTGATTGGTCTTTCTCACACTGAGCTGCTGGGTGGGCTTGAACCACTAACCTCTCAGTCAGCAGCCCAGCACTTAATTGTTTGCACCACCTGGGCTCCTTCAGACTTGAATCACTGTTATTTACCTGTTTTTGAACTTTATGTACATGGACTCATACAGTGCGTAGTCTTTTGAGACTGGCTCTTTTCATGCAATGTGAGGTCTGTGTGATTCATTCATATTGATTCTTTTTTCTTACTGCATGGTACTCTAGACGGCAATATGTATTTGGACAGATTTTTGAGAATTTCACAACACCTCTTCAGAATTATAAAGATGCCTTCACAGCATTATTCTGAGTGAAATAAGTCAATCACAGAAGGACAAATATTGCACGAGACCACTACTAAAAAAACTCATGAAAAGGTTTACACACAAAAAGAAACAATTTTTGATAGTTACAAGGGATGGTAGGAGTGGGGATGGAAAACCACTAAATAGACAATAGATAAGTGGTAACTTTGGTGAAGGGTAAGACAGTACACAATACTGGGGAAGCCAGCACAACTTGTACAAGGCAAGGTCACGGAAGCTCCATAGACACATCCAAACTCCCTGAGGGACTGAATTACTGGGCTGAGGGCTGTGGGGACCATGGTCTTGGGGAACATGTAGCTCATTTGGCATAACAGTTTATAAAGAAAATGTCCTACATTCTACTTTGGTGAGTAGGGTATGGGGTCTTAAAAGTCTGTGAGCAGCCATCTAAGATACTCCACTGGTCACACCTCGTCTGGAGCAAGGGAAAAAGAAGAAAACCAAAGACACAAGGCAAAGATTAATCCAAAGGACTAATGGATCACAAGTACTACAGCCTCCACCAGACTGAGCCCAGCAACTAGATGGTGCCCTGCTATGACCACCAACTGCTCTGACAGGGATCACAATAGAGGGTTCTGGGCAGAGCTAGAGAAAAACGTAAAACAAAATTCTAACTCTCCCCGCACCGCCCCCCCCCCCCCCGCAAAAAAGGCCAGATTTACTGGCCTGACAGAGACTGGAGAAACCCCAAGAGTATGGCCCCCAGACACCCTTTTAGTTCGGTAATGAAGTCACTCCTGAGGTTCACCCTTCAGCCAAAGATTAGACAGGCCCATAAAACAAACGAGACTAAAGGGGCACACCAGCTCAGGGCAAGGACGAGAAGGCAGGAGGGGACAGGAAAGCTGGTAATAGGGAACCCAAGGTCAAGAAACGGAGAATGCTGACATGTCGTGGGGTTGGCAACCAATGTCACAAAACAATATGTACACTAATTGTTCAATGAGAAGCTAGTTTGTTCTGTAAACTTTCATCTAAAGCAACAAAAAAAAAAAAAAAAAAGATGCCCTCACAGATCCCTAGAACAGGATTAGGAGCTTGACTTCAGTGTCAGCCTGTCTCAAACCTGATGAAATTGCCTAGTTGGGCTCTCTATGGCTTTTGGAAATCAGTATCTTTTTTAATTTCCAACACTAATTATGTTTCTTGGAAAATACAGGGCAAGTAGTCCATTGCCTGCCAGTTCAGAATTATGGAGAAAGGGAGAGAGCTAGGAAAACATAAATCATTCCCCCAAATCCATAGATACAATCTTATCCCTCCACCAATAACCTAACAGATTGTCCCTTGGTGGAGTGGTATTGCCCGAAAGACAGTTTGCAGGTGAGAAAAGAGAAGAACCGACCCTGGGTGAGTCCTCCAGAGTGACTGATAGCTAGCTGGCATGGAATCTGTTTGTGGTATTAAAGTGCTCATTCCTCTTGCGTTCTTCCTCCACCAGCTTTTCCTCTATTTGACTATGTGTCCAGGGACCTGCTTGTGTCAGCCAAAAAATATACTACAGGCATATGCACCTGGCTTCTTGAGAAACAGAAATGGGTGCCAGGGGCCTCAGCCAAGGGAAGAGAGGACAGGATGTCCTTTCGCATGTAAGTACACTTCAGCCCAACAGGTGTGTTAGTGTATGAGCCAAAGGAACTAAGCCCTTGGTCTTCTCAACAAGGCCTTCCCAGAGTCCCCAGCACTAGGCGTCCAAACATCCCGTCCTTTAGTCTCTATACATGTTCCTTTCCCAAAGCCCTTCTCAGGCTCTGAAGTTCAGCTTCTTCTCACATCTGGTTCATTCAAGCTCTAATCTTGGTGTTCATATTTTAAGCCTGAGTTAGTGCTCCAGATCAAATAAATAAGTAGGCTTAACTAGAATTGGTGCAGTGGTAGAATTCTCGCTTTCCACACAGGAAACTCGGGTTTGATTTCCAGCCAATACACTTCTTGCGCAGCCAACACCCACTGTCAGTGGAGGCTTGTGTGTTGCTATGATGCTCAACAGGTTTCAGCAAAGTTTGCAGACTAAGAAGGACTAGGAAGAAAGGCCTGGTGACCTTCTGAAAATAAGCAATGAAAACCGTATGGATCACAACAGTTCCATTCACAAGGAATGGCACAGGACCAGGCAGCATTTTGTTCCATTGTTCATGGAGTCACCATAAGTCAGGGGTCAACTCAGCAGCTAACAACAACAGATGAAACTATCTTGCAAAAGGGGAGCTTCCTCAAGCACAACTGGACTAAACCAAAAGCTAAGAAGTTTCATGAATATAAGCAAACACTTCAAGGGACAGAGTAGCAGGGGCAGGGGTCTGGGAATCATTGTTTCAGGGGACAACTAGGTCAACTGGATAACAAAGTTTATTAAGAAAATGTTCTGCATCCCACTTTGGTAAGTGGCACCTGGGGTCTTAAAAGCCAGCAAGCAGCCATCTAAGATACATCAATTGGTCCCAACCCACTTTGAGCAAAGGAGAATGAAGAATGCCAAAGACACCAGGAAAATATGAACCCAAGAGACAGAAAGGGCCACATAAACCAGAGACTCCATCAGCCTGAGACCAGAACTAGATGGTGCCTGGCTACCACCAATGACCGCTCTGACAGGGAACACAACAGACAGTCCCTGATGGAGTAGGAGAAAAGTGGGGTGCAGAACTCAAATTCTAGTAAAAAGACCAGACTTAATGGTCTGACTGAGACTAGAGGAACCCCAGGAGACATGGCCCCCAGACTCTCTGTTAACCCAGAACTAAAACCATGCCCGAAGCTAACTTTTCAGTCAAAGATTAGACTGGACTATAAATAAAACATAAAATAATAGTGGTGAAGAGTGTGCTTCTTAGTTCAAGCAGATAAAAAAAATACACGAGACTAATTGGGCAGCTCCTGTCTGGAGGCAGGATGAGAAGGCAGAAAAGGACAGAAGCTGATTGGATGGACACAGAAGTCCAGGGTGGAGAGGAGGAGTGTGTTCTTACATTGCAGGGAGTGCAATTAGGGTCACATAAAAATGTGTGTATAAATTTTTGTATGAGAAACTGACTTGAACTGTAAACTTTCACTTAAAGTACAAGAAATAAAAAAAGATGAACTTCCTGCTACCTGAGAGGCCGTTATGGCTGACACTTAGGGGCATACGCAGAACAAGAAGAAAAATTCAACCCTGCCCTTATGTTTCTTCAAAAAGCAAAATGGGTAACAGTTTAGCCACAGAGGTGGCAGCCCCAGCCCCCAGTCTGTTTGGAGACTCTGAATTTGTTGGTGCCCTTTCAGTCAGACTGAGTGTGCTGGGACCACTGGTCCTGCCCAGGCATGAGTCTGTATTTTAAGCCCCAGTTGGTGCTCCAGACACACCCTGCCTCAGCCCCACAAATAATCCTGCCTCCCGGCTTGCCGTACTCAGTTTTGGGATAAAAGGCTTCTACTGTATTAAGTGACAAGGTTTCATATATATAAACATTCTCCAGTCACAGAGCTCTGGTGCTAATTTTATCAAGTTGCGTCCCCTGGTCTATGCTGAAAACCACCTTCCTAAAGAGTGCATCCCTTTCCCACCCTCGTTCCTTCCTTCTGCAGAGAATCTCCCCAGGCCAGACAGCTGCCCTGCCTCACAGGCCTCGGCTGTGACTCCCAGCCCGCATGTCCACGGGGGCTTCCCTCCTGTTGTCCCCTCTCCTAGGATCAGGCCCCTCCCCGTACCCCTGGGCTTCCCTGCTTGGTGTGCAGGTTCACAGTCAGGCAGAGGGTGGTACCAGCCCTGGCAGTGGACCACAGGAGCCTCAAGCATCATGGGGCACCCTCGTTAGTCACTCCATGACTTGTGCAAGAGAAAAGGTGAAAGTCAGACATCTTCATTTATTTGGATTCGTGTTCTCAGACTTCAGTCCTGGTCATTCCCTGCTGACTTCTAGGAACCAGTCAGGAAACTTGAATTCTTATTCTAGTTTTGTTGTTCACTAACCGTGAGGTCTGAAGCGAGCCACGGCCTCTCTGGTACAGGTTTCTTCACCTGCCAGCTGGGGCCCTGGAACCCTTTTTTTTTCTCAGACAGTCAGATGCTACACCTGATATATATATCTGGCTGATATAAGCAGGTCCTTGGACACATGGTTAAACACAACAGAAGCTGGTGGAAGAGAAATGTAAATAAAATTACACAATCTCATTGAAGAGAATAAATTGGGCTCGTTGGGTTCTTGCCTACGGCTCCTGGGAGGAGAAAGGGGAGAGAAGGGGGAAGGCTCCATGAGACCAGTGAGTGTTCCGGATGCCAACACACTGTGTGAGCCGTTTTGGACAAGCAGAAGAAAAATGCTCTGGGGGGCTCGGACAGAGGCTTTGGGGCACATCCGGTGGTGTGCTGATGCCAGCTTAGACAGGCTCTCGAGAGTCAATTGTGTGCATCTCTTTCCAACTCCATGTTCAGTGACATCACGTTGGTATCTTGAAATCAGCCATATTTACGCCATGGAAATCGGCAAACACTATGAATCAGGGCCTTTCCCCCCGAGAGAGCTGGTTATTACCAGGTGTTATGGATTGAATGGATTGAAAGGACTGAAATGGATTGAAAGCGCAGGGTCAATGGAAAAGAGGAAGACTCTCAACGAGATGGATTGACACAGTGGCTGCGACAATGGGCTCAAGAATAACAACGATTATAGGGATGGTGCAGGACCAGGTAGTGTTTCATTCTGTTGTACGTAGGGTCGCTCTGTGTCGGAACAAACTCGATGGCACCTAACAACGTGAATTGAATGTGTCCCCTTAAAATATGAGTTGGAATTCACACCTCTGTACCTGTGGAGGAGCCCTGGTAGCGCAGTGATTAAGAGCTTGGCTGCTGACCAAAAGGTCGGTAGTTAAAATTCACCAGCCTCTCTTTGAAAGCCCTATATAGCAGTTCTATTCTCTCCTTTAAGGTCACTGTGAGCTGGAGTCAACTCATTGGCAGCAGGTTTGGTTTGGCGTTATACCTGTGAGTGTAATTCCATTTGGGAATACGGCTTCCTTTGTTATGTTAAAGAGGCCATATCAGTGTAGGTGGTGTCCTAAACTATAAGGAGCTACATAGACGCAGAGACAAGCAAGCCCAAACAGGGGGAAGATAAATGCTACATGAGGATTGCCACGGACCTGAAGAACACCAGGGCTACAGGAACTGAAAGAGAGAGCGCCTTCCCTAGAGGTGGTGCCCTGAATTTGGGCTTTCCAGCCTCCTGAACTGTGAGAAAATAAATTTCTTTTCTTGAAGCCGCCCACTTGTAGTGTGTGTGTTACAGCAGCACTCGGAAACAAAAACAGCAGCATACCCCTGGGCACTTTCCTGGGCTGATTCAAATGGCCCAAGGCCTCCTTCAAGGCTTGAGTCTCTCAGAGATTCTAAAAATACGCCATGCCTTCTCTGTACATTCTTCTAATAAGTGAACATGCCTCAAATTAGTCTGTCTAGACCTCAGTCTTTTAAACACACAGGGTAGGGCACCAGCTATTCTTTCTCCAGACTTTCCAAAGTGTCTGGCTGTGCTCCTGCCCCAATTAAGAAAAAAGCTACCATTGGATCCACATCTCATGACACACAATCTTGCATTGCTTCATGGAGTCATTGATTTGTCCTGCCATCTCTGGAGGTTCACCCCAAGGATCCAAAGGGCCTAAACATTTTGGATTGTCAGCTTCCTTGCTCACCGAAGTCACCGACTCCAAGGAAAACAGCTCACAACCCTATTTGCCTTCTTTCATCCCATCTAGTTTCCTTTATGCACTCATGATAAGGGCATCCCTTTTCACGGGAAGATTCTATTTGTTGTAGGCTCATGGAAACAAGAACTCTGCTACTGAAAGTTGGGTACAAAAGTGAGATTAAATGACAATTGGGGCTCATTGGAGGAACAGTATACTCTGAATCATGAGCTTGTTCCTTTCTTGATTTGCAATCAGTATTTATTCGCATACCCAGATTTCAAAAGGATCAAATCTGTATTGGCTACACTTTCCCAGGTTCCATTCCCATTTTCCTCTTTCTTACCCATGTCTTTCTCCTCTCCTTTTTTTCCAGCCCTCTCATGGATGCTCTCAGACTTGGACTGGTTTTTTATTTGACTTTCTTGCCCCCGATCTCCTTATCCAGGCTGTTGTGTACCCTGTCGTTGTTGTTAGCTGTCACAGAGTGGGCTCCAACTCATGGCAACTCCATGTACAACAACGACAAGGTCGCGCAGTCCTACGTTGTCTTCATGATGGTTGGTTTGCTCACTCCACTGTTGTAGCCGGCATATATTTTGAATGCCTTTAAACCTATGGGGCTCATCTTCCAGCACTATAAATCCAAACCAAACCTGTTGCCATCGAGTCGATTCCAAAGCATAGTGACCCTACAGGACAGGGTAGAACTGCCCCATTGGGTTTCCAAGGAGTGGCTGGTAGATTTGAACTGCCGACATTTTGGTTAGCAGTTGAGCTCTTAACCACTGTGCCACCAGGGCTCCTCCAGCACTATATTGGACATTATTCTGTTGTGATCTATAGGCTTCTTAGTGGCTAATTTTCAGAAGCAGATTGCTAGGACTTTCTTCCTAGCCCATCTTAGTCTGGAAGCTACGCTGAAACCTGTCCACCGTGGGTGACTGCTGGTACTGAAATACCGGTGGCACAGCTTCCATCATCATAGCAACATACAAGTCACCACAGCGTGTCAACCTCACAGATGAGCGGTGGGTTGTGCGCGCTAGTGCTGAGTAAATCTTCCTAAACATCGTGTTCCCATCATTCTCCCTGCTCTAAAACTTTCACATACTCCTTGAGTCTGAAAGGTTAAAACTCAAACTCTTACATTTATTCCAAAACGACACTCAGGGCCCTCCACTAATTAGTCCTCACCAACTCCCCTGGTCCTCTCTCTTGCCACTTCTCTACACTGTACCCTACTTTTCTGCTGGGAAGAGGGGGTCTCCTCACTGGCACTCCTGTGTCTCATAGGCCCTCCCACACGGGGGTCTTTGCCCATATCTTTCCCCACCTCACTCTGTTTACATCCTCAGAACGTGGACTTCTCCTCAAGATGTGGGGCCTTCCTATCTTCATCCTTGTATCTTCAATGCCTAGAATGGTACCTAGAAAAATGTAGAGCTTAATAGATGTTTGGTGGATAAATGAATGAATAAATGGTTTTCCTTATGTCTTTGCCATGCAGTCCTTGGGCCTAATCAACTGGAAGTTAACAAATACAGACCTGGTTTAATATAGATAGATGTTGTTGTTAGGTTCCGACTCACAGTGACCCTGTGTACAACAGAATGAAACACTGCCCAGTCCTGTGCCATCCTCAAAATCGTTGTTATGTTTGAGCTCATTGTTGCAGCCACTGTGTTAATTCATCTTGTCCAGGGTCTTCCTCTGTTTCTCTGACTCTTTACCAAGCATGATGTCCTTCTCCAGGGACTGGTTCCTCCTGATAACATATCCAAAGTACATGAGATGAAGTTTCGCCATCCTCGTTTCTAAGAAGAACTCTGGTCGTATTCCTTCCGAGATAGACTTGTTCGTTCTTCTGGCAGTCCATGGTATATATTCAATATTTTCCACCACCACTACCATAATTCAAAGGCTTCAATTCTTCTTCAGTCTTCCTTATACATTGTCCAGTTTCGCACGTATATGAGGCAATTAAAAAATACCATGGCTTGGGTCAGGGGCATTGTAGTCCTCAAAGAAACATCTTTGCTTTTTAACACTTTAAAGAGGTCTTTTGCAGTAGATTTGCCCAAGGCAATACATCGTTTGATTTCCTGACTGCTGCTTCCCTGGGCATTGATTGTGGATCCAAGTAAAATGAAATCCTTGACAACATCAACCTTTTCTCCATTTATCATGACGTAGATAGGCACATCATGATATAGATAGGTACAGAGAACAAAATAAAGCCGAAAAGAGGTTATGCTGATGTACTTCAAATCCTAGAGTCCTAGAACTGGCATGTGCCCCCTCAATCTTGAAAGTCACAAAATTGAATGCTTATTTATTATCTTCCTTAACATGCCATATGCCCTGTGTTGGCTCACTCTGTTCACATGCCCACAGAACTTCCTTCCTCCTTCATTGTACTTTGTGTGAACCTCTCTTAAGGCCCTTACTCACATTTAGGAGGCCCTGAGTGGTGCAAAGGGCTGTGCGCTTGGTTGCTAACTGAAAGGTTGGAGGTACATGTGTACTCAAGGTTACCTGGAAGAAAGACCTGGTGATCTACCTCCAAAAAATCAGCTATTGAAAACCCTGTGGAGCACAGTTCTACTCGGATGCTCATGGGGTCGCCAGGAATCAGAGTTCACTTGACAGCAACCATTTTTTCTAAACCACTTTATGGCCATCTGCATGCTTGTGTTATCCTTTCCTTCTTCAAGCTCTGCCACCCAGCCAGCTCTCTAAGAGGGAGGCTGTGGCCTCCTCCCTTCTACCCCTCAAAGTGCCCAGCACAGGGCCTCAGCCATTATAGTCTCTCAATAGGTGTCTGCAGGATCAAACTGCACCCATTGCCCTGGCTTACCTCTCCAGCCCCCTTCCTTGCCATTCCCTGCCTTATATCCAACTTACTCTCCAGCCACACCAAACTACTTGTGTTTCCTTCAACAGCCCATGCATTTTCACACCTCTGTGCTTTTGCATAGGCTTTTCCTGCTACCTGGAATGCCCTTCCCCTACTTGGCTGTTGAGCAAACCTCCCATTATCATGGAAGCCTTAGGTCAAGTGTCACCTGCTCCGGAAAGATTTTTCTTGCATGCCTGGAAGAGTTTATACCTTCCTCCCATGGTGCTCCACTGTGTCTTGTACTCTTCCCCATTCCTTCACTGGGATACATATCAGCTTCTTCCACTCAACTGGGGTCCCTGCTCAGTAAGATAATGTATCATTTTTTACTTCCCCAGCCTGGCACCCAGTAGGTAGATACAGAGAAAATATGTGTGGCATGACCTTGGTCTACTCTGAAATCTTGCCTGTCTTGATTTGGTCAAAGTTTTTTAGTTGCAAACAACAGAAATTCCCTTCAAATCAACTTAAGGTATACAAAAGGTAATTTATTAAAAAGTTGTGGAGCGTTTCACAGAGCCCTAAGGCTCCAGGGCCTATGAGGCATTGTAGTCTGATAACTGAATGGCAATAGGAGCCCGGCAGAATTCTTTCCACCTCTCATCCCAACTTCCTTCTCATATGTTGTTCTCTTGTCTATTCCTCTTTTGTGTAGCAGTCCCAGTTTCTATACATTTGCATATTTTCCATCTAAGCCATCAGCCCAGACTGGCTTAGGTTTCTCCATTCCAATTCCAGATTCCTAGGAGAGAGGAACTGTTGGGCCCCAGATGCCCCCACTCCTGGCCCAACTGCTAAGACCTTAAGGGCAAAGTCACAGGCATCATCATGGCTGCTGTGGGCTCTTTCTCATCGTGGCAGCTGTTGTCAGTGACTTGGGTTATTGAAGATGGATGACCCCTGAAATGTATCTGCTAAGCCTCCATTTAACTTCACTCAAAGGCTGCTGGAATCTTCATGACCTTCTACCTTGAGTAGAGCGTAACGCACTTCTGTACTCTTCATTTCTCCTCCCCTCCTGCAGGTTACATCTATTGTACAAGTTTTAATTCAATCCAAAAAGTTCAGGAAAAAAAAAAAATCATGCAAGCTAGTTCTTATTAAACAGAATAATTCTAAATCATCCCTCCAATTGAAATCTTCATGTTCAAGGCAGTCTTTGACCCATGAATTCAATTTTTTCATGGTTTTGAGTCTTCCTCTCATTACTCAAAACTGTTACTAAGTAGCTGTTTCTGACAAGGCCCACTGTGTCGGGGTTTTATTCCTCAGTATAGACCAAGAACGTGGTTTAAAATCATCATTGTTGCATAAATACTTGAAGGTATGTCCTGGTAACACTCTAGAATTTAATAAAAAAAAAACTTCCCTCACCTTTCCCTCAAGTTTCTTTTCCCACCTTCATCTAATCATTACAAACGAAAACCAAAATGGTGGTGGGCAAGGGACAATATATAAAGAAGCTGGCAGTTAAAATAATGGCTAGACCACTTTCTCAACCATATGTGGCCATACCTTCTGTCTTAGTCATCTAGTGCTGCCATAACAGAAATACCACAAGTAGATGGCTTCAAAAAAGAGAAATGTATCGTCTCAGTCTAGTGAGTTAAAGTCCAAACTCAGGGTGTCAGCTCCAGGGGACGGCCTTGTCTCTGCCGGGTCTGGAAGAAGATTCCCCATTATCAATCTTACCCTGGTCGAGGAACTTCTCAGGCACAGGGACCCCAGGTCCAAGGACGTGCTCTGCTCCCGGTGCTGCTTTCTTGGTGGTATGAGGTCCCCAACTCTCTGCTTGCTTCCCTTTCCTTTTATCTCTTGATATCTCTTGAGAGGTAAAAGGTGGCACAGGACACACTCCAGGGAAACTCCCTTTACATTGGATCAGGCAGGTGACCTGTGTAAGCGTGGTGTTATAATCCCACCCTAATCCTCTCAACAGAAAATTACAATCACAAAATGGAGAACAACCACACAGTACCGGGACTCATGGCCTAACCAAGTTGATACACACGTTTTTGGGGTGACATAATTCAATCCATGACACCTTCCATCTTATTCAGTATCATTAAACCAGTAAAATTAGTTGCTGTTAAGCTGACTTCAACTCATGGCAACTCCATGTGTTTCAGAGTAGAATTGTGATCCATAGGACTTTCAATAGTTGATTTCTGGGAAGTAGATCACCAGGCCCATCTTCCAAGATTCCTCTAGGTGGATTAGAACTGTCAACCTTTCGGTTAGCAGCCCAGGGATTAACTTTTACCCCACCCAGGGACCCTCTGTATCACTACAGTCATCTTTACCATTCTCACAATTTAGAATTAGAACCTTGAAGAAAACATGTTCAAATTGCATTTCTCCTGTCCTTCCAGAATAAAAAATATCATAGAGTGCACAGTGATAAAAAGTAAAAAAGAATTTACAGACAGTGTAGTCTGTGTGGTTGTCATTCACTGTGGCAGGTAGAGAGAGAATGTAACTGCCTTGCTAAAGGAAAATGTGGGATCTTGTTATGTAGCTTCTTCAGTGATGAGCTTGATGTGGGGCCAGTTGATTTAATTTGTGGATCTATGACTAAGAAGTAAAGGAAATTGACTTCCAGTTCAATGTTTTTGCACCCTTTCTCCCATCAGTGCCTGGAGAATGTGTTAATTCAGGCAAAGGTGGCTTGGACAGACGGGGTTGCACAGATTTCGGGGGGTGATGGGAACAGACGATTCAAGTATCATGGATTGAACTGTGTCCCCCCCAAAAGATGTGTCAACTTAGTTAGGCCACGATGTCCAGTATTGTGTGGCTGTCCTCCACTTTGTGACTATAATTGTATGTTAAAGAGGATTAGGGTGGGATTGTAACACCCTTACTAAGGTTACACCCTGATCCAATATAAAGGGAGTTTCCCTAGGATGTGACGTGTACCACCTCTTATCTTACAAGACATAAAAGGAAAGGGAAGCAAGCAGAGAGTGGGGGACCTCACATCACCAAGAAAACACTGCTGGAGCAGAGTGCACCCTTTGGACCCGGGGTCCCTGCTCAGAGAAGCTCCTAGTCCAGGGAAAGACTTATGAGAAGGCTGACAGAGAGAGAAAGACTTCCCTGGAACTGACACCCTGAATTTGGACTTTTAGCCTACTTTACGGTGAAGAAATAAATTTCTCTTTGTTAAAGCAACCTACTTATGGTATTTCTGTTACAGCAGCACTAGATGACTAAGACAGGATTTGGTACCGAGAGAGCGGGGTGCTGCCCTAACAGATGCCTAAAATGTGGAAGCGGCTTTGAAACTGTGAATGGATAGAGGAGCAGCAGGGGCAAAGGACCAGCAGCAGCAGAACCAGGAGACCAGAGCCAGACGGTGCTAGAGCTAACTCATGGAGCAAGAGAGCTGAGCGCCTGTGCACAAGAGGCTTCTTGGTAGAGTAGGGTGCCTCTGGGCACTTATCAGTGGAGCTAGGCTTGCCGACACACAGAGCAAGACAGCTGAGTGCCTGTGGTAGGAGGCTTCCTGGCAGAGTGGGGTGCCTCCAGGCACTTACCGGCACTTACTACAGGGCTTTGGAACACTTGTCCCAGCAGGCAAATGCGGGCATGTGGCCCAAGGAGCCAAGAGGCCACAGGAAGCAGAAGCTGAAGAGACAAGGAACACAAGAAACCAAGCTGCCTCAGTCTCAAAAGGTATGGTCAGGGCCTCTGGGGTGTCAAAGGGTGGAGCCATGGCCTCTGGTGTTTCCACGGGTGGAGTTACCACTCAGATGAACTAGGAGAATGGTGCCTAAAGCCAAGGGTGCAGAATTGCTGTCCCAGTTGGCCTGGAAGGAGGGGCTGAAGCCCAGGGCCAACGAGCCTCCACTCAGAATCCAGAGAGTGTGGCCAATACCTAGAGTCTGGAGGGCAGGGCCATTGTGTAAATTGCCTCAGGGAACAGAGGATTATTTTCAAGGCCTTGAGGGCTAATGCAATGTGTTCTGCCGACTTGCCTGGTGCTTGTTAGCCCTTCTTTCCCTCCAGTTTCTCCCATTTGTAATGGAAATGTCTAGCCTGTGCCTGTTTCGCCATTGTACTTTCGAATCAGATAACTTGGATTCTAGATTTCACAGATGAAGAGGAATTTTTGGATTTTTGACTTGGAGCTGATTTAAGACTTTGATTATGACATAATGGGGTGAATGTGTCCTACATGTAGCAAGGACACGGATATTTGGGGGCCAAAGGGTAGAATGTGATGGATTGAATTGTGTCCCCCCAAAATATGTATCAACTTGGTTAAGCCATGATTCCCAGTATTGTGTAGCTGTCCCCCATTTTGTGATTGTAGTTTTATGTTAAAGAAGATTAGGGTGAGATTGTAACACCTTTAGTAAGGTCACATCCCTGATCTAATGTAAAGGGAGATTCCCTAGGGTGTGGCCTGCGCCACCTCTTATCTTACAAGAGATAAAAGGAAATGGAAGCAAGCAGAGAGCGCGGGACCTCATACCATCAAGAAAACATTGCTGGGAGCAGAGCACATCCTTTGGGATCCCTGCAGAGGGGAAGAGTGATGAGAAGGCTGACAAAGAGAAAGTCTTCCTTTGGAGCTGACACCCTGAATTTGAACTTGTAGCCTGCTTTACTATGAAGAAATAAATTTCTGTTTGTTACAGTCAACCGCTTGTGGTATTTCTGTTATAACAGCACTAGATGGCTAAGACATCAAGGAAGACAGAAAAGATGGTTAAAGTTAGGAGCATGAGGTTTGCAATGTCTGGAAAGGGTATCGAGTGTGTGTCTAAGGGAGACATTTTAACCTCAGGGACCCTGCCCAATGAATAAGTTATGTTTACCACCTGGTAGGTCAGTGATCGACGGGGAACAACCAATCTTCTTGAAACACCCATTATGTGCCCAGCACTGTTAGGACTAGGAATACAAGACTGAACAACAAAAAATGCCTCTATCCTCGAGGAGCTTATGTCCTAGTTGGTGTGGAGGCATAAAGTAGGCCATTCCAGTAGACAGTATTATGCTGGAACAGGGGAAGTTCAGGGAGCTTGTAGAACTTACGGGTATTGATGAACATGTCTCTCCTTCTCTTGATTTTACTGAACTTGTTGTCTTGCTTTCCATGATTGGCCACTGGGTTCTTACCTACCCCTCTCCACCACATCCTCTTGAACAACTGGGACTTTATAGGTCAAGACTCTGGTTTAGCCCATTTCTGTCACTTATTAAAAGGGCATTTATGGGTATGTGTAATTGTGTGTTAGGTTGTTCTCTAATTGATATGTATGTATTAGCTCCTTTAATCTTCATAACAATCTTGTAAGCAAGGAACTATTTTTATCCTCATTAGTCAGATGAGAAAATTGAGGCTTAGAGGAATAAGTAACTTGTCCGAGGTCACACAGCTAGAAACGGCAGAGCCTGACCATGAACCCAGACAACCACCCCAGAATCCCATTTCAATCAATGAGAGGAAGACTCAACCCTCATTTTCATCCTCTGGCTCCCGAAGGAGGATCAGCGTCAATAGTCTCACAGCAATGCTACGCGGTTTCCTTGTTTTCACCAAGAGAGTTAAACATGTGGACGGCATAGCAACTGTCACTCATGACAGAGTAACACCTGTGACAGAGCAGGCAGCGTGGTGGAGGGGCACTGAGCTTGGGGAGAACTTCAAGTTACATCTGGATGAACTCAGAAATGGCTCACCACAACCGTGTCTGCTGGATGCTTTCTCAGCACACGCTGCCCTTGCCAGCAGTCTTTGGGCTTAAAGTGGTCATTAAGTTCTGGAATTTCTGCAGGAACATACTCTGAGGCTAAACCTGCCTCCCTGACACGGGTACCAGCTATAGCAGGAGAAAACAACTTCAGCCCCATGCGCTGGCCATGCCAGTAGTGCTCATGTTAGCACGGAGCTCTCTAACCCAAGTTCTTCCAAATCTGTGGTTCTCAAAGGGGATGATTTTGACCCCTCGGGGGACATCTGGCAATGTCTGGGAACATTTGTGGTTGTCACAACCTGGGGGGTATTGCAACTGGTATCTAGTGGGTAGAGGCCAAGGGTGCTGCTAAACTTCCTACAATGCACGGGACAGTCCCCACAACAAAGAATTATTTGGTCCACGTTGTCAGTCATTGAGAAACCCTGTTCTAAGCCATCAGAGCCACATAATCTTTTCCCACTTTGAACTATTCCAGAAGTGTGTGTGAGCACTTTTTCTAAAACAAGCTTTCGTAAAATTTTCACCACTGCATTCTTTTGATTTCACTCATTCATCCAGCATTCATTTATTGAGCACCCTGGAGCCTGGTCAAAGAGCTTTCAGATGCCTAGGGAAAAAGGGAGCTGGAAGCATAGAAAGGCACCAATAAAGTGCCATGCAAGGATCTAAAACAACAACAAGAAATTCCAATCCTTTGTGGACTAAAACATCTATAAAATGGAATAAAAATGTTTCAGCAATGAAAGTCAACTTGCTATTGAAGCCTTTAACTCTTTCTTAGTTAGCTCGCTATGAACAGATAATTGCAACAGGCTGAGATCAACAGTGTGTGGTGAATTGGATTCATAAAGATTGATCACCCCTTGCCAACACCCTTGACTAATCAGCAAACATCAACCTCGAGGTGGTTTCCGTAGTTTTACCACTGAGCTCTGCCCTGCACTCTCTCCTAGCGAAGGTATTGGATAAAAACAGAGACGGTAAGGCCGAAAATTTTCAGAAATCTAGAGTAGACAATTAACATGTAGAAAAGCAGACTCAGGATTTAAAATCTCTCAATAGACGAAAGGATGAACCTAAGATAAGGCCTCACACATAAATTATCTACATTTTGGTTTACATGAACCTAGGCTGAAGGACCTTGACTTGGCAATAGTTCATATGAAAAAGAGCTGGTGGTTTTAGTGGACCACAACTCGGCACAAACTGTGCTGAAACAGAGATTCCAGGGGCAGCTCTGGCTGCAGGGATAGAAGTGCATGTCTGTGGAGAAGGCAGGAGGGTGAATCACACAACTGATGGAGCATGTCCATCTCTGGAGGGGCACGTCCAGCTCGCTAACATACACTGTTAGCATAGTTATAACTTAAACTATCAGCAATGATGGTGACAAACCAGAGGGCATGTAGAGGGAGGGGACATGGATGACGATGTAGCTGAAACCTTGTCACGTGAGAAACAGTTGAAGAAACCAAGGTTTTTACAGAGGCAGAAAAGCCATGCTGGTGGGACAGAAAGTAACCCTTAGAAGGACCGGCTCTCCCACAGTAGACTTGGACTATTGGCTTCTGCATTACCAAGGCCCAAAGGTGAAAGTTGCAGGGAAGCCAATTTCTACTGGATATAAGGAAGACCATTCTTCAGACCGAAACTGGTAACCCAACAACGGGTAAGCTGACTGTCCATGCAGCAAGTTGGCTATTGTAGTCAGTACTTGGGGCCAGTTGAGAGGCCTCCCTCAAGAATTTAGATCATAATGGGGATGAGCAAGCGCTGTTAAAGATAGGCTCCCAGGCAGTTAGGCGTGGCATTGTAATTTAGCGAACTGCTTTTTTAATTTGTGCATCCATGTTGATGGCTAGTAAAATTTAAGTCCATTTCAATGAGTCAGAGCCCCTCTCCCTGTGCTGAATAATCAGGCTTCTGAGACTGTTGGACAAGGGCCAAAGACTGAAGCTTGGCCACTTTAGGAGATTCCATCTGGGTACTGGGGCTGGGACTAGGGTGAAGCAAGGAAGGTGCCCAGAGCACAAAACTTAAGGAGGCACTCACCTTAGGCTCATGCAAGTGGAAAAACACAACAACACCCCCCCTGCCCTTAAGAGGCTCATATTCTAGAGCGGTGTTTTTCAAACTGTGGGTTGAAGCACACTTGCGGGTTTAGAAATCAGTTTACTGAATTGAGACCAGCATTTAAGGAGTATAGAAAATATTCTAAGGGAAACTAGATAACTGGGAACTCCTAAAAATTAAACACTTATGCTTGTCAAAAAGACTTCACCAAAAGAGTAAAAAGAGAACCTACAGATTGGGAAAAAAATTTGGGGTATGACATATCCAATAAGGGTCTAATCTCTAAAATCTACAAAATACTTCAAAACTTCAAAAACAAAAAGACAATACAATTAAAAATGGGCAAAGGATACGAACAGATACCTCACCAAAGAAGACACTCAGGTGCCTAGCAGACACATGTAGAAATGTTCACCATTATTAGCCATTATACTAACTAGATGATAGACAAGTGTCATCTCTGGTGAAGGGGAAGACAATACACAATATAGGGGAAGTCAATACAACTTGACCAAGGGAAAGTTATGGAAGTTTTCTAGACACATCAGAACTCCTTGAGGGATCAAATTGCATGAGCTGAGGGCTTGGGGACCATGGTCTTGGAAGGCATCTAGGTCAATTGGCATAACACAGTTCATAAAGAAAATGTTCTGCATTCTACTTTGGTGAGTAGCATCAGGGGTCTTAAAAGCTTGCGAGTGGCAATCTAATATATATCAATTGTTCCTTTCCCATCTGGAACACAGGAGAACAAAGAAAACCAAAGACACAAGGAAAATATTAGCCAAAGGGCTAAAGGGCTGCATGAACCACAGCCTCCACCAGCCTAAGCCCAGAAATAGATGGTGCCCAGCTACCACAACTGACTGCTCTGATAGGGATCACAGTAAAGGGTCCCAGACAGAGCAAGAGAAAAATGTAGAACAAAATTCAAATTCACACACACAAAAAAACAGACTTAGTGGTCTGACGGAGACTGGAGAAACCCCCAAGATTATGGCCCCCAGACACCCTGCTAACTCAGAACTGAAGCCATTCCTGAAACCCACCTTTCAGACTAAGATTAGACAGGCCTATAAAACAAACAATAACGCACGCAAGGAATGTGTGTTTTTTAGTTCAATCAAACATACGAGACCAGAACCCTGGAGGTCATGGTCCCCAGACCTTCTGTTAGCCCAGAACAGGAACCATTCCCAAAGCCAACTCTTCAGGCAGGAATTGGACTGGGCTATGGGATAGAAAAAGATACTGGTGAAGAGTGAGCTTCTTGGATCAAGTAGACACATGAGACTATGTGGGCAGCTCCTGTCTAGAGAGGAGATGAGAGGGCAGAGCGGGTCAGAAGCTGGCTGAATGGACACGAAAATAGAGAGTGGAGGAAAGGAGTGTGCTGTCTCATTACAGGGAGAGAAACTAGGAGTATATGAATTTTTGTATGAGAGACTGACTTGATTTGTAAACTTTCACTTAAAGCACAGTAAAAATTAAAAACAAAAACAAAACAAATATACGAGACCAAAGGGGCAACTCCTGCTCAAAAGCAAGACAAGGATGCAGGAAGGAGCAGGAAAGCTGGACTAACGAACACAAGGAACCGGGGTGGAAAAGGAGAGAGTGCTGTCACATTGCTGGGTTGCAATTGATGTCACAGAACAATATGTGTACAAATTTATGAAAGAGAAAATAACTTGAGCTATAAACTTTCACCTAAAGCACAATGAAATTAAAAAAAAAAAACCTAAGGTAAATACTGTTTTATAAAGCTTTTCGGTTACATATAGGAGAGTGTCTAGGACACCATGTATATAATGCAGTCCTTACTGTGGGTCACCGTCAAAACGTTTGAAAGCCACTGTTCTAGAGGAGAGGTAGACATCAAATCAATTAATTACATAATTAAGATTATGACAAGTGCCATAAAGAAGCAGCTTAGGGTGCTAGTGGATGGCCTAATCTAGAAAGGCCAGGGAAACTTCTGTCCTTTTTTTTTTTTAAATGTATTGAGTATTTACCAATGATATATTGCACTGGGCAAATCTGCTGCAAAAGACAGCTTTAAAGTGTTAAAAAGCTAAGATGTCACCTTGAAGATTAAGGTACGGCTGAACCAAGCCATGGTGTTTTCAAGCGCCTCATATGCATGTGAAAGCTGGACAATGAATAAGGAAGACCGAAGAAGAATTGATGCCTCTGAATTATGGTGTTGGCAAAGAATATTGAATATACCATGGGCTGCCAGAAGAACGAACAAGTCTGTCTTGGAAAAAAATATAGCCAGATGTGCCTTGGAAGCACGGATGGAAAGACTTTGTTTCATGTACTTTGGACAGGTTATCAGGAGGGACCAGTCCCTGGAGAAGGACATTATGCTTAGTAAAGTAGAGGGTCAGGAAAAAAAGAGGAAGACCCTCAGCAAGATGGATTGATACAGTGGCTGCAACAATGGGCTCAAGCATAACAACAATTGTGAGGGTGGTGCAGGACTGGGCAGTGTTTTGTTCTATTGTACATAGAGTCACTGTGAGTTGGCACCGACTTTACAGCACCTAACAACAACAACAGATTTACCAATAAGCATTTTAATAAAACATCTCATTTAGTATTCATGACATAGTTATTATTATTATCCATGTCTTAGACTAAGAGGAAAGCAATATTCAGAGAAGTTAAGAAACTTGATTATGAATTAATTGAGGCAGAAGACTGACATAGTTTTCTAATACTTCCCAGAGGATTTGGCATAGTCTTGGGCAAAATGTCGCGACTAAAACTATTCTTAATGGTATTAAGAATGCTATCATACTAAACTCAATGTATATTTATCAGCATATTCTTGTGGATGAATCCAGTCATTTAATAAATCCAGTTAATCGAAGGCAAGATTTTTTATGGTACCCTCATTTTCAACTGCCACCACCTCCCAAATCCACCAGCAACTGTGGGTGTGGGGACTTGGCCTCTGACCTCTTAGACTTGCTTTGGAAGCTCTTTGGACTCAACACAGAGGGAAGGAGATGGTGCTCTCTTAGAAGAAATCCTTCATGATTTTGTTTTCTCCCAGCTATTGGGATCCTCTCTCTCTGTGCCTCCCCTCACCACCAAAACAGTGAAGGTTAACTTTGAGCCATTTTCTTGGCTTGTTTTACTTATTATATATTTGTAGAAAATGTAAAACTTTTAACTCAGGACTTGGAAAAAATGAGAAAATTTTGTGCAAGGTGTACCACGGCTCTTCCCGAACCTTTCCTAAGTCTGGGATAAAGGCGTCAGAAAATGTATCTTTCAGTTTGCTATAAATGAAACAAAACCCCAGGCCCTCTACTTTTGTAACTCTCATTCTGTCCAAGCTTGTGTGTGGTGGCTGCCTGCCACCGCTATTACTTGAGGTCTGAGACCTGGCCCATTGCTCCTGTGGTGGAGCTCACAAACTTGCACATTGACAAACCTGGTGGTGACCCTTCAAACGCCCAGGATAACACACCCACACTGTTCTTTGGCCTGGTAAAGGACATTCATAATAAGGAAAATGTTCCTGGTTGCCTATGCAAAGATATTGAGAACGTGTCTCAATCAGGGAGGAAGATCAGGATGCATGTGACTTCCCTAGGTCAGAGACCCTATCTTAGTCATCTAGTGCCGCTGTAACAGAAATATCACAAACAGATGGTTTTAACAAACACAAGTTTATTCTCACTGTCTCAGAGGCTAGAAGTCTGACTTTAGGGTGCCAGCTCCAGGCGAAGTCTTTCTCTCTCTGTTGGCTCTGGGGGAAGGTCCTTGTCATCAATGTTCTCCTGGTCTAGGAGCTTATCAGTACAGGGACCCTGGGTCCAAAGGACGTGCTCCCCTCCTGGTTCTTCATTCTTGGTGGCGTGAGATCCCCTTGTCTCTCTGCTGGCTTCTCTCTTTTATACCTCAAAAGAGATCGACTCAAGATACAACCTAATCTTGTAGACTGAGTCCTGCCTTATTAACATAACTGCCTCTAATCCTGCCCCATTAACATCATAGAGATAGGATTTACAACACACATAGGAAAAGCACATCAGGTGACAAAATGGTAGACAAACACACAATACTGGGAATCATGGCCTAGCCAAGTTGACATACATTTTTAGGGGACACAATTCAATCCACAATAGGCCCCCAAGTGGTCACTCGCCTTGATGGTGCTTGATGTTCGAATTCAAGGTAAAATAAGTTTTAAAAACTAAACTCCAGGCTTAATTTGAATTTCACTGGTTTTTCCATTCTTGTCCATTTTCTGCTCCTGATCTGATCCGGGATACCACATTCCACTTAGTGTCATGTCCTTTAGGATCCTCTAGATTGTGACTTCTCGGTCTTCCCTTGTTTTTCATGAATTGACAGTATTGAATAGTACAGGTCCTGTATTTTGCAAAATGCCCCTCTTTTGGGGTTTGTCTGATGCTTTCCTCACAATGAGACTGGGGTCATGATGAGTTTTGGGGAGAAAGACCACAGAGGTGATCGCCATTTCCATCACATCACATCAGGGGTTCATGATATCTGCATGGCATCACCGGGGAGGCTAACCTAGATCATTTGGTTAAGATGGTGTTTAAGGTGGTGTCTACCAGGCTTTCCCACTGCAGTTACTGTTTTCCCCTTTCCATATGTCATTCTTTGGACACAAATCACTGAGTCTAGTCCACTCTTAAGTGGGGGATTAAGCTGCAGCTCCTAAAAGGAGGAGTATCAACATATATTATTTGGAATTCTTCTGTAAGAAAAAATTTCCTCTTCTCCATTTGTCAAGGTAAAATGCTTTTCAATTTGAACACTTTTATATAAAGTCACTTATTATTTTGTTTGTTTAACTACTTGTTGTTAGGTGCAGTTGAGTTGGCCCCCACCTCACTGTGACCCCATACACAATGGATGAAATGCTGCTTGGTTCTGTGTCATCTCCATGATTGGTTGCAGATCAGACCATTGTAATCCTTGGGGTTTTCACTGACTAATTTTCAGAAGTAGATCACCAAACTTTGATTTCTTGTCCATTTTAGCCTGGAAAAAAAAAGCCTGGAAGCTCTGCTTAAATCTGTTCAGCATCACAGCAACACCCAAGCCTCCACTGACAGACTGGTAAAAAAAGTGGCTGTGAATGAGGTGCCCTGGCAGTATAGGGGGTATCAAGGTTTATTAGGTAACTCACAGAACCTTTGAGACCTTATAGTCAGTGAACTGGGCTCAAAGATTATGTAACCAGAAACAATGTTCCGGTCACGCCTCTGAAATGTGATTCTATCTTCACTGGCCGTGGGCACCACAGTGCGCCCCACACACGGAACAGAGACACTGAGCAGGGAGTGGCATTGACTGCCACCACCCTTGCCAACAGAATGGATTCCATACAGCACCTCCTTCATGTTGCTCTTCTCTGAATGGATGTCTGCGCTGAAGCAGATCACGTGCTGGTGTCCTAGCAACCGCAAAGCCTGGGAAAAACTTGTCTGGTTTCCATGTTGGTGAGACAGGACTCAAATGTACAGAATTCCCCAAATCTAGAAAAGCTGTTTAATACTAAGAAACAGTGTCAAGTATTTACCACACAAAGGGAGAAGAAGTTGGTTAAAATGTTGAGACTGAACATAAATTTCAGTCGGTATTATTTCTGTTTTCTGATGCCTTGAAAGTTGGCTGAATTTCAACCTTTTATTTCTTCAACTCTGTACCTGAAATGTATGTGCCTTAAAGTCTGGAAGCTGTAATAATCAGATTTCTTTTGCCTACAAGTGACAGAAATCCAACTCAAACTACTTTAAGCACAGAAGTGAAATTATTGGCTCACACAACTGAGTAACTGAGAAGGGCAGTGTTACCTGGATCCAGACATGGTGGACCCAGGAGCACAAATGTTTTTCCTGAGGATTCTCCCTCAGTCCATCCCTTGGCTCTGCTTCCCTCTGTGCTGTCTTCATTCTGAGGAAGTCTCTTCCTCACAGTGACAAAGATGACCTCTGGCAGCTTTCATCAAACTTTAACCTCACAGCTATCTGGGCAGAAAGAATCTGCCTCTTTTCCCCAAAATTCTTGACTTGTGACTCTTCCTAAACCAATTACTGTGGCCAAGAGGATGATTTTCCTGATTGGTCCATCCAGGGTCATGTGTTCAGTACCGGAGTTTGTGTGTGTTTGTGGGGCAGAAGGGCTTGTACATAGATTCAGTCTTATCTTAACCCCAGGGACCTAGAAGTGGAAAATGATAGAAAGGCAAGAAAGGCAGGGCAGGCAAAAATAAAAATTGCAGCTGTCTTTTACACAGCTGGGGCCCTGGTGGCACCGTGGTTAAGAGCTTGGCTGCTAACCAAAAGTCGGCAGTTCGAATTCACCAGCAGCATCTTGGAAACCCCAGGAGGCAGTTCTACTCTGTCCTGTAGGGTCACTATGAGTTGGAATAGACTCCAGTGCAATGGATTTGGTTTCTTGGTTTATAAAGCTAACCACCCTCTTGTGTCTCACGCTTAGGGCAACCCTGAGTCCCAGTTTATGTCTGTTGTCCTGACAAATTAATAATAGCACTCTCTTTCACTCTCACACTTTCCCAGTTCGGATGATAAATTTTATGGGAACCTTACCTCTATTCTGTAAATATGAAGACATTCAACATTCATATCCTAGACTGAGCTTTAATATTGTCTTGAAGTTCCCTCTGCCTTAATCCATGTCTACACCCAGACTCCCTCTTAACTTTTCTTTTTTTATACTTTTCTTTTATTTAAAAAACTTTATCTGGGCAACACTTTCAACCTCTTCATTAGTTCCTCTGGTGAAAGGTTTGGCGGAGGAGGCTTTGAGATATTAAACCTGCTGCAGTAGAGTCGATTCTGACTCATAGCGGCCCTTTAGGATAGAACTGCCTGTCATGGATTGACTTGTGTCCCCCCAAAATGTGTATCAATTTGGCTATGCCATGATTCCCAGTATTGTGTGATTGTCCACCATTTTTTCATCTGATGAGATTTCCCTGTGTGTTGTAAATCCTATCACTATGATGTGAATGAGATGGATTATCGGCCGTTATGTTGATGAGATCTACAAGATTAGATTGCATCTTAAGCCAAGCTCTGTTGAAATATAAAAGAGAGAAGTGAGCAGAGAGACATGGGGACCTCATACCACCAAGAAAGCAGCGCCAGGAGCAGAGCGCATCCTTTGGACCCAGGGTTCCTGCTCAGGGAAGCTCCTAGTCCAGGGGGAGATTGATGAGAAGGACCTTCTTTCAGAGCCGACAGAAAAAGCCTACTCCTGGAGCTGGTGCCCTGAATTTGGATTTGTAGCTTACTAAACTGTGAGAGAATGAATTTCTCTTTGTCAAAGCCATCCACTTGTGGTATTTTTGTTATAGCGGCACTAGATGACTAAGACACTGTCCCATAGGGTTTCTAAGGAGCGTCTCGTGGATTCGAACTGCCGAACTTTTGGTTGCATCCTTTGAAGAATTCACCATCCCCAAAGAATGAAGGGCTAAGGCAGAAATTCAAGGTATCAACAACAGCTTTGAGGGAGGTTAGTTATTTAGGGGTGGGAAGGTCTTCTCTGAGACTTTCAGATCAAGGTTCTACTCATGAAGCTGATCCTACAAGATGCCACCAACTGGATTATCATCTAACCTACAGGCGTTCACAGAGAAGGAGTTGGTTTGAATCTGAGGTCACCCAGCAAGGTCTTGGGGGAAAAAGTAAAGTTGGAGTAAGGACTGGCTTTCAGTCATGTACTCCCCCATTAGAGACTATACCAGAAATTTCCAATGGCTTTTCCCACCACCCCTCAAGCCAATTTAAACTGAGATTTAGCCACAATATTTTAGGCTCCAAAAGTGGGAGGGTGCGCCTTGGGGGAGGCAGGTGGGGGTGTTTCTGCATTCAATGCACATTTCTTAATTAACTACCCACTATGTGCAGCCATTGTGGTCCCTACCTCAAGGAGCTCCTCTCCCAGGATGGGGAGTCTGATGACCACAATGTAACACCCCACGAGGAGAGCAGAGGCAGGCTGGCACGAAGGAATGTGGGGAATCAGGAACATCTCACAGCCAGGGAGATGTGTGGGGAGGCCCCAAAGCATGAGGGAAAACTCCTCAGGACAAGGTAGGGAAGAAGAACATTCCAAAGAGAAGAAAGACCTAGAGTGATGAAAACATCTGTACGTTCTGGGAGGGGAAAGAAGCCAGCAATTCCTGGTCAAGCAAAGCTCTTTTACCTCACCATCTCGTTTAATCCTCACAAACATCACACGCTGTATTGTTGTTGTTAGGTGCCGGCCAGCCTATTCTGACTCAGAGGGACCCCATGTGACAGAGTAGGGTTTCCTAGGGTTTCCTAGGGTTTTCTAGGCTGTAATCTTTACGAGAGCAGATTGCCAGGTCTTTTCTCCCTCAGAGCCACTGGGTGAGTTCAAACTGCTAACCTTTTGGTTAGCAGCCAAGCACTTAACCATTGCAGATGGTGATTAGTATCTCCATTGTAGACACTGGGACACTGAGGCAGAGATTTAAACAGGGCTCTGAGTCAAAGCTGACTTGATGGCCACGGTTTTGGTTTTTGGTTTTGCTCTGCCTACCTTTGAAAGAAGCCTGTGCTTTTTCCACTCAACAAAGAGGTAGGGGGGCCTCCAGTGGTGTTGGGGGAAGCAGGAGAAGCTGAGGGTGGAGAGGGATAGGAACCAGAGTGCTGGGAGCCTTGCAGGCCCTCTGACATGTGGGCTTGACCCTGTTGGCAGAGCAGAGGCATCAGCAAGGAGAGGTGGGCGTGCATTTGAGTTTCAGGAAAACAACCCTAAAACCCTAACAGCAGCATCGTGGAGGCAGGAGAGGAGCTGATGCGAGAAGACCCGTTTAGGGTGTTGAAGCTTAGTTCAGACAAAAAGTTTTATCAGAAGCGAGCCAAGGCAATGGGTAGGGAGGTGATGGGATGATCAAATAAGGGTAAAAACCAAAAGCAGATCACTACAGTGAGAGGGACTCATACACAATATATAACAGAATAATAAACAACAATATGATCGGCTAGTATAAATATAATAAGCTAATAAAAGTAATACTAACCATAAATAATTATTTTAAAAAACAAAAAACCAAACCCATTGCCTTTGACTCGATCCAACTCACAGTGACCCTACAGGACAGAGTAGAACTGCCCCACACAGTTTCTAAGGAGCATCCGGTGGATTCGAACTGCTGGTCTTTTGGTTAGTAGCCACAGCTCTTAACCACTACACTACCAGGGTTTCCATATATAATTATAATCAGCTAATAAAAATAATATTAACAATAATGATGGTTACACTTTCTGTTTTGGGCCAACACACCCAGGCATCTTCTCATTTAATCCTCACTACAACCTTCTAAGATGGGGATGGCAGGTAGTTTGCAGATGGAGAAGTTGAGACTCAGCGAGTAGCCCAAGGACACTCCGATATTAGCGGCAAAGTAGGGACTCAAATCCAAATGCTTAGTCTGAACTCTGTGGCCTTTCCACATCACCCCTATGGGATCCTGCTACCTAAGCCAAACAGGAGAAGGCACGGTGTCCACTGGCCTGAGATATACAACACCTGGGCAGGAAGAAGACAGTCACTAGCCCATGGTCATATTCTGTGGGTGTCGAGGGAGCAGGAGCTGCTGACTTGGCCCCGACCTGTTCCCCTCTCCCCCTGACACGATAGTGTTGGTAAGGCCAGCTTCAGGATGCAGGCAGGATTGCTGGGTAATCTGGGGTGCGCTTGCTGGAGCCCTGTGGACACAAGACCACTCAGTCCTGGCTGCATCTGCTGCCTTTGCAATGATGCCGTCCTCCAAAGACCACCAGTAAGTCACAGGAGGAGAACCAGATTGCTCGTATTTCCCCATCCTCCAAGGCTTTCTAAGATGAATCGACTAGATGGCAACAGGTCATTGTGATAGTGTTAAGAAGTGTTTAATAAGCATCCGCCTTCATCTTGAAATTTAACAAAGGAGCAGCTCTCAAGGGAGGAAACGGAGGCTCAGGGGAAACAACAGTTTCCCTGGGCTGGAGGGGTCAGTGGGTTGGAAGGCTGCCCAGCAAGTTCACTGCCCTTGAAGTCAGAGAAAAATTTTCCCAGTCACAGTCAAGTAGATTCTAACTCATGGAAGCCCCACGTGTGTCAGAATAGAACTGTGCTCCACTGGGTTTTCAATGGCTGAGTTTTCAGAAGTAGATTGCCAGGCCTTTCTTCCAAGGCAACTCTGGGTAGACTCGAACCTCCAACCTTTTAGTTAGCAGCTGAGTGCATTAACCGTTTGCCCCACCCAGGGACTCTTAAAGTCAGCAGCCAGGTCCTATCCTTCTTCATGTTTTCTCTGGGTCTAGTGCAGTACCTGGTACAGAGTACATCATAAACCTGTGTCAAGAGGGAGCAGGGCAGCAGGGCAGGCCTGCACGTTGGACCACAGTACTCAGCTAGGCTGAGGGGCTTCAGTAGTAGCTGAGACTCATATACATTCTGAGGGCAGAAGGCCAGCCTCATCCACTCTCTCTCATGAAGAAAACAATTTACACAACCCGTCTCCCCTCCTTTCCTACTCACCCTATCTGCCTGTCGTTCTAGGGGTTATTTCCTCTTCAGAGCCCCCCAGGACATTCATTTTCACCTGAAGAGCAATGTCCAGTAGGGGCTGCACTACTGATGTGCTCTCAGCTTAGGGTACACCTGCCGTGCCATGCACCCCTCAGCCACACTCCTAAACACACCAGCTTAGCACTGTTTGAGGCAAATGAGCTTCCCATGTGTCCCCCTCCCTGGAAGCCCAAAGCTGGGCCTTCTGAAGGTGAGAGCTGAGGCTCTGGCCGGCCCCAATCACACAGGGGCCCAGGCCAGGTCTTTCACCTTGGACTCGGTCTCAGGACTTGGGTCTGCTCTCTCTGTGCTAAGACCTTCCAAAGACACTGATCTTCTGCTCCCAGGGAAGGGAGATGAGCATGACTAGGGTTGATGTCACCCAGTGCAGTAACTCATGTGTCACCCTCCCTCACCCAAGGTGGGGGGGCCCAGCGTCAAACCCTCCCCTGGTGGGTAGAGCTGCCCTCTCGCTCCGGTGCAGGGCTGCTACTGCCTTGTGCCCCCTGCCCCTTCAGGCCCTGCCCCACAGCTCCATGGTTTCCTCAGCTCCTCCCCTCTCCCACTGGCCAAGGCAGAGACCTTCCTCTGCCCAGTGGCTGGCATCGTGGCCCTGCAGCCCGCACCCTGACTGGTGTGGGGGTGGGGGGGAGAGGGGCGGTGACCAGTTACCACAGTGACTGCTAACACAACCCTAGTGACACCACAGCTTTGGCGGCCCCTCTCCTGGCAGTGCCAGCCCATCCGCCACCGCCACCTGGGACCCTGGGGTCATTTTGGTATCACCCCCTCTGACAGTGTCAGGGGGTGTGGTCTGCACCCCCCACTACCCTAGGAACGCCACTGCTCTCACTTCCAGGCCGCCTTGGCAGCTGGCTCACTCCCAGCCAAGGCCGAAGCAGCCAGGTGTGGAGGGAGCAGACCTCACCCAGGAGAGGGCAAACCTGTTCCAGAAAACACTGCAGCAAGCACACCACTTCTCCACGACTTCTGACACACCACGAGGTTGCAGGAAGAGCAGGAAAATGTTCTGGAAAACAGGTAAGGGCATCTTCAGGTTTCTGGTTAGTAGGGTTTCTTGTTACCACACCTGTTTTCCCAGACCATCTCTGTGAGCTTGCTTAAGGCAGGGCACATCTCACCCAGAAAAGGATACAGACAGTGGGCAGAGGAGAGCCAGGAGGACAGGAGGAAGGAAGGAAGGGCCGGCGGTGCTCTCAACATGCCACATCTGTTTTGGGGCATCATATGAGGGGCTGTGGGGGGGTCCTCCTGACTCACTACCACCCCTGCCGTTTCCTTCAAAGAGAAAAAAACAGATGGGGTTTACTGCTCTGAGCCTCTTGGAAGAAAGGGATTGGTTGCAGTGCTATTATTACTGGGGTGAGATGGTATGTCATTGAAGTTTTGATGGTACCTCTTTAACGGCTAAGGATTGGGAGCATCTCTTCATGTATCTGTTGGTCTTCTTCGGTGAAGTACCCATTCATGTCCTTTGCCCATTTTTTAATTGGATTACTTGTCTTTTTGTTGCCGAGGTGTTGAAGTTTTCTATAAATTTTAGAGATTAGTTCCTTCCTGGATATGTTGTTGCCAAAATTTTTTTCCAGTCTGTGGGTTCTCTTTTGGCAAAGTCTTCTGATGTGCTCAAGTATGTAATTTTTAGGAGATCCCAGTTGTCTAGTTTATGTTCTTCTGTTTGTGTATTTTCAGTTATGTTTGATAGTCTGTTTATGCCATAAGTCAGGGTCCCTACATTTCCCTCTATTTTTTTTCCATGATCTTTATACTTTTAGGTTTTACATTTAGGTCTCTGATTCATGTTGAGTTAGTTTCTGTGTATGGTATGAGGTAAGGACCCTGTTTCACTCTTCTTCAAATAGATATCCAGTTTTGCCAGCACCGTTTGTTAAAGAGACTATCTCTTCCCCATTGAATGGATTTAGACCCTTTGTTGAAAATCAACTGTCCGTAGATAGATGGATTTACTTCTGAGTTCTCAATTCTGTTCCATTGGTCTCTGTGTCTGTTGTTGTACCAGTACCACGTTGTTTTGACTACTGTGGCTGTGTAGTAAGTTCTGAGATCAGGTAGTGTGAGACCTTGTACTTCGTTCTTCTTCTTCAGTGATGCTTTGCTTACCCAGAGCCTCTTTCCTTTCCACAAAAAGCTGGTGATTAGTTTTTCCGTATCATTAAAGAATGTTGTTGGAATTTGGATTGGGATTGCATTATATCTATAGATCGATTTGGGTAGTATTGACATTTTCATAATGTTAAGTCCTCCTATCCATAGACATGGTATTTTTTTTTATTTATGTAGGTCTTTTTTTTGGTTTCTTGCAGTACTGTTTTGTAGTTTTCTTTGTATAAGTCTTTTATGTCCCCGGTTAGGTTTATTCCTAAGTATTTTATCTTTTGTGGGGGCTATTGTAAATGGTATTTTTGTTTGTTTGTTTCCTTTTCAGGGTTCTCATCGTTAGTGTAGAGGAATCTGACTGATTTTTGTATGTTGATCTCGTACCCTGTCACTTTGCTGAATCCTTCTATTAGGTCCAGTAGCTCTCTTGTAGAATCTCTAGGACTTTGTGCAGATAAGGATAGTTTTACTTCTTCCTTACCAATTTGGATGCCTTTTTTTTTTGATTGCCAAGATCCTTTTATTCTTCCCAACCTCCTCCCTGTCCACTACACGTGAGGGCAGCCCTGGTGTAAGGGGAAAGACATGATGAAGGGGCTGAGGAGGACCTGGCCAGCATCCACCAAGGGCCCAGCCAGGGCACAGTTCAGAGCCACCGTCTCCCCTGCAGCTGGAGAGTCTCACAAGGCCTTCTGTAAGCTCAGCTCCATAGGCTGTCTCTTCTGATCCTCCTGGAGGCAGCCTCCACATCACTCCTGCCTGTCTGCCCACTCCAGGCTGCTAAGGGCCTTCTCTTCCTGTGGACCCTGCTGCTGTTGGTATTCCGCCTCACTGGCTGAGAGTGCTTGTGTTAACACTAAGTCTTCTTCCTGAAAACTAGGGACCTGGGACTTGGTCTCCACCAGCAACAGTTCCAGAGCTTGTTGCAGAGCCTCATCCTCACTCAAGCCATTCTGCAAAGCAATCACTGGAGGGGCTGTCCAGGGTGGAGAATGAGTTGTGGCTCTGCTGGGAAAGGTAGATGAAGCCAAGGTCTGACTTGGGCTGGGGATGGTGCTTGTAGAAGCCAGGCCCTGTGCTCTGGAGATGGCAGCAAGTCATGCCCAGCTGGTAGGATGCTCCTCCCCAGAGCAATCATGGTCTGGTGGGTGATTTCTTGCCTTATTGGTCTAGCTAGAACCTCCAGTACAATATTGAATAACAGCGGTGATAAAGGGCATCCTTGTCTGGCTCCAATTCTCAAGGGAAATGCTCTCAGTCTTTCCCCGTTGAGAATAATGTTGGCTGCTGGTTTTGTACATATGCCCTTAATTATGTTGAAGAATTTCCCTTCTATTCCTATTTCGCTGAGAGTTTTTTTATCAGGAATGGGGGTTGGATTTTATCAAGTGCCTTTTCTGCATCAATTGATACGATCATGTGGTTCTTTTCCTTTGTTTTATTTATGTGGTGGATTACATTGACTGGTTTTCTAATGTTGAACCATCCTTGCGTACCTAGGATGAGTGCCACTTGGTCACGATGCATTATTTTTTGATATGCTGTTGGATTCAATTGGCTAGGATTTTGTTGATAATATCTTATGAGGGATATTGGTCTGTAATTTTCTTTTTTAATGGTGTCTTTGCCTGGTTTTGGTATCAGGGTTATGCTGGCTTCATAGAGTGAATTCAGGAGTATTCCATCTTTTTCTATGTTTTGGAATAGTTAAGAGTAGAATTGGTGTCAGTTCTTCTCTGAATGTTTGGTAGAATTCTCTAGTGGAGCCATCTGGGCCAGGGCTTTTTTTGTTGGGAGTTTTTTTTTTTTTATGACCTCTCCAATTTTTCCTTTTGTTATTTATGGGTCTGTTCAAATTTTCTACTTCAGTTTGTGTTAGTTTAGGTAGGTAGTGTGTTTCTAGAAATTGTCCATTTCTTCTAGGTTTTCAAATTTGTTGGAAGACAGTTCTTACTCGTATTCTATTATGATTATTTTTATTTCGATTGGTTTTGTTATAATGTCACTATCTCATTTCTTACTTGTGTTATTAGCATCTTCTCCTTTTCCTTTGTCAATTTGGTCAGTGGTTTGTCGATTTTATTGATCCTTTCAAAGAACCAACTTCTAGTCTTGTTGATTCTTTCTATTGTTTTCCTGTGTCATTTATTTCTGCTCTAATCTTTATTATTTCCTTTCTTCTAGTTACTGTGGCTTCTTTTGCTGCTTTTTTTCTATTTGTTGGATTTGTAGTTTAAGGCATTGATTTTTTATCTTTCTTCTTTTCTGATGCATGCACTTATTGCTGTGAATTGACCTCTGAGCACTGCTTTTGCTATGTCTGAAAGGTTTTGCTGTGTTGCATTTTCATTCTCATTTGATTCTAGAAATTTTTTTATCTCACTTTTTATTTCTTCTATTACCCAGTGGTTTTTAAGCAGGGTGTTATTTAGTTTCCATTTATTTTTTTTTCATTGTTCTTCCTCTTACTGATTTTAATTTTATAGCATCATGATCAGAGAAGATACTTTGTAGTATTTTGATATTCTTGAATTTATTGAGACTTTTTGTGGCCTAGCAGGTAGTCTATTATGGAGAATGCTCCATGTGCACTGGAAAAGAATGTGTAGCATACTGCTGTGGGGTGGAGTGTTCTATATATGTCTATGAGATCAAGTTGGTTGATTGTGTTGTTTCAATCTTCTGTATCTTTGTTGAGTTTCTTTCTAGTTGTTCTGTCCTTTATCAAAAGTAGGGTATTAAACTACTGTTATTGCAGAGTTGTCTATTTCTCTTTTCAATTCTGTTAGAGTTTGTTTTATACATTTTGGCACTCTGTCATTGGATGTGTAGATATTTATTATGGTTATGACCTTGTCTTAGTTATCTAGTGCTACTACAACAGAAATACCACAAATGGATGGCTTTAACAAAGACAAATTTATTCTCTCACGGTCTAGGAGGCTAGAAGTCCGAATTCAGGGTACCAGCTCTGGGGAAGAATTTCTCTGCCTTTCAGCTCTAGGGGAAGGTCCTTGTCATCAATCTTCCCCTGGCGTAGGAGCTTCTCTGTACAGGGACCCTGGGTCCAAAGGATGAGCTCCCCTCCAGGTTCTTCATTCTTGGTGGTAGGAAGTCCCCCTGCCTCTCTGTTTGCTTCTCTCTTTTGTATCTCAAAAGGAATTAACTCAAGATACAACCTAATCTTGTAGACTGAGTTCTGCCTCATTAACATAACTGCCTTTGACCGTGTTTCATTAACATCATAGACATAGGATTTACAACACATAGGGAAACAATGTCAGATGACAGAATGGTGGACAATCACACAATACTGGGAATCATGGCCTAGCCAAGTTGACACACATTTTGGGAGGACACAATTCAATTAATAACATTCCACCATTTGGCCCCCCAAAATTCATGTCCTTGACACATGTAAAACACATTCACCCCATCATATCATAGCAAAAGTCTTAAATCAACTCCAAGTCAAAAATCCAAAAATTCTTCATCTGTGAAATCTAAAATCCAAGTTATCTGCTTCTAAAATACAATGGCGGAACAGGCACAAGCTAGACATTTCCATTACAAATGGGAGAAATTGGAGAGAAAAAGAAATAATAGACACCAGGCAAGTCAGCAGAACACATTACATTAGCTTTCAAGGTTTAAAAATAATCCTCTGTTCTCTGAGCCACTCTTGCTGCTTTTTTGGTTACAGTTTGCTTGATATATTTTTTTCCATCCTTTAGTTTTTAGCTTATTTTTATCTTTGTGCCTAAGGTGTGTCTCTTGTAGGCAGGGTCATGCTTTTTTATCCATTCTACCACTCTCTGTCTCTTGACTGGTACATTTTAATCCATTGACATTCTGTGTAATTATTGATAGGTATAAACTTACTATTGTCATTTTGTTGTGATTTTTTTGTGTGTGGTATTGATGGTGTCTTTGTTGCCTATACTTTTCTGCACTGAGCTCTTATTGTTTATGGATTTCCTTTTCATTTCCTTCATTGCCGTTGATTTTGTACTTACTGAGTCTTTATGATTTTCTTCTTTTTTATTTTGGTGAGTAGACTTATTAATTTTCTTTTTGGTTACCCTGAAATTTGCTTTTATCTTCCTAAGTTTAAAACAGTCAGTTCTATCTTGATATCGCCTTAACTTCCTCTCTATATGGAAGTTCTGTAACTACACCATTTATTCCTTCCTTTTGTTTTAAACTTGTCGTCGTTTACAGATTGATGTCTCTAATTCCATGTTTTCATTCGTAGAGCTTTATTTTATTTTTGAAAACTCTTTATCTGGGTTAGTATCTGGATGATGTTATTGTATGTCTCAATCTCAGAGTGCTGTCTGATGCTGTTGGTTCTCTGTCTGAAGGACTCCTTTTAGTATTTCCTGTAAGCTTGATCCAGTTTTCACAAATTCCCTTAATTTCTGTTTACCTGGAAATGTCCTGGTTTCACCATCGTATTTGAGAGACAGTTGTGCTGGATACATAATTCCTGGTTGGAATTTTTTTCTTTCTTTCATTCAGGGTTTTATATATGCCATCCCATTGCCTTCTTGCCTTCATGGTTTATGCTAAAAAATCAGAGCTTAGTCTTATTGGTTCCCCTTTGTAAGTAACATTTTATTTTTTCTGAGGACTTTCTTTGGTTTTGGAAACTTTGATTATGCTATGTCTTGGTGGTATGTATGAAGTATGAATCTAGGAAAATTTTAAATTATCAAAAATGAAATGGAACGCATAAAAATTGATATCCTAGGCATTAGTGAGCTGAAATGGGCTGGTATGGGTCATTTTGAATTGGACAATCATATGGTCTACTGTCCTTGGAATGACAACTTGAAGACGGATGGTGTTGCGTTCATATCAAAGAGAACATTTCAAGACCTATCCTGAAGTACAAAGCTGTCAGTAATAGGATAATATTCATATGCCTACAAGGAAGAGCAGTTAATAGGACTGTTATTTAAATTTATGCACCAACCATTAAAGCCAAAGATGAAGAAATTGAAGATTTTTGCCAACTTCTGCAGTCTGAAATTAAGCAAATGTGCAATCAGAATGCACTGATAATTACTGGTGATTGGAATGTGAAAGTTGGAAACAAAGAAGGATTGGTAGTTAGAAAATTTGGCCTTGGTGTTGGAAACGATGCCAGAGATCACATGATCAAATTTTGCAAGACCAGTGACTTCTTCATTGCAAATACCTTTTTTCACCAACATAGACGTCAACTATACACATGGACCTCACCAGATGGAATACACAGGAATCAAATCAACTATATCTGTGGAAAGAGATGATGGAAAAACTCAATATCATCAGTCAGAACAAAGCCAGGGGCCAACTGTGGATCAGACCATCAATTACTCATATGCAAGTTCAAGCTGAAACTGAAGAAAATTAGAACAAGTCCACGAGAGCCAAAGCATGACCTTGAGTATATCCAACCTTAATTTAGAGATCATCTGAAGAATAGATTTGATGTGTTGAACACTAATGACTAAAGACCAGATGAGTTGTGCAAGGACTTCATACATGAAGAAAGCAAGAGTTCATTAAAAAGGCAGGAAAGAAAGAAAAGAACAAAATGGATGTCAGAAAAGACTCTGAAACTTGCTCTTGAACATCGAGTAGCTAAAGCAAAAGGAAAAAATGATGAAGTAAAAGAGCTGAACAGAAGATTTCAAAGGGCAGCTGGAGAAGATATTATGATAATGTGCAAACAGCTGGAGATAGGAAACCAAAAGGGAAGAACACACACAGCATTTCTTAAGCTGAAAGAACTGAAGAAAAAATTCAAGCCTCAAGTCAAAAGGATTCTACAGGGAAAGGGAAGGATTCCCCAGGGAAAATATTAAATGATGGAGAAAGAATCAAAAGAAGATGGAAGGAATACAGAGTCATTATACCAAAAAAAACTGGTTGACGTTCAACCATTTCAGGAGGTAACTTATGATCAGGAACAGACCGTACTGAAGGAAGAAGTCCAAGCTGTACTGAAGGCATTGGTGAAAAACAAGGCTCCGGGAATTGATGAAATACCAATCGAGACGTTTCAATAAATGGATGCAGTGCTGGAAGTGCTCACTCATCTATGCCAAGAAATTTGGAAGACAGCTACCTGGCCAACTGACTGGAAGAGATTCATATTTATGCTTATTCCCAAAAAAGGTGATCCAACTGAATGTGGAAATTATAGAACAATATCATTAATATCACATGCAAGCAAAATTTTGCTGAAGGTCATTCAAAAGCGACTGCAGCACTATATCGACAGGAGACTGCCAGAAATTCAAGCCAGATTTAGAAGAGGATGTGGAACCAGAGATATCATTGCTGATGTCAGATGGACCCTGGCTGAAAGCAGAGAATACCAGAAAGATGTTTACCTGTGTTTTATCAACTATGCTAAGATATTCGACTGTGTGAATCATAACAAATCATGGATAGCATTGCAGAGAATGGGAATTTCAGAACACTTAATTCATGAGGAATCTACATGGATCAAGAGGCAGTCATTCAAAAGAAAAAGGGGAAACCTCATGGTTTAAATTCAGGAAAGGTGTCATCAGGGTTGTATCCTTTCACCATACCTATTCATCTGTATGCTGAGCAAATAACCTGAGAACCTGGACTATATGAAGAAGAACAGGGCATTAGGATTGGAGGAAGACTTATTAACAACCTGCATTATACAGATGACACAAGCTTGCTTGCTGAAAATAAAGAGGACTTGAAGCACTTACTGATGAAGATCAAAGACCACAGCCTTCAGTATGGATTACACCTCAACATAAAGAAAACAAAAATCCTCACAACTGAACCAATAAGCCACATCATGATAAATGGAGAAAAGATTGAAGTTGTCAAAGATTTCATTTTACCTGGATCCACAATCACCGCCCACGGAAGCAGCAGTCAAGAAATCAAAAGATGCATTGCACTGGGCAAATCAGATGCAAGGGATCTCTTTAAAGCGTTAAAAGGCAAAGATGTTACCCTGAAGACTAAGGTGTGCGTGACCCAAGCCATGGTGTTTTCAAGCACCTCATATGCATATGAAAGCTGGACAATGAATAAGGAAGACTGAAGAAGAATCTACGCCTTTGAATTGTGGCATTGGGGAAGAGTATTGAATATACCGTGGAATGCCAAAAGAGTGAAGAAATCTGTCTTGGAAGAAGTACAACCAGAACGCTCCTTAGAAGCAAGGATGGAGAGACTACGTCTACCATACTTCAGACATGTTGTCAAGAGGGATCAGTCCCTGGAGAAGGACATCATGCTTGGTAAAGTACAGGGCCAGTGAAAAAGAGGAAGACTCTCAATGAGGTGGATTGACACAGTGGCTGCAACAATGGGCTCAAGCATAGCAACAACTGTGAGAATGGCGCAGGCCAGGGCAGTGTTTCGTTCTGTTGTGCATAGGGTCACTATGAGTTGGAACCACCTTGATGGCACCCAACAACAACAACAACAGCAAATATCTTGGTGTTTTCTTTTGGAGTCTATCCTATATGGGGTTAGTTGAGGTTCCTGGATAGATATCTTCACATATTTCATGATATCAGGCAAGTTTTCTGCCAGCTTTTTTTTTCTTTTTTTTTTTTTTTGTCTCTTCCTGTTCTGAAATTCCTATTATGTGTATATTATTCCTCTTGATGGTGTACCACATAACTCTTAAGCTTTATTTTTCTTCTTTCCTTTTTCTGATTGTTCCTCTAGCAAATTAGCATCAAGGGATTTGTCCTCTATTTCTCTGATCTTGTCTTCCATTGATTCAAGTCTACTCCCGTGCCCTTCCGTTGAGTTATCTATTTCTGAAATTTTCGTATTGATCTCCTGGATTTCTGGTTGCTGTTTTTGCATGCTTTCTCATTGTCTATTTTGTCATTTTGTTCTTGTATTGTTTTCTTGAATTCTTCTAGAGTTTTTGTGTTTTCCTTGATTTTGTCTGTGTTTTCCTCGATCTTTTGGAGGAATTCCTTATCAGGTAGCTTGATTACCATTTCTTCCTCAGGAAAGTTTTCTGGTCCTTTATTTTGGTCACTTATTTGAGCCATCTTGTCCTTTCTTTATATGATTGGATATTGTCTGTTATCTTCAAGGCATTAAGGCATTGTTATTTAGTGATTATATGTTTGCTTTATTCTGATGTTTTATTTCATTTTGTTTTGATATATCCAGGTTGGCAGGGCTTGTGTGCTATGCCAGTTTCTGATCTGGCAGCACTGGAGTGTTCACCACCTATCTCTGGGTGAGCAGGGCAGTGGCTGGTAGCGTGAGTGCAGGTTTCCATTTCTTGGTTGCACAGGGCAGCCGAGGGCAGGCAGGGAGGCAGAGGGATAGGGAGCATGCTCTTCTGGTCACTGGTCTGGGTACCGGGGCACCTTTTTTTTGGCTGTAGCCAGCAACCAGGACCTGGCCCTGACCCAGTGTGAGGAGGGGGCATGCTGTCCGGAATCTTGTCAGGAGAAGGATCTCTTGCTGGTGCTCTGGATCTATTACTTCATGTGCACCACCCACCCTAATGGTCAAGAACCACCGCTGGTGAGTAGTATTGCTTCTGGGTCTTGGCTCCCTCACTGCTCTGTGGATTCCAGGATCTCTGGTGCTCTCACCCTCCTTCTTGTACTTTTCCTCCTTAGATCTGGTTTGTGTTCTTTTCACCTTGATTCACTCCAGGCATATCTACACAGCTTCTCTGTTTCCTAGTAGGGAGTCCATGAAGTTGTCCTCCTGTGCTCTTCTCCTACGATCGCTGCTGTATTTGTCTCATGATGGCCATGCTGTGCTGGGCTAGTTGACTAGGCATCTCCACTCCATATCTCTCCTTGTTTGCTGTTTTTGTTCAGTTTCTTTTTCCAGTAGGTGTTCAATCTAATTCTTTTTCCTTCCATTTGATGTTCAGGGTTCCAGGATTGTCATCTGAGTCTATTCCACTTAGTTTCTCTAGTCTTTGCTATAGAGGGACAGCATAGTGCATCTGACTAGTCTGCTATCTTAACTCCTCCTCTTTGGCTGTAACCTTTATGAAAATAGATTGCCAGGCCTTTCTTCCGTGAAGCAGCTGGGTGGATACAAACCACCAACCTTTAGGTCAGTAGTTGAGTGCAAAACATTTGTATCACCCAGGGACCTATATCATATGCTAATATGATATGAGGGCTAGATAAATTAATATACATGAGTGCATCTAGCCCAATGCAGACGATATGTTAATAATAGCAGGCTGATACGTGCAATCCTAATGGGTCTGTGTCCTTTGAGAAATTCTGCTTAGCGCCCTATTGCCAAGGAGGCCCAAACACTTTTCTCTTCCAGCTGGAAGCACCAGATCTGTCACCACAGGAACCAAGCTGTCCAGATTAATAATGCCTCACATCTGTCCAGCACATTCTAGTTTGTAAAGCACACTCACAATTATTACTTTTTCAATCGTCATGACAGTCTCTTACGGCAGGAATTTTTAATCTCATTTTACAGAAGTCAAAGGTGAAACTCAAAGAGAATAGGAGTAATTCAAAATCATAAGGCTGGGTAAAGGGCAGAGGAAGGCCTGGAACCAGCCATTCTAACTTCCCATGTACAGCCCCTTCTACCATTGGAGTTATGTCCCAGGAACACAAGTTCTGACCAGCTCAGGCTCACCAACCACTCCCTTCTCACCCAAGGGAGAGGCCAAGGTCTGGCCCCACCTCCTTGTCTTCCCTCCAAGGCTGTTACTCTACCCAGGCATCTCTGTCCCCTTCAGCCTGATTTTACCTGTTGTCTTTCTTAGCTAGTGCTTCTGTAACACAAATACCCCAAATGGGTGGTTTTAAAGAACAGAAATTTATTTTCACACAGTTCTGGAGGCTAAAAGTTCAAATCAGGGTCTTGGCTGTGTAGATTCCTTCCTTGTCGGTAGCCCCAGGCACTGCTTGGTTCCTGGGTGATCCTTACATATCATTTGTCTTCCCCTGTGTGTGCATAGCTTTGTGTCTAATCTGCTGTTTTTATAACTCAGGAGCAATTTAGAAACCACTCTTACAGAATGTGGTCTAATTACCATAACAACGAAAGCCCTATTTCCAAAAGGGACTATATCCACAGGAATAGGGGTTAAGACTCCAATACATGTTTCGGGGGACACAATTCAACCCACAACACCTGTCTTTCTAGCCCCTTTGGTTTAACTTTGGGCAGAACTCCTTCCCTTGATCCTAGCTCTGATGTGCATACCTTCTTTTATATCCATTTATTAATTCAGCCACCATTTAATGAGTGCCTACCCTGCACTAGTTCGAATTCAACAGGTGCCCTTTGGAAACTGTATGGGGCACTTCTACTCTGTCCTGTAGGGTCTCTATGAGTTGGAATCAATGGCAACAGGTTTTTTTTTTTTTGCATCAAGAAGTTCCTGAGTGGCTCTCAACTACTAACTGAAAGATTGGAGGTTTGAATCTACCCAGAGGTACCTTTGAAGAAAGATCTGGTGGTCTGCTTCTGAAAGGTCACAGCCTTGAAAACGCTATGGAGCACAGTTCTACCCTGACACACCGGGTCGCCAGGAGTCAGAATCAACTTGACAGTACCTGGTTTCGGTTTTACTGTGGACCAGGCACAGAAAAGATTCCTGCCCATGGGGAGGTCTGAGTCTAGTGGGCGAGGGGCATACTAAACCAAAGGAGCACTCAAGGGCCTAGAGAAGTCACTACTGTGATAGATGCAATGAGGGAGCCACTCATGGCGCATAGCTAAGAGCAAGATCAGGTTGTTCTAAGCAGGGACTGGTCTCATCATATCTGTCTTGCCCCATGCCCTTTCCTCAGTCCCATTTTTTTTTTCAGTCTTTCTTTTTTTACACTTGCAAAAAAGTTGCAAAGCTGGGACAGAGAGTTCCCACGTTACCCTTCACCCAGCTTCCCCTAATGTTAACATATTATAGGCTTCAGGGGAGCTTCCAGACTAAGATAACTAGGAAAAAAGGCCTAGTGATTTATTTCCAAAAATCAGCCAGTGGAAACCCTATGGTTCACAATGGTCCAATTTGCAGTGTTTTATTCTGCTATACATGGAATCGCCATGAGTCAGAGGCCAATTTGACAGCAGCTAACAACAACAACAATACTATTAACTAAACTACAGACTTTGTTGGAATTTCCTCAGTTTTTTTTTTGCTGATGTCCTATGTAGGAGCCCACATCACATTATTTGTAATGTCTACTTAGTCTCCTGTGGTCTGTGAAAGTTCCTCAGTTCTTGTCTTACAAGACTTTGACACTTTTGAAGAGTGCTGAGCAGTTGCATTGTACAATGTCTCTTAGTTTGGGTTTGTCCTGTGTTTTCTCATGAGTGGGCTGAGGTTATACATTTTGGCAGGAAGACTGCAGAGTGACATTGGGTCCTTCTCAGTGCATGGTGTCTTGGGGTTCGTGAAGTCAAGGTGTCTTGTCACTGGTGACGTTAACCTTGATCACTCGAATAAGGTGGTGTCTGCTGAGTTTCTGCACTGTAGAGTCATTATCTTTCTCGTTGTATTTAATAGTTGTCTTGGGGTAGATAGTTGAGACTATGCAAATCCTGTTTCCTTCAAACTTCGCCCACTACTGAAGCATCCATCCATGCATCTTGTCTGTAATAATTAGTGCTGTGGAGCTGGCCTAATGGTGATTTTCTATTCCCTCTTTCTGTCTACAGTTAAGTGGAATTCTATTAAAAGGAACAGCAGTCCCTGATTTCTCATCTATTTATTCGTATAATCATTTATTCATATCAGCATGAACTCATGAATATTTATTTTATTTTATGGGCTAAAATCCAGTACTATCTTTATTTTGCTGCTCAAATTGTTCTAGCTTTGGCCATTAGGGGCTCCTTTAGGTTGGTTCCTGTGTTTTTTTGACAAGTGCCTATCTTTTTAATTAATTGATTTTGGGGGGGAGCACTCCCTTACTTTCTGGCTCCACAGGGTGTTCCAGGCTCATCTTGTATTTTTCTTGCCCAAGCCCAGTGGCGAATTCACCACTTCTCCAAGGACCTACACCTCTTTTTAAAGGTGAATGCTCAAAGAGATGAAAATAGTAAGAGAAACGGAAACTAAAAGAACATTCTAAAAGGAAAATTGATAAGGTGCTCAAGACCAAGGGCAAATCTCACTTCCGGGGGTCGCCAGACTAGTAAGCATCCAGTGTGCTGCTTGTTGGAGTGGGGGCGATGGGGATAAGGTGGGTGGGGTCGAGGCGTAGGGATCGGGTGAAGGGTCAGGGTGGTGGGGTGGGAGTGGTGAGGGTGGGGATGGTAGGGGGGTGGGTGTGGTGGGGCTAGAGGTGAGAGTGGTGAAGAAGTACAGCCCTGGGGCTGGGACCTTGAATGGGTGTGTTAGGCAAGGATCCAATACTGATGATTGTGGGGGCAAGGGTCACTCCCTACTTAAGGCACTTGAGCTGAGCTCCTGAGAGAGAGAAAGCAGGGGGAAGTCAGAAAGAAAGCTGGAACTAGGGAAGCAAGGAAGAAGGAAACAACTAGCCTTCCTCACAGACTCAATGCATGCCAGACAATGCTGTGAGATAGGAGTTACTATCTCCGTTTGACAGATGAGGAAAACTGAGGCAGCCCAAGCCTGCAAAAGTAATATCTGCAGCACCTATTCCCAGCACATCTCCTTCAAGAGTCTTGGGTCCTCTGCTTTCACAAAGAGAATTCCAAACATCATGGCTCCCATTACTCCTTCCTGTGAAAGTGAGACTGGCATTCACAGGCGGAAGCATCTCTTCGGTTTTGGTGGTGTTAATGAAGAAAGCTCTCTCTAAGGAAATAATGCATCGGCATAAACCCAGCCCAAAGTTTTCTGAAGAGAGCTCATTATACGAAGGGTCCCCTGCTTCAGGATGGCTTCTTTGGAGTGGGTGGGGGCTTTTGCTGCAGAGCTGCCTGGGAGCTGGAATGTGACCCTGGCTCCCGCCTGCATGCTTGTTTCCATTGGAACAGGCTCCCCTGCACTTGTCTGACCCATCACTTCCCTGCCCACTCCCTTCTCCCACACCCCTTGCTGCTTTAGCTCCTTCTTAGGTTAATAGAGTTTCCTCTCTTCCCATGTCACATACCTCATGTCCTTTTTTAGTAATAAAAGGAAACCAGAAGGTGGGCTGGCTTACAGAATGTTGCAGCATCTGAAGGCTATTGCTCCCACCCAGCCCCGGGCAGCTGTCTTTGGGAAGTATGGGCAGGGACAGGCAGGGTCAGGTAGGGTGTCTGAGCTGGCCAGAAATCCTTCTCTGGCCCCGGATTCTCACCAGCTCTTCCTGGGCCCACCTGCATCAGGCCATGACTTAGAGAAAAAGTGACCACCTCTGGGCCCACACAGCATCTGCATATTCTTGCCACATACTCTTTTGCCTGATTTCTTAATAGCTCAGGCTGATTTTTTAAAAAAATACATAATGTGCAATACATAGCACTTTGGGTATGTTATCCACTGAATCCTGATGACAACCTAATGGAATTGGTATTGTTGTCAGCTGTAATTTACAAATGACGGAACTGAAGCACACGGAGGTAAGTAAATTGGCCAAAAACACACAGCTGCCAACAGGTAAAGCTGGGAACCTGAGTCAGGCAGCCTGCCAGAGCCTGAATGCTGCCTCCCTTTTAGGGCCAAAGCTTGTGTTTGTACACGTTTTCAGCTAAGGAAAAGGAGGAAGTCTTGGACCTTCAAACCTAGGGTCCCTGGAGGCAAAGGCTCAGCACTCCCCTTTAATTGTTCTGGGTGCTGTGCATGGTCTCTGCCCAGTTAAATAGCCAGGTTAGGAGGAGGAGAGACAGACATGGGATCAGTCTAAATAGAAGCTGCAAGCTGAGTCACGCAAAGGGGCTGGGAGACACCCAGAAGCCAGTGGATGGAAGGCTCCAGATTTAATAGCCCTGCCAGGTTTGGTCAAGGTCTTTTATTCCCTGAAATGGGGCTCTGCCTCAGACCCTAGCTGCTGAGCGCATGGGGTTTTTCTTCCTATTTGCTCTCCACATGACAGTCCTTGGAGGACGCCGGCCCCCTGTCCGGTTTCCCGACAGCAAGCAGCCCAGGCAGGGACATGCAGCCTTCGTTCTAGGCCTGTCTGCAGCTGCCTGGTGAAGCCTGAGAAAGGCACATCTATGACTTCTTTCATCACAGGTCTGGGAGTTCAGAAAACTGGGCCTGGAAAGGTAAGGCCCCAGCCTGCCGGCCTTGGTGCTGTGCTGTGCTGAGGGAAAGGCCAGCAGGCTTAGAGACTCAGCAACGCTCACTCAGGCCTACCTGAGGCTGGCTATCACTTCTGGTAGTTTCTAGCTCAGAGGCAGTGTGACAGTAGCACAGCTACAGGTGACAGATTTTGAAATGACTAAAGAGAGGGGAGGAAGCAGAACTGAAGGGCTGTGGCCTCAGCCAAGGAATCAAATGAAGCGGGGCCAGGCAGGCCTCCAGAGGCCCTCCATCACTCAGGCAGGGAACTCAAAGCTTCTGTGCCTCAAAGTCCCCCTCTGGCCTGGGTCTGCTAAATTTTGGAGACAATGTCAGAGGCATAAGGATGGCTCTTTGATGCTTGCTGAATATTGGACTGACACCCAACTTTGAGCCTAGAGCCAGGTCTGAGTGCTGTTCTGACACCACCTGTGTGGCTTTAAGTTTTTTTGAACCTCAGTTTCCCCTAGGTCAAAGGATCCTGTGGTACCCACCTCACTGGTGTGACAATGTAATAAGCAAGCAGGTGGGCCTAGTACATAGCAGGTGCTCAATAACGTTGGCTGTCAGTCCTGTCAGTGAAAAGCTGCCCCTTGTGGTCTCTGTGTTAAAGAAGTCTTGGAACTGTTTGGATTTGGGACATTTGGAAAAGGGTGGAAAGTTTGTCCTATCTCCTTAAAATTAGCTCACGGCTCTGCCTGCCGTTTATAAACATCAGGCACCTTCATTCTGAAACCAGGAAGTGGCATTTCCAGGCCCCCAGAGGGACATGCGTCTCTCTAGTGCTGTGGGTATGCAGCTGCCACTAGGCTCTGTTGACCCCGCATGCCCACTGTGCCATCTAGCATGTCTGGGGCCTTCCAGTAATGGCAGTAGAGAATGGCAGGTGGCCTGCAGCCAAGGCAGGAAGCCTTCCAAATGATGCCCACACTCCTGGGGCTTGGGAGGCTCTGGCTTTCCACCCAGCTGTGCCAGTTCTGCTTGTGCACCTTTAACACTTTGCATCTCAGGCTGTTTGCCCTGGTGGCAGCCCTCAGAACTGGAGAGATTCCCCAGTGGGATGCTCCTTGACAGACCCTTCTTCTGTGGAGGCCAAAATATTGCTGAGGCTACATGAAGGGAAGCTGTGGACTGGCTCCCAGAGATTCATCGGGTCCACCAGATCAGCTTGCCTAGCTGTTCCTTAAATGCTCGTTTATCCGGATGATTTTTTTTCCTCCGGAGCATTCTGCAAGAGTAAACCAGGCAAATACCTAGTGGTAAATATGTAGAAATTAAGAGGTTATTGCCTAGTTACTTAAACATGGTAAATATTACCAAAAAAAAAAAAAAAAAAATTCCACGGAACCTGAATATACTAGAAAGAGGAGAAGATAAAGGTACAGTATGGAATGAAGAGGAGACTAAGGAGCAACTACGAAACTTGCCTTCTGGATTTGTGGAGCAGGCACAGCAGGAAAAGGTGAGAATGGTAGATTCACCATGACAGGATTCCATAGATCAAGAGGGCCATGTATGACCTGAATCAGGGCAGAGTGCAATCACCTATTCAGCCAATGCTGAAAACCTATTATGTCTAAAGGCTGAGTATCAGTCAGGTTGGGCTAAGCTACGCTGCAGTAACATAAACAACAACAACCAGTTGCCATCGAGTTGATCCTGACTCATGGTGACCCTACGTGTTTCAAAATAGAACTACGCTCCATAGGGTTTTCAGAGGCTGTGATCTTTTGGAAGTAGTTCACCGGGTCTTTCTTTCGACGTATCTAGGTGGATTCAAGCCACCAACATTTTGGTTAGTAGCTGAGTACTTAACCGTTTATACCACCCAGAGACTCCTATAAAAATTCCCAAATCTCAATGGCTTAACACATACTTTTTTTTTTCTTATTCACACTCAACCCACTGATGGACTAGCAGCTCTCCAGGACAGCGCCCATCCAAGCTATCATGTGAGGACCTAGGCTGCTTGCATCTTATAGCTTCACCCTCCACCATGTATGGATTCCAGGTGAAGAAAGTATAGGAATCTTCTAAATGCTTCACTCCTCTGGCCGGAACTAGTCACATGGCCCAGCCTAAGCGCCAGGGGTTGGGTACTGTGGTAGTCTCAGGTGGCCAGGGGGGACACTGAAGTGATACTGAAATCTCTACTTCACTAAGCTAAGAGGTTCTGTAGAGGCCACAAAGATAAATCAGACTTGAATGTTACCCTCCTTGAATTTATAACAAGGATGGAAAGGAAACTGTCTTGAGTACCAACTATGTAGCAGGCACTGTGCTAGGAGCTGGCAAAGTGGGCTTCTGCCCTGGAGGAGGGTGTGTGTGGCCTGAAGGGAAACATGGACCATTTGAGTAGGGATAGGTACTCTGCTGGAGGTATGCCCAGATCACTATGGGACACAGATAAGTAGAGGGCCAGGGTCCTCAGTTCCTCCTGGGGTTTAGGAATCATTCCTGGATATAACACCTAAGCTGAGTCACCCAGGTGAAAATTATCTGAAAGGAAGTTCTAGGCAGTGGGAACAATTTGTGCTAAGACTTGGAGGCAGGAAATTACTTTGTATTTCTAGAGTAATTACAACTACTTTCCAGAATCAAACCAAACCAAACCATTGAGTTGATTATAACCCATAGTAACCCGATAGAACAGAGTAGAACTGCCCCCATAGGGTTTCCAAGGCTGTAAATCTTTATGGAAGCAGACTGTCACATCTTCTGTGGAGCAGCTGGTGGGTTCAAACCACCGACCTTTCATTTAGCAGCCAAGCTCCTAAGGACTGGCATAACTACTTTACTATTTAGAAAGTTCAGGGAGGGGAAGCATGAAAGATGCTAACTCACTATTGGAGATGATGGTCAGCTCAGTTAACTGAGGTGATTTATGAAAAGAGAGTTGGAGTCTGAGATCTGGAGCAGCAGACGTTCGCACACTGATTATTGTCATCGCAAACAAAGGAAATTATCATAACCAATACAATTTTTAGGATCCCTTTCTCAGTTTGAGATTGTGTAATGGTGAGACATTTTAGCCATATGTTGATTGGATTCTTGTTTGTTGCCCTGACAGAACACACAGAAAGAACACTATTTATATTCACTATGTAAATTATTTCATATCTTTAAAAGAAGGAATCACATAGAGAATGTTCAGGGATTCAATATGTACATGCTATGTCATTTCTTTCTACTTCTAGAAGTTTGCTATGTTCTCCTGGGCTATCACTTGATTGAATCTTGCATTTCTTTGGCTCTTAAGTTATGCCTGTACCTTTTCTGTTTAACTCTTTGAACCTTTGAACTCGATGAAAACCTAATAAATGTGAATATCCTGTCTGTCCAAAGCTAAAGAACATTAAGCGTGATGGAATCTTGTATTCTTCCATCATCTCAGTACTACACAACTCCTATAGATTTTAAATGCTATTCAATTGAATCGTGTATATTTCACAAGGCTTTTCTGACTGTAATGATACTTATAAGGTTGTTATTTTTTAGCTTACACTTGACACAGAGCCTGGCACGTGGAAGGCATGATGACTATTTATTATTCTTTGTAAAAACATTCACAGAACCCCTTCTTGATACCAGGCATTTTGCTAAGGACTGGTAGGTTGGGAGCAGAGAGAAGGAAAGGATCTAAAAATGAAATATGCATAATCCCAGCCTAAGAAGTTCACATCCTAAAGAGGAGACTCTTTATCCTACAGGGAATCAATATAATTTGCCCCAAAACAATGGTTGCCAAAGGTAATGAAAAAGACAGACGTGGTGTTGCCAATAGCCACCAGCTTGAAAGACTCAAGGGACCCATTCTACCAACCTTTTCCTCATTAAAGAGAAGGAAATTTAATTTGCTAAAACATATTTAAGAGGACAATTCGAAATCCAACAAAAGCAAGGGCTGGTGGAGTCAAGAAGGCTGCTTAGCCCATTATAGGTCCATCCAGGCTCTGCTCCCCAAGGCCAGGCACCCCAAGGCACTGTTTGTTTTGGACTTGGGCCAGAGCCAGGATTTCACAGCAGGGGGGACAGAGGCCAGATTTTCATTAGTTTAACAGCACATGGGGGCCAAGTTTGCAAGGAGAAAAAATAAATAACTAAAATGGCCCAGGGCCAAAGGAGGCCTCTGCATGGTGTGTAGTAATTCCTCAAAGTTGCTTTTAGGAGCTATTTTCCACTTTTCTTCCAAGCAGCCAAAGGGCCTCCACAGCCAAGAACATCGAGGGCTGAGGTATTGCAAAAGCATGATGCTGGCAGGCTCCCTGGGCTGCCGTGGGGGCCAGGCATACTCTCTGGTTGGCCAGGGCAATGTTCTCTTCCATTTTCTCTTGAGCTTTGGGTGGGGTGGGGAGGAGGGTTTTAAAAGCACTTTTTTTTTTTTGCACTTCAGGTGAAAGTTTATAGCTCAAGTTAGTTTCTCATTCAAAAATTTATACACATATTGCTTTGTGATATTGGTTGCAATCCCCACAAAGTGACAGCACACTCACACTTCCCACCCAGGGTTCTCTGTGTCCATTCATCCAGTTTTCCTGTCTCTTCTTGCCTTCTCATCTTGCTTTTGGGCAGGAGTTGCCCATTTGGTGTCATATATTTGATTGAAATAAGAAGCACATTCCTCACATGTGTTATTGTTTGTTTTATAGGCCTGTCTAATCTTTGTCTGAAAAGTGGGCTTCAGTTCTGAATTAGCAGAGTGTCCCTGGGCCATAGGCTTGGGGGTTCAGCCAGTCTCTGTCAGACCAGTAAGTCTGGTCTTTTTTCATGAATTTTGTTGTACATTTTTCTCCTGCTGTGTCTCGGAATCTCTGATGTGGTTCCTATTACAGCAGATGGGGGTGGTAGCCCAGGCACCATCTAGTTCTGGGCTCACGCTGGTGGAGGCTCTGGTTTCTGTGGTCCTTTAGTCCTTTGGGTTATCGTTTTCCTTGTGTCTTTGGTTTTCTTCATTCTCCTTTGCACCAAACGGGATGGAACCAATTTAGGTGGCTGCTCGTAAGCTTTTAAGATCCCAGATGCTACTCACCAAAGTAGGGCGTAGAACATTTTCTTTATGAACTGTGTTATGCCAATTGACCTAGATGCCCCCGAGACTGGAAACCCTGGTGGCGTGGTGGTTAAGAGGTACATCTGCTAACCAAAAGTCAGCAGTTCAAATCCACCAGCAGCTCCTTGGAAACTCTGTGGGGCAGTTCTACTCTGTCCTATAGGGTTGCTATGGGTCGGAATCAACCCCAAGCAATGGTTTGGTTTTTTTTTTCTGTCCTCTGAGACTATGGTCCCCAGTCCTCAGCCCCAGCAACTTGGTCCCTCAAGGAGTTTCAATGTGTCTAGGAAACTTCTATGTCTTTGCCTTGGTCAAGTTGTGCTGACTTCCCCTATATTGTGTGTTGTCTTTCCCTTCACCAAAGTTAACACTTATCTACTGTCTAGTTAATGATACCCTTCCCTTCGTAACCATCAAAGATTTTTTTTTCTGTGTGTAAACCTTTTCTTGAGTTCTTATAAAAGTGGTCTCATACAACTTTTCTCCTTTTATGATTGACTTATTTCACTCAGCATAATGCCCTCCAGATTCATCCATGTTGTGAGATGTTTCTCGGATCCATCATTGTTCTTTATTATTGCACAGTATTCCATTGTATGTATGTGCCATAGTTTGTTTATCCATTCATCAGTTGATGGGCACTTAGGCCGTGTCCATCTTTTTGCTGTTATGAATAGTGCTGTGATGAACATGGGTGTGCATATGTCTATTAGTGTGATAGCTTATTTCTCTAGGATATATTCCTAGGAGTGGAATTGCTAGATTGTATGATATTTCTATTTCTAGATTTAAGGAAGCACTATATCGTTTTCCAAAGTGGATATACCATTTTACATTCCCACTAGCAGTGTATAAGAGTTCCAGTCTCCCTGTAACCTCTCCATTTGTTATTTTCTGTTTTTTTGATTAGTGCCAGTATTGTCAGGGTGAGATGGTATCTCATTGTAATTTTGATTTGTATTTCTCTAATGGCTAATGATCACGAGCATTTCCTCATATGTCTGTTAGCTGTCTGAATGTCTTCTTTGGTGAAGTGCCTGTTTGTATCCTTTGCCCATTTTCTAATTGGATTATTTGTCTTTTTGTTGTTGAGGTGTTGAAGTATTTTATAAATTTTAGATATTAAACGGTTGTCGAATATGTTGTAGCCAAATTTTTTTTCCCGGTCTTTAGGTTCTCTTTTTACTCTTTTGGTGAAGTCTTTTGATGAGCATACGTGTTTAATATTTAGGAGCTCCCAGTTATCTAGTTTCTCTTCTGGTGTTTCTACATTGTTAGTTATGGTTTGTATTCTATTTATGCCATGTATTGGGGCCCATAACATTGTCCTTATTTTTTCTTCCATGATCTTTATTGTTTTAGGTTTTATATTTAGGTCTTTCATCCATTTTGAGTTAGTTTTTGTGTGTGGTATGAGGTACAGATCCTGTTTCAATTTTTTTTATGGGTGGACATCCAGTTTTGCCACCACCATTTATTAAAAAGCCTGTCTTTTCTCCTTTTAATGGACTTTGGCCTTTTGTCAGATATCAGCGGCTCATGGACGGATTTACGTCTGGGTTCTCGATTCTGTTCCATTGGTCTATGTGTCGGTCATAGTACGACACCAGTCTGTTTTGACTATGGTGGCTGTATAATAGGTTCTAAGGTCAGGTGGTGTGAGGCCTCTCACTTTATTCTTCTTCAATAATAGTTTGCTTATCTGGGGCTTCCCTCTACATTTGACTTACCTTTGTCCATTCTGTTTAGATTCCAGCAGTTGGGAACTTCAAGCTCATAAACCAAACTCTTCTAGCTCACTAGGGAGTGACTCTCAGGAGAACTCCTTCATCCAACAGGCACTGTCACCCCACTCCAAAGTCAGTCTTTGGGCCCCGACCACCCCGGAGACCACACATTAGAACTGCTTTGTGCAAAAACATTCAAAACACCCTCTTTTCAAAAGATTATAGCCACCCCCCCAAAAAAAGATTCTACCCAGAGCCAGGGACAAAAGCCTTGAAGGAATCTAAAGAAACTAAGAACTATTTTTTACTTTAAAGCAAGAACGCTGAGGATTTGGCCATTGCAAGATGGTATGTGTGTGATTTTGTATTACTGCCTTGTCTATCTGCTCTCAGCCTTCCCATTTCTTCTTTCCTGATAGTGTCAGGTATATCCTTAATCTTGTAGGAGAATTAACAGTGGTTTTGATTGGGGAATTTCATTATTAGAGATAGTTGCAGCAGTATGATAACTTGAAAAGCTTGATTCTCCCTCTTAGAAGCTGAAGCAGGAAATCACAATTAGTGGGGATATGGACCTGGGGGCTGGCTGAAATGGCTCCTCTACTCTTCCTAGCTAAATGCCCCTCCTCTTCTATCCCTGGAGTCCCTGGGTAGTACAAACAGTTAAGAAACACGCAGCTGCTAACAGAAAGGTTGAAGGCATGAGTCCACACAGAGATGCTTCAGAAGATAGGCCTGGAGATCTACTTCTAAAAAAATCAGAAAACCTTACAGAAACATCTAAATGCCCATCAATAGACAAATGGATAAACAGAATATGACATATACATACAGTGGAATACTACTCAGCCGTGAAGAGAAATGAAGTTGTGATACATGCAATAACGTGGATAAACCTTGAAAACATCGTGATGAGTGAAATAAGTCAGTCACAAAAGAACAAACACTATATGATCTCAGTTATATGAAATAGACAAATATATAGAAATCAAAGCTTATTAGTGGTTACCAGGGGTAGGAGGGAGGGGGAAGGGGGAGTTACCGTTTAGGAGGCGCTGTGTTTACGATAACTGTGGTGGAATAATTTGGAAAGGGACAGTGATAATGGATGCTCAACATGAAGAACACATTCAGTGTTTTGCTCTGTTATGTATATTTGTACCACGGGAAAAAAAAGATAATTGAAAAACAAAACAACCCTATGGGGCCCTTCTACTCTGACACACGTGGGGTCACCATGAGCTGGAATCAGCACGATAGCAACTGGTTTTCTACACCTGACTCTCCTCCCAAATGGCCATCCTTCAGGAGTATGTGTGAGGAAGAGGAGAATAGGACGTGTGCTAAAAAGGACCACTTCTCTCTCTGGCCCCGGCATCCCGGGGAAACTTTCACCTAAAGCACAATAAAAATTAAACAAAACAAGAAACGTTGAGGAAGGAACATAGGAAGAAAAGCTTCATGACCTGAGGTTAGGAAAAGAGTTCTAAGATATGACACCAAAAACACAATCCATAAAAGAAAAAATGACAAAAGTGACACGATACCAAACCCGTTGCCATTGTGTAGATTCCAACCCATAGCGCCCCTAATAGGACAGGGCAGAACTGCCCCGTGTAGTTTCCGAGGCTGTAATCTCCATAGCGCCCCTAATAGGACAGGGCAGAACTGCCCCGTGTAGTTTCCGAGGCTGTAATCTCTAAGGAAGCAGACCGCCACATCTTCTCCCACGGAGCGGCTGGTCAGTTGGAATTGCCAACCTTTCAGTTAGCAGCCGAGTACTTAACCACCATGCCCCCAGGGCTCCCAAGGAGCCCTTGACAACTCACAAAGTGTTCCCACAACCATTATCTTACTGACTTCTTGTAAAAAGTAAGTTATCTATGTAGTAAGAAAAATGTTATTATTTTTCTGCCCATTTGACAAATGACGAAACTGAGATTATTAACTCAACCAGCTTTAATAGTACCTTTCGTGCCCTCGTTATCAAAAAAACCAAACCAAACCCCTTGCCGGCCAGTCGATTCTGACTCATAGCAACCCTATAGTACAGAGAAGAACTGCCCCGTAGGGTTTCCAAGGAGTGGCTGGTGGAATTGAACTGCAGACCTTTTAGTTAGCCGCTGAGCTCTTAACCACTGTGCAGCCCCTCCTTTAAACTGCCACACACAACGCCATAGACGGTGACATCTATTGATCTGTTATACAAGGGTGTGCACTTGCTTCCATGTGCTTCCACTAGAAACATTCCAAGTGATAAAGAACAGGCTAAATGACCTTTTTTTGTAAACTTCATAAACCCCACCTCTCTGAATATTGCCTGCTATACACCATATCCTTGGTGAGTTACCGTATCAGCTTGGGAGAACTAGTTTTCCCACATTCGAACAGCTGTGATATTGGTGAATAGAAGACAAGAGAGAGGCAGGAAAAGATGTAGTAAATATTATAGTAGATACAATTTGTGAAATAGTGGAGGCAGTGGTGGTTCAGTGGTGGAATTCCCGCCTTCCATGGGGAAGACACAGGTTTGATTCCTGGTCAATGCACCTCGTGTGCAGTTACCACCCACACCTCGTGGAGGCTGGTGTGTTGCTATGGTGCTGAGCAGGCTTTAGCGGAGTTTCCAGAAGAAGATGGACTAGGGAGAAAGGCCTGGGGATCCACTCCTGAAAATCCACCAAAAAAAGCCCTACAGGTCACAGGGGACTGATCTGAAACCAGGAACAGATTACCCAATAAGCTAGGCACACACAGGCTTACTTGTGTTTACTTACTAATCTGTAGTGCACAATTTCACTAATCCTGTACACTACAGATACCTGTCCAACTAACTAGAAAAGATCCATTTTTATGCCTATTCCAAAGAAAGGTGATCCAACTGAATGCGGAAATTATCAACCAATATCGTTAGTATCACACACAAGTAAAAATTTTCTGCAGATCGTTCAAAAGCAGCTGCAGCAGTACATCAACAGGAAACTGCCGGAAATTCAAGCCGGATTCAGAAGACGACGTGGAACGAAGGATATCATTGCTGATGTCAAATGGATCCTGGCTGAAAGCAGAGGCTATCAGAAATATGTTGACCTGCATTTTATCGACTATGCAAAGGCATTTGACTGAGAGGGCCTCATTTGGCTCCTCTGTTTAATTTAATTTGTCGTCAATTTTATAAGCCTGTGCTCTTATTCCTTGTGTGAGAATTATGTTTAAGTCTTATTTGTGGGCAGTTGTGAACTTGACAGTGAATTGTGTGGCCCAAAGAAAAGAAACATCCTAACATCTGGTCCTGAGCCCAGACCCCGTACAAAAGTGTGATCTTTCCCTAGGTAATGCCCAGCTTTCCCAAGGAAAGCTCACAGATAGAGAAGACAGCCTCACCTCATGGTGGGTGTGGAAGGCACGCTTATCCAACATGCGACTGCTACAGTGGTAAATCAGGATAAATGAACGCGACATTAAGTCATGAGTAACATCCTCTCCAAAACCCAGGGTTCCTTTTTGGTCCAATATTCTGCTCACATAAGTACATTTTGTTGATGCAGTCCACAAGCTTGGCAGGAAAAGCCCAATCCCAGGGCCCTCCCAGGCGGTTCCTCCTCCCAGACTTGAGCTAAGGGCTGTCTCTTAGACCTGGGATCATCAGGCAAAGCAGAATATTGACTTTCCATTAAAGGACACATGCTCTGATGGCACAATGGTTAACCACTCAGCTGCTAACCAAAAGGTTGGCTGATCAAACCCAACCGGCAGCTCTGTGGCAGAAAGCTCAGGCCACCTCCTCCTATAAAGATTATTGTTGTTACTGTCATTAGGTGACCTCAAGTTGATTCCAACTCGTAGTGACCACATGTGTAGGATACAGCCTAGAAAACCCTATGGGGCAGTTCTATTCTGTCACATGGGGTCACTATGAGTCAAAAATTAACTCAGTGAAACCTAATAACCTAAGTCCTGGGAGGGAAGAATACTCAGAGAAGAGTGAGAGGAAAGAAATAGCGGCTGGAACATGTGGTACTGCTAACATACGTTAAATGTATAATTTTCCAAGTGCTAGTAAATAGGGTAGGTGCAGTTTAAGACACTCCTGGAATTCCCTAATGAAATCAGGAGAAAGGTCCACTAAGGTGGCCCAGTACAGGGCTGTCAGTAGACTCAAGGTTGATGAGAGTCCCTCCCAGTTTGTTTATGATCAGATCCCTGCCAATTACACACTGCACAACTCCAGGGGGCGCTGTTCACATAACCTAGGATGTAAATCATATACATTATAATGTACATTTACATTTATAAAGTGATTTTGCCCCCCAAATATTTTCATACAGGCAGTCTCCTCTCAATCAGAATTGGACAATGTATATATTCTCTCAGTACATGTTACCTGGGCACCTTTCTTGGACTAAGTGCCGGAGAAACAAAGATGGTGACAATAGCCCCGTCTTCACATGCTCATAGGAATCCCTTGGTAGTGAAAACGGTTAACACCCTCAGCTACTAACTGAAAGTGTTGTAGGTTCTAGTCCACCTAAGGGTGCCTCAGAAGAAAGGCCTAGCGATCTACTTCTGAAAAATCAGCCATTGAACACCCTATGGAGCACAGATCTACTCTGACACCGTGGGGTTGCCATGAGTTGGAATCGACAGCAACTGGAACTAGTAAACCAAAAAAAAAACCTATTGCCATCGAGTCGATCCCGACTCACAGCAACCCTACAGGACAGAGTAGAACTGCCTCATAGTGTTTCCAAGGAGCAGCTCGTGGGTTTGAACTGCTGACCTTTCGGTTAGCAGCCGAATGCTTAACCGTTGTGCCACCAGGTAACTTGCTCATAAACAAGCAAAGGCCTCAACAGAAGAAGCAATATAAGATTATTAAAATCACAGGTGAAGCTGAAATAATTTTTGCTGAATTTTGTAACCTAGTCATGCATCTACCCACCCAGGCTCCTGAAGCCCTACGTTGTCAGAGTAAAGTGAAAATCTTTGTGTTGGTGTTAACATCTGGTTGTATGTAGGCAGGAGCAGAACAGTTTACACTCGAGAAATAGCGATTGATTGGTTGGTTGGCTGACTGACGCAGCAGAGCTAGAGCAACAAATATTTTCTGCTCACCTACTACCAGTTTGGAACTGTGCTGGCCCTGGGACATTCGGTGGATAGTGGAAAAGGGGCAATACCTCCCTTCTGGAGGCCTTGTTTGCAATCTTCCAAACAATCAACACAAAGAAATGTAGGTGGTGACTATTCCTCAGATAATATTTGAGGACGAATCTTCAAGTGATACAGATACTCCCAGAACACTGCTGTCCACCTTCCCTCTTTCTAGTTCCAGAGTTATTCTGGTCAATGTCTGGATGTGTGTTGGGGGTGGAGGGCATGAGGGATGGGAGACAAAAAATCAAACCAAACCCGTTGCCCCTCAAGTCGATTCCAACTTATAGCGACCCTATAGGACAGAGTAGAACTGCCCGGTAGGTTGCCAAGGCTGTAAATCTTTTTTTTTTTTTTTTTTTAACGTTTTATTGTGTTTTAGGTGAAGATTCACACAGCACATTAGTTTCCCATTCAACAATTTACACACGATTTGTTCTATGCCATTGGTTGCTATCCCCACAATGTGTCAGCACTCTCCTAATTTCTACCCTGCCTTTCCCATTTCCATCTCTCCCGTTGCCCTGCCTCTTCTTTCCTTTCTCATCTTTATTTTTGGGCAAATGTTGCCCGTTTGGTCTTGTACGGTTGATTGTTCTAAGGAGCACATTCCTCACGGGCGTTATTGTTTATCTTATAGCCCTGTCTATTATCTGGCTGAAAGGTGACCTCTGGGAGTGGCTTCAGTTCCAGGCTAAAAGGGTGTCTTAGGGCAATGGCAATAGTCTCAGGGGTTCCTGTAATCTCTATCAGCCCAGTAAGCCTGATCTTTTTAATGAATTTCAGTTTTTTTTCTACATTTTTCTCTCATTCTAACAGGGACCTTCTATTGTCTCTGGTTAGAGCGGTCGTTGGTGGTAGCTGGACATCGTCTAGTTATTGTGATCACAGGCTAGAGGAAGCTGTGGTTAGTCCTGTGAACTAATTGTTTCCTTGAGTCAGTCTTTGTTTTCCTTCACTCACCTTTGCTCCAGATGGGAAGAGACGAATACTTGTATCTTAGGTGGCCGCTTGCAAGCTTTTAAGACCCCAGACACTACTCACCAAACTAGGATGTAAACATTATCTTTGTGAACTATGTTATGCCGATTGACCTAGATGTCCCCAGAGATTATGGTCCATAGCCTTCAGGCCCAGTAAATCATCCCAGGAGGTGTTTGGATATGTCTAATAAGTTTCCATAACTGTGCCTACTATGTGCTCTATCTGAATATATATGTAGCACATACAAATGTGTATATACAAATGCCCACAGCTATACCTACATATGTACTCTTATATGCCCTATCACACCTGTAAAGCATACATATCTACCTATGTAACTGCTCACAAATTTTTGGTTGCTATTACTGTTGTTGTTGCAGAATTTTATATGCTACAGCATCTATTGTAGTTGTTCTTTATTCTTGCGTACCTCCCAGTGTCTTCATTTACCTTGGTCACGTTGTGCTGACTTCCCTCATATTGTGCGTTGCCTTTCTCCTCACTAGAATTAACATGTGTCTAGTTTTTTTTTTACTATCTAGTGAGTGATTCTCCCTGCTTCTCCCGCCCGTCCCTGGTAACCACCAAGAATGTTGCTCTCTGAGTGTGAACTTATTCTTAACTTTTTATAGAAGTGGTCTCATACAATATTTGTCCTTTTGTGATTGACTTATGTCACTCAGCATAATGTCCTCCAGATTCATCATGTTAATGTTTCGAGGACTCGTCATTATTCTTTATCATTGTCTAGTATTCCATTGTGTGTATGTATTACATTTTGTTTATCCGTTCTTCCTTTGATGAACACTTAGGTTGTCTCCACCTTTTTGCCATTGTGAATAATGTTGCAACGACCATGGCTGTGCATATGTCTATTCGTGTCACTGCTCTTATTTCTCTAGGATATATACTTAGGAGAGTGAGTGCTGGATCATACGGTATTTCTATTTCTAGCTTTTTGAGGAAGAGCCATACTGTTTTCCATAGTGGTTGTACCATTTTACAATCCCACAAGCAGTGCGTAAGAGCTTCGATCTCCCTACAACCTGCATTTGTTGTTTTCTGTTTTTTTGATCATTGCCATTTTTGCAGGGGTGTGATGTTACCTCTTTGTAGTTTTGATTTGCATCTCTCTAGTGGGTATTGATAGTGAGCATCTCTTCATGCATTTGGTGAAGTGCCTGTTCATGTCCTTTGCCCATTTTTTGATTGGATTGTTTGTCTTTTTGTTGTCAAGGTGTTGAAGTTTTCTATATATTTTAGAGATTAGACCCTTGTCAGATACGTTGTTGCCAAACATTTTTCTCCCAGTCTGTGTGTTCTCTTTCTATTCTTTTGGTAAAGTCTTTTGATGAGCATAAGTATTTAATTTTTAGGAGGTCCCAGTTATCTAGTTTATCTTCTGTTGTTTGTGCATTTTTAGTTATGTCTGATAGTGTATTTATCCCATAGCTTAGGACCCCTAGTTTTATCCCTATGTTATCTTTCAGGAACTTTATAGTTTTAGGTTTAAAGGGCTGTAAATCTTTATGGGATCAAACTACCAACCATTTTTCAAGCCAGGGCTCCTTAAGGAGTTGGAACAGAGGGTAGAAAATGGCTTACAGATAGCCAGCATATAGAACCTGCCAGTTTGAAGGTCACCTTATTGATATTTTTTCCGTGGGGTTTTTGTCGACTTGAAGGTTTAAAACCTCCTCACTTAGCTAGAGGTTTTACTATTGGAGCCGGTCAATTCTGGTTAGTACAGTCAAGACTTAGTTGCCTAAATCCAAGCCTCCCAAAGATCCAGCCCTTAACTTTTCCCAAACCAAACCCATGGTTTTCTCTTGGCATACAGCCCTTCCTCAGTCTGTTTAATACTAACCATTGGATTAAAAAGTGGAACATGGTGACCCAGGGAACATGGCCATCAATGTCAGTGTCAAAGGTCACTGAATGAAATGCTCGAGAGCAAGATTAGAAACAGATCTTCATAGGAAGGCAAGGGGCGTTAGGTTTCTTTTAAAGTGAACCATTCTCATTTGGGGGCACAATGACATAATGATAATTGTATTTAATAGGTCCTTTCTGTGTGCCAGGCATGTGCTAAGTGCTCAAAACATATCATTGCAATTGTCTTACGAGGTAGGAATACTTTTATTTTTAATTGTGGCAAATATATATGTAACAAAACATTTGCCATTTCGACATTCTCCACATGTACAATTCAGTGACATTCATTGTGTTCATCATGTTATGCAACCATTACCATTATCCATTTTCAAATTTTGAGGCAAATTTTTTATTTTATGCATGAGGAAACTGAGGCTGAGAGAGGCAAATATCCTAACATCATCTCACTGCTTCTCCAGCAGTGACAGAAGTTACCAGATGAGTTTGGAGAACTGACAACATTCGCAGAAGTTGGGAGAGATGGATGCTGCCTTTGTTGGTACTCCTTTGAGGCACATCTCTGCCTTCTCTTGGGTCTCTGCTTTCTTTTTCATCTCTAGAGACTCTTCCTGCTTCAGACCATCATTTCTTCACCTTTGTCCATCCATGGGTGGTGCAACCCATTAGCTTGCTGCTAACTGAAAGATTGGTGGTTTGAGCCCACCCAGAGACACTCTGGAAGAAAGACCTGGTGATCAACTTCTGAACGATCGGCCACTGAAAACCCCGTGGAGTACAATTCTCTCTGACACACACAGGTCAGAATCAACTTGACAGCAACAGGCTTGGTTTTTTGGTTGGTCCATCCGTGAAGTGGACTGGCCTCACAATGTCCAGCCTGCCTTTGGAAAAACTGCCCTGCCAATTTCCAAGGACCATGTCTCCCTCCTGTCTGAAAGAAGAGTCCTGTGGGGAAAGGAGGCAGTGGGGTCTCATCATACCCAACTCCACATTCTCAAAAAACAGACTTGCTCAATCCTCTTTCCTCCTCTGGCAAAGAAATGTCTCCTGACAATTCGCTTTCTCCATGAAAACTTTCTTCCCCATATCATTCCCTTTAAAGAGCCCGTAAAAATAAAAATCCCCAACCTCACACCTCAGGAATGTAATCACCTTCTCGAGGGGTAAACTCTTTGTCTCTGCTGTGATTTAGACGCAGATTCCCTGATGCTTAATTTGTTTTAGAATAGTGCTGAGTGTGCTTCTGACCGTGAAGATGTGATAAATACTCATCACTTGAAAGGATAAACAAAAATTCTATTTCCCTTTTAAATTCTTTGAGCCACATTTAGAGGTAGTTTCAAAACATCTGGAGGAACACAGCTGGGTTTTCTTCCAAGAATCTCCACGGAGTTTTTGTGGGTTACCACAAAGAGCATCGGCCACATTCTTTTATCTGTAGAAAATGGGTCTGAGATTTACATAACTCTAATAGGCTGCACTTTTAATGTAGCCAGGGGCCATGTGTGCATATTTTCAAAACAGACTCGCTGGAGAATCATCTCAGGATATTGACAAAGTTGGATGTGGAAAGTGGTTATGTCCATCCACGGCCAATAGAGCAAACCAACTCCTATAAAATAACTACCTTGAACCAGGGAGCGCATGTGGGGCTATTTAGCTGTTGTTCATGTGTATGATACCACACTCAGCCTCGGGAATGTGAAATTCTGGAAAATTGAGACATGACCAAGCTTCTAACTTAGTCATAATTATTAATTATTTTTGGTCTTATTGAAGCAGGAATTGCTGATTGCCGCATATGTGGCAGCAGTCTGAATTGCCGCAGTGTTGGAGTTCCGCTCACCCCCCATAAGATCTGATGAACATTGAATTCCAGGCAGAAGCAACAGAGTGCGCAAAGGCCAGGAGCTCAATAGATGACGCTTGACTGGAGCTTACCAAGTGTCAGCCAGTGTTGGACCAAAGGACATGGGAAAAGGGAAAGTGAGAAATCTGGATGACAAGTTTGTCAGGGGTAGAAATTGAGAGCTTTGATGATTGGGCTATGTAACTTATTCTGAGTAAATAGAGACCCTTGGAAGAGCTGTGCAGAGAAGAGCCATGCCTAGAATATGCCTTGTTCAGAGGGGACTCATCCATTGGATTCACTCAAGAAAGCCTGGGAGAGAAAGACCAATGATAAAGCGTTAGAAGTCCTCCAAGGGAAGCCATTAATTGTCAAAATGGATGGGATTGTCATGGAGACAGTGTTGAGCAAGAAGAGATCAGGCAAAAAGACACAGACTGGGGGATATCTGTAAGCATGGTGTGGAAGGAAGAGGAGTGAAAGGAAGCAGTCTTCAGAGAGATAGGAGAGTGTTATAGATTGATTTGTGTCCCCCAAAATATCTGTCAACTTGGCTAGGCCGTGATTCCAAGTATTGTGTGATTGTCCACCATTTTGTCATCGGGTATGATTTTCCCATGTGTTATAAATCCAATCTCCATGTTGTCAATGAAGTGGGATTATCGGCAGTTATGATTATAGGGCAGGACTCAATCTACAAGATTAGGTTGCATTTTAAGTCAATCTCTTTTGAAATATAAAAGAGAAAACTGAGCAAAGAGACATGGGGACCTCATAACACCAAATAACAAGAGCCAGAAGAGTAAATAGCAAATTCTTTGGGCCCAGGGTCCCTGCACTGAAAAGCTCCTCGACTGGGGAATATTGATGACAAGGATCTTGCCCCAGAGCTGACACAGAGGGAAAGCCTTTCCCTGTAGCTGGCACCCTGAATTAGGGCGTCCAGCCTCCTAGACTGTGAGAGAATAAATTTCTCTTCGTTAAAGTCATCTATTTGTTGTATTTCTCTCATAGCAGCACTAGATGATTAAGAGAGATCGAGTCAGGGCAGAGCAGATTATCCATGAGCCAGGGCGTGAAATGTTTCAGACCAAAGAGGGCAATGAGTTATTCAGGAGGGAGCAGTACTGCATAGAGGCAAGTAGTATCAGGCTGAGAAAACACCCCTAGAGTTAAGGATGAGAGGGTCAATAGTGACTTCTGAGATCAATTTTAACACAGTGGTGTTGAGGAAGCCAGTTTGTGAAATGGATTGCGGATGCCTCTCTGACAAGTTGAACAGCTGAAGGAAGGGATGAGGACAGAAAGCTTTGCCAAAGCCCTTGACTACTCCCATTTGCAGTAGGCTAATCAGCAAATGCTCAACACATTAGCATCTTTCCTGGAGAAAAAGAAAACCCCAGATGCATTTTTAAAATGACCATGCCGCAGGCTTCTCCTTGACACCCTGTTTCTCCTACTCTCAACACTTGAGGGCATTGAGGGAGGTAGGAATTGTTATATTCAACTATGTCCTGTTTCTGCATAAGTAAAACTGATAGTCAATATTGTCGAATAGATTCTCAATTAATTCCTCTTTCCCTCTCCTTCATTTCCTTGGATCCATTATCTACTGTTTTCTTTGCTCCCCAGATCTCCGTGTTTCAGACCTGGGCCAACAGAACAGTACCAACTCCATCAGTGAAGTGTTTAGCCAAACCTCAGGAAGAAGTAGGGACAGTAACTCATCCAACCTGAAGCCCTGACATCCAGTTATTACTCAAGATTATAGCAAACCTGAGACATACGAGTGGCAGTGTGCTATTTGACAAATGGCAGGTTTTAACCACAGAGCTACTTAGAGTAAAGAGGAAGTGAATAATGACTAAAGGATGGAACCACAGTCACAAAGGGTCCAATGTTCAGTGAGGAGATTAGGTGAGTTAATCCTGCCAGCACCCATTTCAAAAAATAGTCCTTTCATTGCATAAAGAAGTAGGCAGTATGAGACCATGAAAGAATCCATTTGTTTCCAAAAGGATTAATAACTTACTTTTGGAGAACCTGGTTACTGATCATCAGAGCAAGTAAGATAACATGTTCCAGACTTGACAGGATTATGAGTACTGGGGAATGTAGGCTGAAATTTACCTGTTGCTGTGGAGTGGGTTCCTACTCATAGCAACCCTACAAGACAGAGTAGAACTGCCCCATAGTGTTTCCAAGGCTGTAATCTTTACGGGAGCAGACTGCCATATGTTTCTCCCAAAGAGCAGCTGGTTATCAACCAAGCGCTTGACCATTGTGCCACCAGGGCTCCTGACTAAAACCTACATACTCATTTTGTCTAGAACTTTAAGAAAATCTCTAATCCCATCTTAAGACTTTTGCTTTTAGGAAGAAATTTACACACTGTCCCTAACATCTATATACAAAAGCCATCACCAATGACCTCAGTAGAGTACAGCAGCAGTGACATGCAAACACAACTCAACAAAAAAGTATTGAGATAACACTTTGTTGAAAGTTACTTTGTTAGAAGATAAGTTTCTTGAATGTAGGGATTTTTGTCTGTTCTATTCACTGATATGTCTCACAGTCCCAGAATACTGCTGGCCCATAGTAGATGATCAATGAATGTTTGTTGAAGGAATGAAGGACAGTGAACTTTGAGGGATATTCGCCTTGCAAGGCCAATTGTGACAATCTGACTTTCTAGCCAATGGTGCCTGGCATTGGTATTATTCTTTCTTGAAACCTTAATTAGGAATGAATGAATGAATGAAAACCTGACAACCATTTTAGAAAGCTTGCTGACCCCTGAGTCAATATTTGATATGTTATTGTCCTAAGGGGATTGTGGCACTTTCCCAGAGCAAGGACCCAAAAACAAGACTGAATGCTTCGAGAATTCTAGATGAAAGGTGCATCCATGAAAAGGATCCACCATACATATTTTTCAACCCAAATTCACTTGTAGCTTTCTTAAAATGCCAGACCACAAAACAAAACAAAAAATTGAGAGAAGATCTCCCTTTTAAAATGGAAAAATTAGAGCAGAATAAGAGTAACTAATGTTAGGAAAAAAAAAAAAAGAAAAACCCTATTTTGTTGCAGATCTAAGACCACTTTTCGAAGAATTGCTTTCAAGTTACTTGCTGATAGCAACAGTGATGGGAGGGTATCACTACAGGTTTTGTTATTTTGTTTTAGATAGTGGAAGGTCATCGAGACGTTCTTTAAGATGTTTCAAAAAAAAAAAACCCCCTTCGATAGCTGGATACCAGTAAGAATAAAGAGTTATTATTCATGCCCTACATTGTATTCTGTTGTTGTTGTGTACTGTCGAGTTGATTCCCACTCATAGCGACCCTATATGACAAAATCAAACTTCCCCATAGGATTTTCTAGGCTGTAAATTTTTACAGGAGCAGATCACTAGGTCTTTTCTCCCAGCTGGTAGGTTCAAACCACCAACCTTTTGGTTTGTAGTTGAGCACTTCACCATTGCACCACCAGGACTCCTAAAGTAAATTCTAAATGGATTAAAAATGTAAATATAAGGAACACAATTTAAAACATATTATTTATCCTAAATATGAAATGAAATCTCTAAAAAATATGAAGAAATAGAAAAACATTAGCATACTTGCTTTCCAAGCCAGAAAGTAATCAGGTAAAAAAGAATACTGGCTTTGGAATCAGATAGATTGGGTTCAATTCCTAGCTCCTGAAAAATGATTTTCAACTTTGAAATCAGTTCCAGAAAAATTGTGAGTCAAGTATGAAGGTAGAATAAAGACATTTTCAGGCATTCAAGGTCACAAAATATGTATCCTTCCTCATACATTTTTTTAGAAGGTTAGTTGAGGATGTCCTCCAGCAAAATAAAGGAGAAAATGAAGAGGAAAACTTGGGAGCCGTAAAATAGTGGATCCAACTCAGAAAAACCGTAAAGGGAAGTCTTAAAATGATAGCTGTGCCTCAGGTCTCACTGGAGCAGAGCAATGGAGGTCATGAAGAAGGGGTTATCCCCAGGAAAAGAAAAACAGGGGAGAATTAGTAGCCTATCTGTCATAGCAGAGCAATTGGAGGTGAAGAGGAAGAGAATTACATTAAGAGAATATGAGAATTCATTGCAGAAAAGAAGTTAAATTCCCTCAAAGGGAAGTGCTTTGCTTGGCTCAGGAGTAAACAATATCTACATAGTCATGAAAATGTAAACACTATTTATGGACTTATCTAAAAATAGTGATTAATTACGATGGAAATACTGGAGTAGGGGAGATGGAGCTAAATCATTATAGCAAGAAATAAACAGATAATGTTTAAAACCAATCAATCAAGAAATAAAAATAAAAGCATATGAGTTAGTAATATAAAAATATGACCACAAGAAACAGTGAAAAAAGCTAAAAGTAGTTGCCATTGCAAAAAAAAGAGAAATAATAGTAATAATTAGGTCATGGTTAGAAGAAGAGTATGTAACTGCCAGTTTCCAATATAAGCCTTTTGATCCAATTTTATTTTATGGCGTGAGTGTGTTGTAGATAAATAAATTTTTAATAGAAATGTAAAAAGATGAAATAATTAAATGGTAAAAAACTAAAATAATACCACCCAGTCTCATTTCTCAGAGCCCAAGTGTACTCATCCATAAATGGCAAATATCATAAACACCCTGCAAGTTTGTTTTGAAGATTAAACACAGTACCGATAGTGGCATCTGGCCTGCAGTTGGCTTTAATGAGTAGTAGCTATGACAGCTATCATATGAAACCTGAGTACTTTGGTCATCCACAACTCACAAACTAAACCCAAAAGTCAGCAGAAGAGGGGAAATATTTGCAACAGAGATGACACAAAAGATTGATAGCTATATTATACATTCCACATCTGCTGAAATACTTATTACCTGCAAAAATCACTGTCCTAAAGAAAAACACATGCCCAAACTGCCATTAAATAAATGAGGAAAGGACACGATCATATAAATGTCACAAGAGAGCACATATAGATGCAAGTAAACATGAATAAAACATTATCAATGATAATCAAAAAATGTAAATGAAACCACTTACTATTCAAATTCCATTCAAATGTTTTAAGATGTCAAATTCAGGGCTGAGGAGGCTGAAGTGAAAAGTGGAAGTCCATGACATTGGAAATATGTATAACCTTTGGCAAAATTATAGAAAAATATTTTTTAAAAAATCCATGCATTTTGACCCGCTAAACCAATAAGGAAATAATTTAAAAGAAGAATAATAAAACTATATGAACGCAAATATGCAAAATAAAAAACAATTCAAAATGCCCAACAATAAGGTAATTAAGCAAATCAAGGCGTATCTATTATATGCCATACTGTCATTAATAAGTAGTAGTGTGGAAATATGTAAAGACAGTTATAAAATACATTCTCTGAAATAATAAAAACACTAAACAGGATATGAGCAATATTGACATTGTATAAATATACATACACACATGTTTAAAAGTGTGAAAGAAATGAGAACTCAAAATACATGAAAGTAGTTAAAGTGAGCAACTTTTTGTGTCAAATATTTTAATAATAAAGATTAAATTACCCTATTTATTGAATCATAGAATGTTAAAACCGGCAGTACATATCATCTAGTTAATAATTCCATTTTTCAGAAGAGGAAAACTTGTGGCTTAACAACCAATGAATTAGCCAGAATAAAAATTCAAAATTGTAATTCGATCCCTTCCAATTTACCAAGCACAGAAAAATGCAGTAATCTCCTAACTCCTCATATGAAACCATGTTTCTGCCTCTGGAGTTTGTAGGTCTCTGTTAGAAAGGGTCCCTACCTCCTTCCCATCCTTCTTAATTCAAGCCTCACCCATTCCTAATGATTATCAAGAAATGTCACCTCCTCTAGCGAAGACTGCGTGAATTTTTTAACTTGGCAATTCTCAAGGCAGAGGGTGGGAAGCCTGGGAATAAGAAAGGGCTCAGGGAGGTGGGATGCACATCACTGTAATATGGGGGCTTTTTCTAATCATGTACCTCCACACACACACTGGAATATTTCTTCCTACCCTTCTTCCATGGTGAGCCATCATTCTTTGGGTGCTGATCATATCCCATAAATACTCTGGAGTAGAAAGTTGGTGAGACACTACTCCAACTAGTTATAACTTCTCCTTCCTCTTGTTCTCCCTAACACTTTCCACTTCTTTCATCACACCCAATTTCTTCCTTGTAGTAGGGATGAGCATTTCCCACAATCTCCAAAAAACCCAGACCAAATCCACTGCCTTTGAGTCAATTTTCACTCATAGCGACCCTATAGGACAGACTAGAACCATCCATAGGGTTTCCAAGGCTGTGATTTTATTGACTATGCAAAGGCATTGAACTGTATGGATTATCACAAATCATGGATAACTTTCCAAAGAATGGAAATTCCAGAACACTTAATTGTGCTCACGAGGAACCTGTACATGGATCAAGAGTCAGCCATTTGAACAGAACAAGGGGATACTGCGTGATTTAAAGTCAGGAAAGGTGTGCATCAGGATTGTATCCATTCACCATACGTATTCAATCTGTATGCTGAACAAATAATCTGAGAAACTGGACTATGGGAAGAAGAACAGAGCATCAGGATTGGAGGAAGACTCATTAACAACCTGTGATATGCAGATGACATAACCTCGCTTGCTGAAAGTGAAGCACTTATTGATGAAGGGCAAAGACCACAGCCTTCAGTAAGGATTACATCTCAGTATAAAGAAAACAAAACTCCTCACAACTGGACCAATAAGCAACATCATGGTAAATGGAGAAAAGATTGAAGTTGTCAAGGATTTCAGCTTACTTGTATCCACGATCAACGACCATTGAAGCAGCAGTCAAAAAATGAAATGACGTATTGCCTTAGGGACATCTGCTGCAAAAGACCTCTTCAAAATGTTAAAAAATAAAGATGTCACTTTGATGGCTAAGGTGCACCTGACCCAATCCATAGAATTTTCAATCACCTCTGCCATGGATTGAATTGTGTCCCCCAAAAAGTATGTGTCAACTTGGTTAGGCCATGATTCCCAGTATTGTGTGTTTGTCCTCCATTTTGTGATTGTAATTTTATGTTAAAGAGGATTAGGGTGGAATTGTAAAACCCTTACTAAGGTCACATTCCTGATCCAATGTAAAGGGAGTTTCCCTGGAGTGTGGCCTGCACCACCTTTTATTTTACAAGAGATAAAAGGAAAAGGAAGCAAGCAGAGAGATGAGGAAACCTCACACCACCAAGCAAGCAGTGCTGGCAGCAGAGTACCTCCTTTGGACCTGGGATTCCTACACAGAGAAGCTCCTAGTCCAGGGAAAAATTGATGATAAGGACTTTCCTCCAGAACCGACAGAGAAAGCCTTCACCTGAAGCTGATGCCCTGTATTTGGACTTGTAGCCTACTAGACTGTGAGAGAATAAATTTCTCTTTGTTGAAGCTATCCACTTGTGATATCTCTGTTACAGCAGCGCTAGATGACTTAGATAACCTCATATGCATGTGAAAGTTGAACAATGAGTAACAAAGACTGAAGAAGAATTGATGCCTTTGTATTACGGTGTCGATGGAGAATATCGAACATACCATGGACTGCTAGAAGAATGAATAAATCTGTCTAGGAAGAAGTACTGGCAGAATGTTCTTTAGAAGTGAAGACAGTGAGACTTCGTGTCATGTACTTTGTACATGTTATCAAGAAGGACTAGTCCCTAGAGACGGACATTATGCTTGGTAAAGTACAGGGTCAGCAAAAAAGAGGAAGACTCTCAAGAGATGGACTGGCACAGTGGCTGCACAATGGGCAGTGTTTTGTTCTGTTGTACATAGGGTCACTATGAGTCAGTACCAAATCGACGACATGTAACAACAATAGCAATCTTTGTGGAAGCAGACCGTCACATATTTCTCCTGTGGAGTGGCTGATGGGTTCGAAGTCACTTAATAAATATTTGTTGGTTTAAACTGCACACCCACCAAGGAATAAAGTGAGCAGATAAAATTTCAAATTTCACCCCGAGCCACTCTTCTTTCTGTGATCCCCATCCTGCAGGTCTATGGAATGCCAGGCCCTGCACTGAGAGACAGGCATGCCAAGGTGACCACATAATGGCTGTAGCACTTCATGACCTTTGTGCCCCAGTGTTTGGAGGGTCATGCAGCAAGTGTGCCTGCTATTCAGGGCCAGAGGCACAGAGCAGGAAAGGGCCAATGCTACTCAAAGAGAGGCACAGCTGGGCTCCCTGGAAGAGGTGACAGCCTAGCAAAGTGTGGGGTGGGGTGGGGTAAGGTTTACCTTCCACTTAGGAAATGATTCGTACTTTTTAAAAAGTAATTGAGAACTAAAAAAAGGAAATCTGTCATGTCCACATTTTCAAGTTTAACTTTGATATAACCTTTGCTTAAGCCACCTTGCCAGATGATTTTGACCCTTTTCAAGTTCCTAGGCATTGCGCCCAAACCATCACAAGCAGGCAGCAATGGAAAGAGAGCACCTGGAGCAGCCCGCTGGGAAATTCGGATGATTTGAAGGAAAGTGGACGAGAGGGAAGGGTTAACGGTGGACGGCATGATGGCCCTGTCAGGAAGAATCCCAGCACCAAGGACTTGAGTTTCACAATGAACAAACACTGCTGTGTCTGTGGAAAAGCAAAAATCTCCCAACCTGGAATTTATGACTATTTACTTGAAGCTAATGGAGTGAGGGCAGGGAAAATGGAGACGAAGGGCAAAAAAGAATGAGTGAGACGTATTGCGACATACTATATTTAAAGTGGATTTTCCTGGCATGAGAAAACAGTCGTGCCTGGCTTTTGGCATAAGGATTGCTTTAATCAAGAGGCTTGGATGCAGATACTCACAAGCTCAGCTTCAGCCTTCAGTATGAGCCCATCCACTTTGGATTGCCCATGCCAGGGACCAAGCAGGGACTGCCAATGGCACTCCCCTCTGAGTTGATGGGAGATTGGGTGAGTGGGTGGGAGGGCCTTGCCTGGCCCCAGTAGCTCCCACCAGAAGATCCTCAAGGCCTCCACCTTATAACCTAAGTGGGGTACTCTTCTTTTTATTCCTCCCCAAACTCAGGGGTGCTGGACACATTAACGCTAGAGAACTGATTAACATTTTGTCCTCCAGAAAGACCCAGCTTCTCCACATTTTGGTGGCCAGCTTCCAGGCCTAAGTTTAAAAACAAGGGGGTGAGAATTTATTAGGAGGCACACTAAGATTAATTAGAAGCATTTTCAAGTGCTTCAGCCTCAACAGTGATAGAAAAGCTATTGGAATAATACTTGAAATTTATTGAGCGATTACTATATGCCAGAAACCAAATAAACATGTCTGTATCCTAATTCCTTTAGTCCCCTCCACCATCCAGATGAGCCTAGCACGTTGCTGATACTCAGGGGGTTAAGTAACGTGCCCCACGTCACCCAGACAATAAGAAAGCCAAGATACAAACCCAAATATTCTGCTTCCGGGACCCACCCTTTTTACCATTCCATTGAGTTGCCTCTTGGCAGGGATTGGAAGAGAGGAACAGCTGAGAGCAGCTTGGGTAGGAGAAGCCAGAGCCATTTGGGTTCTGTCGGCTTATTAGTGAAAGAAAAAAAAAAAACAAAAAATAAGCAGTTGCTGTAGAGTTAATGCCAACTCATGGTGACCCCGTGTGTATCAGAGTAGAGCTGTGGTCCATAGGGTTTTTTTTTTTAGTAACATTTGATTGTGTTTTTGGTGAAGGTTTACACAGAAGTTTAGGTTCCTATTCAACAATTTCTACATAAGCTGTTCAGTGACATAGGTTACATTCTTCACAGTGTGTGAACATTTTCATTATTTCCATTCTGGTTGTTCCGTTTCCACACCTATCGTGGCCCTGATCAGAACGGTCAGTAGTGTGAGCCAGAGCCCTGCTCTCTGAAGTGCCAGTCTTGGGTTCACCAGCTCCTGCAGCTATGCGAATCAGGAGAAGCCTCCAGTCTCTCCCACGGACTTGGGATATTCTCATCTCTACAACTTTGTGAGCCATTTCCTTGATAAAAAATCTCTCTCTCTTATATTTATGTACTTTACTCACTTTGCTTCTCTAGAGAACCCAGCCTGAGACACTACGAGTCTAGCAAAAGTCCTAGAGAGGACTCTGATCGGTCCAGCTTGCCTCACATGTCCATGTTTGTTCTAATCACTGTGAACAGACAAGTGAGGTGCTCTGATTGGCCAGGCCTGGGTCATGTGCCCACATCTATGACAGAGGACAGAAGGGAGGGGTCAGTTTCAGAACCATAGGGTAGGATTTCTCACCTGAAAAGGGGCTTCTGTTAGTGAGAAAAAAAGAAGTAAAAGTATACTGAAGCGGCAAAAATATTCAATACTTGTAATCTTCAGGAGTGCACTGTCCCTAGAGCCCACAGGAGCCCTCAGTAACTGCAAGAGAATGGTCTCTCTTACCATTGTTCAACGTAATTACCCTAGGATCCCCTTCTCCGTCTGAGTGTGCAGGTACGATCATCGGATTGGGGATTAGAGGACCTACGTTGAGTCCTGTCTGCGTTATGAAGGACTGTGTGACCTTAACAACTCACCCAATCTCACTGAGGCTCCATTTCCTTTCTGTAAAACATGTTACCAGTTGCCACAGAGTTGACTTCCACTCAAGTGACCCCATGTGTGTCAGAGCAGAACTGTGCTCCACAGGGTTTTCGATGGCTGGTTTTTCAACAGTAGATCACCAGATCTTTTTTCCAAGGTGCCTCTGGGTGGACTTGAACCTCCAACCTTTTTGTTAGCATCCGAATGCTCAACCATTTGCACCACCCGGAGACTTCTCTGTAAAATATAGAGAATAATTTTCCTCCCACATGGTGAGAGAGTTTTGTATGGTAGAAACGGTACCTCTGGAGCAGTAAGACCTGGTTTCTGTATCAGTCATTTCGAGCTAAGCTATGGTACTACAGCAAACCACCTCAACATTTTAGAGGCTTATAATAGCAAAGGTATATTTCTTATTCACACTACGTGTTCACGGCTGGTCATCTGGGGCTCTGCTCCTTTTCTTCTCTATTTTGGGACCCAGGCCAAAGGAGCCACCTCTAACTGGGAAATCGAGATCCCATGGCAGAGAGAAAAGGGAACATGGTCGAACCACATGATAGTCTTAGAACATCTGCTCGGAAATGACAGACAATTCACTGACTTAAAACGGTGCACATTTCCAATATGACATCGATGGGTGTATTGAAGCCTATTAATCCCAATAAGGGGCCCCACAGGGAAAGGCAATGCAGACTTTGAACAACAAATCAACCAACCTACCAAACTGTGTTTCTTTCAGTAAGTCAGTAACTTTTCCAGACCTCAGTTTTCTAAACTGAAGTAGCCTTCACTTGTGCTCACCTTGCAGGGCTGTTGGGGGAGTAGGTGGGACAGCACTTACTAAAGGGTCTGCATTGGTACCTCCTGTCACAGCAGGTTCTTAAAAATTATTTCTCTCTTGTTTTGATTGGATCATGATAGGCTAATAGGCCAATAAACTTGACAGTACTTTCTAAACCATGAAGTACTCTTCAAATATACGGTTTATTTTTACTCCGATTTCTGGATTCTTCCACTCTCTTTGAAGAGCACATTTTGTACTTGAATTCTGCATGGCAAGCTATGTCAAAAGAGCTCTAATCCCAAATCCCACCTCATAGCCTCAGGGTTGTAAAGGGTCATTAAATTCTGGAATACTTTACAAATGTGGAGAGGGATGCTGTTGAGAATATTTGCAGCCATTCTGTGGGGTTGAAATGCTTCCTCTGAGAAATTTTCCAAACTTCCATAGCAGGATTTTGTCCTTCATTGTCCTGCCAGAGCAGGTCCCACACACCACTCTTGTAGGCCTTAAAAAACTAAAAAACCAGTTCCTATCAAGTTGAATCCATCTCATGGAGACGACATATATGATTTTTCAGAAGTAGATCACCTGGTCTTTCTTCCAAAGTGCCTCTGGGTGGATTCGAACCACTAACTTTTCAGTTAGTAGCTAATCTCATTAACTGTTTTCATCACCCAAGGACTCCCTTGTAGACCTGACTCACACTCTCTTTAGGCAACAGCAAGACTCCCAGCTAGATCATTTCACCGGGAATTGTGCCTCCTTCGTGTTGTTGTCTTCATAACACCTGATTTCTTTTCTTCTTTTATTTCTACCTTTCTGGGTTGACTTCATTGGCAGTGTGAGGCTTCTACTAGATTGCCTCATTTCTTTTAACTATGGGTAGGAGAGACTGAATAAATACCAAATATATCAAGGACTGTTGGAAGAATGAACAAACCAGTTTTAGAAGAAACACAACCGGAATGTTCCTTAGAAGTGTGGGTGGTGAGACTTCAGCTTGCTTACTTTGGACACGTCATCAGAAAAAATGATAAAGTAGAGGGTCAATGAAAAGGAGCAATACCTTCAATGAGATGGATTGACAATGAGATGGATTGACAGTGAGATAGATGACCTCAAACACCAAAGATCATGGAGATGGTGCAGGACCAGGCAATATTTTGTTCTGTTATACATAGAGTCTCCAGAAGTCAGAGCCAACTTGATTGCAACTTACTACATCAAGACCCTGATCCATAACAAATCTGGAAACAGCAGAACTAAAGAGTTTTCTCCTCTTCCCTCAAGTTGGAGGACAGTATTTTTTTAGGTCCCCTCTTTAAAATTATAGGTTTAGTTAGATAGTTTTTAAAACATTCATGTGCTAGTTGAGATAATTTTCTAAACTATTGCATCTGGAGGGAAGAGAAAAATGGAGATGGAACACGAAGGCACTATTTGTATAATTCATTGAGCTTGGTTGTCCTTTGATGTAACTGTCCTTAAATCCACCGTTGGGTAATTGAATCCTGCTGTAAGCCTGGGCTTTGCTTACCCTGAGACTTTTCTAAGCATTACCAAGACTTTTGTAAGCTCAACTGTGAAGTTTCAAGATTTTACAAGCACTTGCCCCATGTGGTAAATAAGATGTTGAAAGAGTTGGCATCATCCGAAGGTTTGTTGTTGTTGTAGCTGTTCCAGTAACTGCCACATCAGTGAGTGCAGCTTAATAATGTTTGCACGGACACTGAAATTTATCATGAACAGACAGCCTCTACATGCACGTTTATTAGATGGTAGCTCTTCACTCCATAGCAATCCAATGGCAGAGGAGCCCCTTTACGCTCTTCTAACACTTTGGTTATTTGTTTCTTAGGAAAATATTCTTTTCAGCTTGGAACTATCATTGCAAAGAAGAAAGCAGTGAAAGATATCAGGATTATCTAACTTGCTTGCCCAGGATATATTGCTCTTCCAAAATCGTTTTGTAGTTTTCTACAACTGAGGCAGGAGCTAAAAAAGCAACCATCACTAATACAGTCTGGGAAAGATAAAAGCAGTAAGAGACTTCATTAATTGTCAACAACCTGACAATTCTGATTCTAGAGAAAGAACACCCTGACATAAAGTAGAGCTTCTGCTTCATGCCAAAGCCACAATTAGGACATGTGTGATCCGCTTAGAATAACTGGTGGAATTAAAGATGCTCTGAATTGTGCTTTTGAAAGAGCAGGGATTCTCACCAAAGAGGAAAAATTAGATCACTCTCAAAATGCAACCAGGATAAATAACTGATTTATATTCAGCCAAGATGTAAACGTTCTTACCGAGTCCATACAACATACAACAGATGCTACATAAGACTATGAAGCACAAGAATAGCTGGGTTCCGCAGTTTCTACAGGTGATGTTTATTATGCTAGTAGCTAACCCCTCCTGACTCAGAACACCCCAGGCCCTCCGAGTGTTCACTCTCTGCATTCTTATCCCACCAAGATCAATAACTGATGGCAAAATAGACACATTCTTTCCAACTTAAGGATTTCTTTGAACCAACCATGAGTTCTTCTTCCATTAAACACAATTAGCACATAGAAACCATGTACAGACATGGTAAAAGTGACTTAAAAATGTGCTTGTGTTTATGTTGTGGTTCCAAAAGGGGCTTTAAAACCTTTGATATGCTACCCAGAAAGCTAGGCGTCTGAATATTTGGCTGGGAAGGAAGGAGAAATCCAGCCACATTTACTTGCACGCTGCCTGTTGATGGACAATAGCCCAGAAATACTTCTTCCCAGCTCGACTTGGCTCTACTTACAGGTGGATGTGCTATGTGTTCATTCTTGCTGCCAGGCTTGCTTATTAAAATACAGGGTCCTTCAAATTACTGAAGAGGCTTTACTTCTGCCCAGCACATAGTAGATCCTCAAAGTGCTTGCTGATGATCAGTGCAAAGTATAGTATAGTGGCCATGAGCCTGGGCTCTGGCGTGAGACTGCCTCAGTTTGAACCCTGCACTGGCCATTTACCAAGTGTTATGGATTGAGCTGTGTCCCCCAAAAATATGTGCTGTAAATTCTAACCTCTATGCCTGTGATTATAATCCCGTTAGGGAATGGCTTGTCTTTATTATGTTAATGAGACAGGATTAGTGTAGGGTGTGTCTTAAATCAATCTCTTTTGAGATATAAAAGCAATTAAACAAGTGAGCAGAAGCAGAGGTGAGGAAAGGGAGATGCCAAGCCATGTGAAGATCACCCAAGAGCAGAAGCTCAGAAGAGACAAGGACTTTCCTCCAGAGCTGACAGAGAGAGAAAGCTTTCCCCTACAGCCAGTACCCTGAATTTGGACTTCTAGTCTTCTAACCTTCTAATTAGAAGAGAAAATAAATTTCTGATTGTTGAAGCCATCTACTTGTGGTATTTCTGTTATAGCAGCACTGAGTAACTAAGACCCCAGTGTGCCAGTCAGCGTTCTCCAAAAAACAGAAGCAATAGGATAGATAGATAAATAGATAATATGTAGATAATATATCAAGATAACTCCATGTACATATACGTATACATATATATCTATATGTATATATAGATATGTATGTATGTACATAATATACATACACACATACGTATACATATACACATACATATACATATATATATATGGAGAGAGAGAAAGATTGACTGGTTTATTTTAAGGAACTGGCTCACACAGCTATGATGGCCAGTAGCCATCACTATGGATTGCACTTAGACATAAAAAGAAACAAAAATCTTCGCAACTGGACCAATAGGAACACCACGATAAATGGAGAAAAGATTGAAATTGTCAAGGATTTCATTTTACTTGGATCCATAATAAATGCACATGGAAGCAGCAGTCAAGAAATCAAATGACATACTGCATTGGGCAAATCTGCTGCAAAAGAGCTCTTTAAACTGTTGAAAAGCAAAGATGCCACTTTGAGGACTAAGGTGCACCTGACCCAAGTCATGATATTTTCGATCATAAGCTGGACAATGAATAAGGAAGACCAAAGAAAAATTGATGCCTTTGAATTATGTTGTTTCACCCCAACAAGGCTAGATTAATTAAAAAAACACAAAATAATAAATGTCGGAGAGGTTGTGGAGAGACTGGAACACTTATACACTGCTGGTGGGAATGTACAGCCACTTTGGAAATTGATTTGGTGCTTCTTTAAAAAACTAGAAATAGAACTACCATACGATGCAGTAATCCACTCCTTGGAATATATCCTAGAGAAATAAGAGCCTCACATGAATAGATATATGCACACCCATTGCTTACAATAGCAAAAAGATGGAAACAACCAAGGTGCCCATCAACGGATGAATGGATAAACAAATTATGGTGTATTCACACAATGGAATACTATGCAACAATGAAGAACAATGATAAATCCGTGAAACATCTCATAACATGGAGGAACCTGAAAGGCATTATGCTGAGTGAAACTAGTCAGTTGCAAAAGGACAAAAATGTTGTATGAGGCCATTATTATAAGAACTCAAGAAAAGGCTTAAACACAGAAGAATACATTCCTTGATGGTTAAGAGGCTGGGGAGGGAGGGAGAAAGAGGGGTATTCACTAATTAGTAGACAAGAATTATTTTAGGTAAAGGGAAGAAAACACCCAATACAGGGGAGGTCAGAGCAAAGCTGAACTAAACCAAATGCTAAGAAGTTTCCTTAATACAACCAAACACTTCGAGGGATAGAATAGCAGGGGCAGGGGTCTGAGGACCATGGTTTCAGGGGACATCTAGGTCATCTGGCATAACAAAGTGTATTAAGAAAACATTCTGCATCCCACTTTGGTGAGTGGCATCTGGGGTCTTAAAAGCTAGCAAGCAGCCATCTAAGATGCAGCAATTGGCCTCAACGCACCAGGAGCAAAGGAGAATGAAGTACACCAAAGGCACAAGGAAAATATAAGCCCAAGAGACAGAAAGAGCCACATAAACCAGAGGCTCCATCAGCCTGAGACCAGAAGAACTAGATGGTGCCTGGCTACCACAAATGACTGCCCTGACAGGGAACACAACAGAGAGTCCCTGATGGAGCAGGAGAAAAGTGGAATGCAGACCTCAAATTCTAGTAAAAAGACCAGACTTAATGGTCTGATTGAGCCTGGAGGGACTCCAGAGGTCGTGGTTCCCAGACCCTCTGTTAGCCCAATACTAAAACCAGCCCCAAAGCCAACTCTTCAGACAAATATTAGACTGGACTATAAGACATAAAATGGTACTGGTGAGGAGTGTGCTTCTTAGCTCAAGTAGGCACATGAGACTATGTGGCCAGCTCCTGTCTGGAGGCAAGATGAGAAGGCAGAGGGGGACAGGAGCTGGTTGGATGGACATGAGAAATACAGTGTGGAGAGAAGGAGTGTGCTGTCACATTGTAGGGAGAGCAACTAGGGTCACATAACAACCTGTGTGTAAGTTTTTATATGAGGAACTGACTTGAATTATAAACTTTCACTTAAAGCACAATAAAAAAAAAAAAAAAAGAAAGAATGAATTATGGCATTGGCAAAGAATATTGAATATACCATGGACTGCCAAAAGAACAAACAAATCTGTCTAGGAAGAAGTACAGCCAGAATGCTCATTAGAAGCAAGGATTGCAAGACTTCATCTTGTGTACTTTGGACATGTTATCAGGAGGGACTAATCCCTGGGGAAGGACATCATGCTTGGTAAAGTAGAGGGTCAGTGAAAAAGAGGAAGACGCTCAATGAGATGATTGACATAGTGGGTACAACAATGGGCTCAAACGTAGTGATGTTTGTGAAGATGGCACAGGACAGGTCAGTGTTTTGTTCTGTTGTACAGAGGGTTGCTATGAGTTGGAACTTACTTCATGTTTGTAGGGTAGACTGGCAGGCTGGAAACTCAGGCAAGATTTCTATGTTAGTCTTGACTCAAAATTCCTTCTTCTCTGGGAAACCTCAGTTTTTGCTCTTAACTCCTTCAGTTGTTTGGAGGCTCACCCACATTATCCAGGGTAATCTCCTTTACTAAAAGTCAACTGATTATAATACTAATCACATCTAAAAAATGCTTTGACAGCAACATCCAGACTAGTGTTTGACCGAACAGCTGGGCACCATAGCCTAGCCAAATTAACCATCACATCAAGGATGTCACTTTAGGCAAGGTACCCACCATTGCTGTGCCTCGGTTTCCTTATCTGTAACAGAAGGTAATAACCTCATAGGGTCCTTGAGAGGAATGATGAAATAATTCAGGAGAGACACTAGGAAGTGTGTCTAACAGAATGTGAAGTTATTCTCATGATTTCTGTGTATAACTCTTGCAGTTAGATCCTTCTGGGCTGTGTTTCAGCATCCTAAAAAGGAAAGAACCTACAGAGAAATTGTATTATTATGAACCTAAAAAAAAAAAAAGAAATATTTGTCACTAGAATGTCAGGGATTTTGACAACAATATGACAAGCTTGGACCAGCTAGTCTGCCTCTAATTTAGCAGATGGTCAGCTGTAACACTTGCCAAGTGGGTGACGGGGTAATAACGGTGGATTTAATAGGAGGAGGGAGGTGGGCAGAGGAGGGGACAGGCGCTGGAGTCATTGCAAAGTGTTCCACATCTATCTAGGTCTGCACTAAGAAGTGGTAACCCATCATTTGTAACCAAGGACAAGAATAAAGAAGGAGAATTCAGAGCCTTTGACGAGCTTGCCTTGCTTCACTTCTGTCTGAAAATTCCACTGAGTTCTGAGGCTGGAGGTGATCTGGAGAGAGTTAGCCCAATGCCAAGCTGATTTAAAGAGCAAGGAGCTGGCACACAATACAGGGGCTGGGGCCAGGCCACGTGGCGGGGTTGGGCTCCAATCCAGCTCTCTCAACTTCTAATTAAGTGCTCCTTGACTTCTGTTTCCTGCTCCAGCCCTGATGCCCTTGCTTCCATAAGTCAATCTCCAGGAGCCACCAAAAAAAAAATAAATAAATAAAAACAAATCTGTTACCACAAGTTGATTCTGACTCGTGGCAACCCCAACTGTTACAGAGTAGAACTGTCTTATAGGCTTTTCTTGGCTGTGCTCTTTACGGAAGCAGACTGCCAGGTCTTTCCTCCAGGGGTTGCTAGGTGGTTCAAACCATCAAACTTAAGGTTAGTACCATTTGCGCCACCCAGGATGTCAGGAGCTACAGGTCTTGAGAAAACAGTCAAGTCAGAACAATGCAGGCTGTATTCAACAGACACAGACTGACCTGATGGGGTGGCATGTGGCCCTCTCTTCAGGGCATACAATCAGGGCAGTTTTACATTTAGAAGGGCCCCGCACTTGGTTTACCACTCTGCTCCCGCCTTCTTAGAATTCTTAATATTTTTTTTCTCCTTCAAATCAGTTTAGGAGTTTGATCAAAACCCACTTTTGTAATGCATAAGAACATAAAATAGACAATGCTACATCTATTGTGCACAAAATCTATCCATTTTTGCCATGCTATATTCAAATAATAATCTCATATATTAGCATTGCTTTCCCTGAAATAAATATTTTTCAGATCTTTGGGGTACATCTGGTATGTAGATCACAATTTTTTATCCATCTTTTAGGGCCATGAAGGCTTTAGGCCCCAAAGGAAAGCTGAGTTTCATGGTGCTTTCAGTGCCTTTGTTTTTCAACAGTACCTGGATAAGCTACAAGGGGGAAATTTTAAATTCTTAATAATTTTTGACAAAAAGTCTTGTATTTTTATTTTGCACTGGATCCCACAAATTGTGTCATTGGTCTTGCCCTCTTCAAACCTAACTCCAGTCCCAGAGTACTCAGCTGCATGATCTTCCTGAGATTAAGGGCTTCCTGCTCCTGGATCTTCTCCCTTTGATCTTGGCCTCATTCCTGGACTTTGGGTGTTATTTAAACTTTGATGTAAAATCTCTGCATCTCCTCTAGTTTCACCGTGTTGTTTACTTTGGAACAGAAACAGGTAAAGGAACACCATTTGGAGTAAGCCAGTCCAGGCAAGATCTTCAGAAAAAGGTGATTCTGAGTTCTCTAGAATCATATGGGGACAACAGGCCAAGTTCATGAGTTGTTGGGTAATTGGCTTCCTTTTTTTTTTTTTTCTGAAGGTGGGGAGGCTGCACATTCTCTGCAATGATCACCAAGGGATTTGTTAATGTTGCTCAGTGGTGAAGCCTGAGAGTGCTGGAGTCAGGCTGTGTAGGCCTGCACCCTAGCTCAGGCACTTTGTGTCAGAGACCTCAGGCAAGCTATCTGACCACTCTGTAAAATGGGGATTAAAAACGTATTGTTACATGGAATACGTCTGGCACCTGTTAGCTATTATTTCCTACGAAATTGTTGTTTCTCCCCAAAACAGCTCTCCTCCTGACTTCCTTATTTCTCTTTTTGGTCCCATAAGCCATCCCATCACTCTGGTTCAAAGTTGACCAGTTTGTGGTTTCTCCCTCTCTCTTGCCCCCCATATTCAAGCTATAGTTGAGTCAGGTGAGATTTATCTTCAATTCCCAACAGTCCTACAGACTGTGAGGAGCTGAATCCTGCCAACAATCACATGAACTTGGCAGCAGATCCTTCCCAGTTGAGCCTTCTGATGAGACCCCCAACCCTGGCTAACACTCTAATTATAGTCTGTCATGGATTGAATTGTGTCCCCAAAAAATATTTGTATCAATTTGGCTAGGTCATGACTCCCAGTATTTTGTGATTGTTCACTATTTTGTCATCTGATGTGATTTTCCTGTGTGTTGTAAACCCTATCTCTATGATGTTGATGAGTTGGGATTAGTGGCAGTCAAGTTAATGAGGCAGGACTCAATCTACAAGATTGTATTGTGTCTTTAGCCAATCTCTTTTGAGATATAAAATGGAGAAGTGAGCAGGGAAACAGGGGGACTTCGTACCACCAAGAAAGCAGTGCTGGGAGCAGAGAGTGTCCTTTGGACTCAGGGTTCCTGCACGGAGAAGCTCCCAGACCAAGGGAAGATTGATGACAAGGACCTTCCTCCAGAGCCAACAGAGAGAGGATGGCTTCCCTTGGAGCTGGTGCCCTAAATTTGGACTTCTTTCCTACTAGACTCTGGGAAAATAAACTTCTGTTTATTAAAGACATCCACTTGTGGTATTTCTGTTATAGCAGCACTAGATAACTAAGACACAGCCTTTGAGAGATCCTGAAGAAGAGGAACCAGCTAAACCATACCTAGATTTCTGATAGACAGAAACTATGAGATAACAAATGTGTTGTTTTAAACTGTTAAGTCTTTGGTAATTTGTTATGTAGCTATAGATAACTAATACAACATCATCATAGAAGTTAGTGTTTATTGAGTACTTGATTATGTTTTATTATTTTTAAAAAAACCTCTCTTCCATTTCTTTGACTATACTTCTTCTTTCACATTCTTAAAAGAAAATAATTGTATTGGCTCTTTTTTTTTTTCTTTTTTTAACGGTTTAAATTCTCCAGAATGTTGCCTATTTTAAACTAAAACTCAGAAGCTTGATTTTGGCAATATTGTGTCTGAAATACTGGTGACATGCCCAGGTGGAGACAAAGTGGAACTGAACATGGTCGTCTGAGGATGAGTCATTGATAGAATGAGTCTTCAGGTTGGTCTTGATAACGATAGACAGAATCATTGATGAACTAACTCAAGAGAGAGAAGAAAAGAGAATTAAGCACTGAGTCTTGGGAACCACATTTGGGCCATGAGAAGAAGGACAAAAGGAAGCAAAGCAAACAGATACCAAACCTTTAGAGAGGTCAGAATACCAGATTACCAAGTATGATTCTGTTCTAATCTAGCACAATGTTCTCAACCTTTGCCTTTCAAGGGTTACCTCCTCTGGTATATTTGGGTCCAGAGGGCTTATCTTACTTCAACTTTGTGGCCAGTCCACACAGCAGCCCCAAACATGAAATTCTGTTTTATCTTAGAGGAAGTAATTGACATAGAGTGAGTTTCACATTTTTATGGCTTTACCCCTGAGTGGCATTAACAGTTACACACTCATCTACTAACTGAAAGGTTGCTGGTTGAACCCACCCAGGGACACTTCAGAAGAAAGGCCTGGCTATCCATTTCTGAAAGTTCACAGCCTTGAAAACCAAACAAAAAATAGTTTTACTCTGCAAAATACGGGGTCACCATGAGTCAGAATCAACTCGGTGACAATTGGTTTGGTTTGGGTTTTACCCTGAGGGTAGCCACAGTCATGGTGGTGGTGCTGAGCAGCTCAAATTCTGAAAAGGGCCTCCATCTTTCTGGCCAAAGGAACTACGGTAAGGAGCCCAGGGAAACCAGAGAGTCAGGAAGAGGGAAACCCAGAAAAAAAAAAAGAACGAGAAAAAGGGAACCCAAAATTCTGTGCATAAACTCTGCTCAAGTTCCTGACAGACTCCTGAACTCTGCATTCATGGGGTAAACTGAAAGCAGTCTGAACTGAGATCTGAGTCCCTGCCTGCTGTAGGCATGGCAAGGTTTTCTATTTAAAACTAGTTAATTAATTGCTGCTAAAGTACAAACATCAACAATTTTTAAAGGAATATAACAGAACTCAGAGCCAACACAACATAAAATTCACAATGTTTGGGATAAAAATCCAAAATTATTACCAATCTTCAAGGAGAATGACAGTTCCCAACATTGAGATGAACAGGTGGTGGAATTATTAGGTAAGTAAAGCATCAATTATAACTGCATTTGGTGAAGCAAAGGAAACTATGCTTATAATGAGTGAAAAGATTCTTTTAAAATGCAAGTAGAGAAAAATATAAAAATAACCAAGACGATATTTTAGAACTAAAAAGTACAATACATGAATAAAAGGTTCACTGAATGGACATAACAGAGAAAAATATCAGTGAACTACTTAAACTGAATAGAAAGAAAAATGATTAGAACAAGTGAACAGAGTCTCAGAAACTCTTGGGACAATTACAAAAGTTCCCAGAGGAGAAGAAAAGGAAAATAGGGCATAAGAAATAAATATTTGAAATAAGAGTGGTCATAAACTTCCTAAATTTGGTTAGAGACATACATTTGCAGACTTAAGAAGGTCAATAAACCCCAAACACGACACATTCAAAGAAAAGCACATCATAGTCACAGTGGTAAGAACCAAAAATAAAAGAAAATCTTTAAAGTGGCAAGAGAAAAACAACACATTACTACAGGAGAACAATGATTCAAATGACTGTGAATTTTTGTCACAATTCATGGAGGTTAGAAGATATCTTCAAAATGCTGAAAGAAAAAAAAAAGTCCTGTCAACCTAGAATTCTATATCCAGGGAAAATGTCCTTTAAGAATGAAGTAAGACTGACAGAGATTGGAGAAATCCCAAGAGTATGGCCCCCAGATACCCTTTTAGCTCAGTAATGATATCACTCCTGAGGTGCATCCTTCAGCCAAAGATTAGACAAGTCCATAAAACAAAATGAGACTAAAGGGATACATCAGCCCAGGGACAAGGACTAGAAGGCTGGAGGAGACAGGAAAGCTGGTAGTAGAGAACCCAAGGTCAAGAAGCTGGAGAGCTGACATGTTGTGGAGGTGTTAACCAATGTCGTCAAACAATATGTGTGTTAACGGTTTAATGAGAAGCTAGTTTGGTCTGTAAACCTCCATCTAAAGTACAATGAAAAAAAAAAAAAGGAATGAAGGCAAGATAAAGACATTTTCAAATAAAGAAAAAGGAAGATAATTCATCAGCAGACCTGCACTACAAGAAATGCTAAGGGAAACTCTTCTGGCAAAAGGGAAATAATAGCAGAAAGAAACTAAGGTCTTTAGTAATGAAGATCAGAAAATGTTATATCTTACTAAATATAAAATACTATTTTTCTTAACTCTTTAAAATACATGTGACTCTTTAATGAAAAATTGTAACACTGTGCTGTGAGGCTTATAATGTATTTTGATGTAATACATAAGACAACTATAATATAATGGGGAGTGGGGGATAAGTGGGTCTATACGGTGGCAAGATTTCTACATTTTATGTGAAGCGGTATAATGTAACCTTAAATAAAAACCAAACCCAGTGCTGTTGAACTGATTTTGAGAATGTATATTATTTTTTTATATTATAGTACCTAGAATAACCACTAAAAAACTGAATCGAAGAGGAATAGTTTTTTCCTCCTGTTTTCCTCTTTTTTTTTTTTTTATTCTACTTCAGATGAAGGTTTTCAGAACTAGTTTCTCTTCAGTTAGTACACACATTGTTTTATGACATTGGTCAACAACCCCATGACATGTCAACACTCTCCCTTCTTAAGCCTGGGTTCCCTATTACCACCTTCCCTGTTTCCTCCTAAAGAGGAATACTTTTAAAAGATGAATTTTAAAATTTTAATTTAATTTAAGATTAAAATTAAATTTTACAAATATTTAAATAATTTTAAAGAAGGCACGAAAAAAGAACCAGAGGGACAAAAATATAAGGTACAAACAAAACAAAAAATAAAATGGTAGATTTAAATGCAAAAATATCAATAATCATATTAAATGTTAATGGACTAAACATTCCAACTAAAAGGCAGAGAGCATCAGAATGGATAAAAAGCAAGACCCCTTCCATGTTATTTACAAGAGATGGACTTTGAATATGAAGACACAGATTAGTTGAAAGTAAATGGATGGAAAGGTTATACCATTCAAACATAAGACGATTGGAATGACTATACAAATACCAGACAAAATAGACTTCAAGACAAAAAGTATTAGCAACAATAAATAATAATATAACAATAAATAAAATAATTACAAAAGTTTAAATATATCAGGAAGACAACTGCCAGAAATTGATATGTACTTAATAAAAGAGCATCGAAATACATGAAACAAAAAGTGACAGAAATAGAGGCATGTCTAATTTCACAATCACAGTATGAGATTTGAACATTCTACTTTCAGTAAATAATAAAACAAGTAAACAAAAATTCATGAAGATATAGAGGATCTAAACAAGGTTATCAACCATCTTGACTAGTACACCCAACAAAGGAGCCCTGGTTCAGTCAGCTTCCATAAAGATTACAGCCTTGGAAACCCTACGGGGCAGTTCTAGCCTATCCTACAGGGCCGCTGTTAGACAGAATTGACTCAACAGCAACAAGTTTGGTTTTGGGTTTTTACACCCAACAACTGCAAAGTATACATGCTTTTTAATGCATATAACATATTCATCAGGGTGGACCTACGCTAGACCATTGGAAATGTCTCAATAGACTTAAAATGATTGAAATCCTACAGCATATAGTTTAAGTCATATAACACTAAACATAAAAGTCAAGAAAACACAAATGTTTGCAAATTAAAAGATAAAACAGAAGAGACCAAGAGAAAACAAATTAATAAATTGTAGACTCAAATAAAATGTGAGTTAAAGGAAAAATCACAAAAGAAATTAGAAAATATTTCAAAATTAGTTCTAATAAAATATCAAAATCTGCAGAAAGCAGCTAAAGCAGTGCTCAGAGGGCAATTTGTAATATTAAATACATACAATGGAAGAGAAACCAAAAAAACCAAATCTATTGCCATCAGAGAAGGATCTAAAATCCCTCTAAAATCTAAAAGCTCAGATTCTATCTCCAGAAATTAAAATAATAAAAATAGCAAAATAACCTCAAAGTAAGTAGAAGGAAGGATATCATAAAGACAAAGTAGAAATCAAGGAAATAGAAGACACATGTGAAATAGAGAAAATTAACAAGACCAAGAGCTAATTCTCTGAAAAGATCAACAAAATTTATCAAGAAAAAAAGAGAGAACACAAATCAAAATAGCAGGAATGGAAGGGGTCTTTTCATGACAAATTAAATAAGGATAAGAGAATATTAGGAATAACTTCAAAGACAAAGCCAATATACAAAAAAAGGCTACAGACCAATGTTCCTGATAAACATAGACACACAAAAGTCATTTATGAAATATCAGTAAATCATATAAAACAATATATAAAGAGAGTTTATTTCAATACCAAGCAGGATTTACTTCAAGAATGCAAAGTCGGTTTAACTTTTAAAAATCAGTCAATCTCAGCCTGAATCCCTGATACATGCTACACCATGAATTAACCTTGAAAACATTATGTTGAGTGAAATAAGTCAACCACAAGTAGACAAATATTGTATCATTTCACTTACATGAAATAGCAAGAATAAGCAAATGTATAGAGACCAAGGCTTATTACGGTGACCAGGGGTGGAAGGGACTGAGAAAGGGGGAGTCATTGTTCAGGAAGCAATGAGTTTTTGTGCATGGTAATGGGAAATTTGGTAATGATTATGGGTGATAGTTGCACAACATGATTAATATAATTTATATTGCTAAATGGTGCACCTGAAAAATGTTGAATAGCAAATGTAGTGTTATATGTATTTTTGCAACAATAAAAAAATCAGTGTAATTCACCATAGTAAAAGAATAAAGGAGAAAAATCTACGTAATCATTTAATACATGCAGAAAAAACACTTGACAAAATTTAACACTCATTCATGATAAAAACTCTCAGAAAACTAGGAATAGAAGGGAAATTCTTCATTCTGATAAAGTTCCTAATGTAAGCTACAGCTTCTAGTGTACATGGGCTTTAATTAGTGTGAAATATTAAATTTGTTCCATCTAAAGATTGAGGAAAGAAAATTTTTTTTTTTTAAAGATTGAGAATAGGGCAGGGACGTCCATTCTCACCACTTCTGTTCATGTGGAGGTCCTAGCTATTACAAGGCAAGAAAAATAAATTAAAGGCATAACAATCAGAAAGAAAGGAGAACTCTCTCTATCGGCAATGACATGATTACTTACCTAGAAAATCCTAAGGAGTCTATAAAACAACTACCAGAAGTAATAAATAAATTTGGCAGAGTCACAGGATACACTGTTGATATATGAAACTCAATTGTATTTTTACATATCAGTAGAAATATGCCTAATACATATATATGGTCATTTGATTTTCAACAAATGTGACCAGGTAATTCAAAGGAGAAAGGAAAGTCTTTTCAATAAATGGTACTAAGACAACTAGATATCTATTTGGAGAAAAAAAAATCAACAAGTACCCTTATTTCACACAAAAATTAACTGAAAATAGATGATAGCTCAAATGTAAAACAAAAAAAAAATTCCCAAGAATTTTTTTTTTGGCTTGAGAAGACGAAGTAAAGTATTATGATAATGACTAAGTATTTGATAACATGTGTGCAAAGACCTGGAGATAGAAAACCAAAAAGGAAAAACACACTCAGCATTTCTCAAGCTGAAAGAACTGATGAAAATATTCAAGCCTCTAGATGCAATACCAAAGGATTCTATGGGGGAAAATATTGAACAAAACAGGAAGCATCAAAAGAAAGTGAAAGGAATACACAGAGTCACTATACCAAAAAGAAATGGTTGATGTTCAACCATTTCAGGGGGTACCATAGAAGTCTAAACTGCTCTGAACGCATTGGCGAAAAACAAGGCTTCGGGAACTGAAGGAATACCAATTGAAATGTTTCAACAAATGGATGCAGCGCTGGAAGCGCTCACTTGTCTATGCCAAGAAATTTGGAAGGCAGCTACCTGGCCAGCTAACTGGAAGAGATCCATATTTATGCCTATTCCCAAGAAAGGTGATCAACCAAACACAGAAGTTATCGAATGATGTCATTAATATCACGTGCAAGCAAAATTTTGCTGAAGATCATTCAAAAGCGGCTGCAGCAGTATATTGACAGGGAACTTCCAGAAATTCAGGCCAGATTCAGAAGAGGATGTGGTACCAGGCAAGGGATATCACTGCTGGTGTCAGGTGAATTCTGGCTAAAAGCAGAGAATACCAGAAAGATGTTTACCCGTGTTTTATTGACTATGCTAAGGCATTCGACTGTGTGGATCACAACAAATTATGGATAATATTGCAGAGAATGAGAATTCCAGAACATTAATTGTGCTCATGAGTACATGAATCAAGAGACACTCATTCAAACAGAACAAGGGGATACTGATTGGTTTAAAGTCAGGAAAGGTGTGTGTCAGGGTTATATCTTTTCACCACACCTATTCCATCTGTATACTGAGCAAGTAATCCAAGAAGCTGGACTATATGAAGAAGAATGGGGCATCAGGATTGGAGGAAGACTCATTAACAACCTGTAACACAGTACAACAGATAACACCGCCTTGCTTGCTGAAAGTGAAAAGGACTTGAAGCACTTACTGTTAAAGATCAAAGACCACAGCCTTCAGTATGGATTACACCTCAACATAAAGAAAACAAAAATCCTCACAACTAGACCAATAAGCAACATCATGATAAATGAAGAAAGACTGAGGTTGTCAAGAATTTCATTTTACTTGGATCCACAATTAACACCCATGGAAGCAGCGGTCAAGAAATCAAAAGACACATTGCACTAGGCAAATCTGCTGCAAAAGACCTCTTTAAAGTGTTGAAAGGCAAAGATGTCACCTTGAGGACTAAGGTGTGCCTGACTCAAGCCATGGTGTTTTTAATCACCTCATACGCATACAAAAACTGGACAATGAATAAGGAAGACGTAAGAAGAATTGATGCCTTTGAATTGTGGTGTTGGCACAAAATATTGAATATACCATGGACTGCCAAAAGAACGCACAAATCTGTCTAGGAAGAAGTACAACCAGAATGCTCCTTAGAAGCAAGGATGGTGAGACTATGTCTCACATACTTTGGACATGTCATCAGGATGGATCAGTCCCTGGAGAGGGACATCATTCTTGGTACAGTAGACGGTTAGCGAAAAAGAGGAAGACCCTCAATAAGATGGACTGACACAGTGGCTGCAAAAATGGCCTCAAGTATAGCAATGATTGTGAGGTTGGCACAGGACCAGACAATGTTTCATTCTGTTCTGGATAGGGTCACTATGACTCGAAACCAACTCAACAGATCCTAACAACAGCATAGAACTTCTAGTAGAAAAATCTTTGGAATATTGGAATAGGCAAAGATTTCTTGGCTAGGACACAAAGAGCATGAACCATAAGAGAAAAACTTGACAAATCTGACTTCATAAAAATGTTTAAAGAAAGTGGGGCCAAGATGGTGGAGTAGTCAGACATTTCTGGTGATCCCTCTTACAACAAAGACTCCAAAAAACAAGTGAGTCAATTATATATATGATAAGCTAGGAGCACTTAACATCAAAGGCAAAATTAAGAAATTGGGCTGAGTGGCAGGGGGAGGGAGAGATGGTTCAGAAGAGGTGAGGAGTTGCTGGACCTGACTCAGTGGAAACCGGTGCCAGTTAAGGCAAGCCGCCCTGGCCCAAGTGTGGCAGGGTGGGTGGTAGCGTTTGGGACGTGGTTTCCTCAGCAGGAGTGAGTGGCATAGAGTCTACTCATGCATCCAGAATCAGTGAAGGACAGTGCTCTCAGCAAAAGATAAGTACTTGCATCTAATTTACCGCACAGACCAAAAAGCACCCCTTTCAAAAGAACTCTCTCCCATTTATCTGATCCCTCCTCCCTCTGCTCCAGCCCCTGAGCTAGCTTCAGTGGCAGTTGCTTTCCTTGGGCCTGAGATAGGTACTGCTGTGTGCTCTGAGCCATTCTCCTGGCCTTGCAGAAGGAACAAATTAACAAATGCGAAAAAAAAATAATCTGCCAGCTCCCCTGAGCTGGGAATTCAGTGCAGAAGCAGCACCTTTGCCAGGGCATAGGCACAAACAGTCCGCAGACTTTGAATGCCTTTCATCTCTGCATGGACCTGTGTGGGCCCATTTCAGCAGCTTAGGCCCTCATGGTCATAGTGCAACGATGTACGTTTCTAAGGTCTGACTTGAACTGTTTCAGCTATGTGGTGGAGAGGTGGGTTTTTGATGTTTGACACTGCTCTGCATGTTAAGCAGGGTCCTCACCTGCCCCTGTCAGGGGGCTGAGGACTGGTGGCTCCACCCACACCACCTAGCCACCTGCAACAGGGATCCAAGGATAAGTGGTGCCTCCTGGTCCTTACAGCCAAAAGCATTGGGTGCCCATGGTCCAGCTGCAGAGCCCACCCACCTATGCACTGTAGGGAACAAGGATGCACTTTCCTCACAGACACTTGGGGAACAGTTGTCAGCCTCGTGCCTTGCTCAGAGTGTGACCCCCTGCTGCACCCAGATACCTGTGCCTACACCAACCACCCCTGCTCCTCTAAGACTGTAGGTGAGAGCCTGCACCACAGACTTGGTGTCCAACTACCTGGACACCTTAGCTGAATCCATACAAGAAAAGTGAATGGACTCCTAGGCTTACATACCTGGTAACAGCTCCAGCCATCTGGTGACAGGACCTTAGAGCTTCAAAAGTACAAATAATCAAGCTAGCTCACTCAAGCAGCCTATTTGGGTGCCTCAAAACAAAACAAAGCAAGAAGCTAGGACACAGTAAGCAAACATAAAATAAATTAATACAGTAGCTTATAGATGGCTCAGAGAAAAGTCTATATCAGATCACATAAAGAAGCAGACCATGATCACATCAACAAGCTCCCAAAACAGAGAATCAAGGAATCTTCCAGATGAAGAAATATTCTTGGAATTTCAAGAGCTAGAATATAAAAGATTAATATACAGAACTCTTCAAGAGATCATGAAGGAGATCAGGCAAAATGCAGAACAAGCCAAGGAACACACAGATAAAGCAGTTGAGGGAATTATAAGAAGGTTATTCAAGACCATAATGACAAATTTAGCAGGCTGCAAGAAAGCAATGGGTACAAGGGAAATATTAGTCCAAAGGACTAATGGACCACATCTACCGTGGCCTCCACCAGACTTGGTCCAGTACAACTAGATGGTGCCCAACTACCATCACTGACTGCTCTGAAGGGGATCACAATAGAGGATCCTGGACAGAGCTGGAGAAAAATGTAGAACAAAATTCTAACTCAAAAAGAAAGACCAGGCTTGCCAGCCTGACAGAGACTGGAGAAACCCCGAGAGTATGGCCTCCAGACACCCTTTCAGCTCGGTAGTGAGGTTACTCTTGAGGTTCATGTTTCAGCCAAAGATTAAACAGGCCCATGGAACAAAGAAAGACTAAAGAGAGACACACTAGCCCTGGAGCAGGAACTGGAAGGCAGGAAGGAACAGGAAAGCTGGTAATAGAGAACCCAGGGTTAAGAAGGGAGAGTGTTGACATGTTATGGGGTTGTTAACCAATGTCATAGAACAATGTATGTACTAACCTTTTGATGAGAAACTAGTTTGTTCTGTAACCTTCACCCAAAGTACCATAAAAATTAAAAAAAAAAAGTAATGGGATGACATATATAAAGCACTGAAGGAAAAAAATTATAAGCCAAGAATCATACTTCCAGCAAAACTGTCTCTCAGATATGAAGGTGAGATTATGACATTTCCAGATAAATAGAAGTTTATGGAATTTGCAAAAACCAAAACAAAACTACAAGAAATACTAAAGGGAGTCCTCTGGTTAGAAAATCAATAACAGTACATAACAACCTAAGGGTAGAACATAGGACAGAGCAACCAGGTATCGGCCTAGAGAGGGAAATCACAAAAATAGATCAAGATTTAAAAAGTGCTCAAAACAGGGAAACAGCGATGTCATTATGTAAAACATGACCGCATCAAATCAATAAAGAGGGACTAGAAGATGTAGTCATAGATCTTTCATACTGAGAGAAAGTCAAGGTGATATAAAGAGATAAAAGTTTGGTTTAAAAGTAGAAAAATAGGGGTAGATATTAAGATAACCACAAAGGGTACTAACAATCCTACACATGAAAATAAAAAACAAGAAAAACACAAAGACTCAGCAAAAACAATGTAAAACAACAATGAAAAAGAGGAAGAGACAATCTAAAAAGAAAAACTAGTCAGCACAAAAAATTAAGTGGAAAAAAGAAAGTATCAGCAACACAAAAAAAGACATCGAAACAACAGCACTAAACTCATACCTGTGGGTTCTGGGATCCATAATTACACTGAATGTAAATGCGCTGAATGCACCAATAATGAGACAGACAGTGGCAACACGGATTAAGAAACACGATCTGTCTGTATGCTGCCTACAAAAGACACTCCTTAGACTTAGAGACACAAACAAACTAAAACTCAAAGGATGGGGAAAAAATCAAGCAAACAATAACCAAAAAAGAGCATGTTAATTTCTGAAAAAATAGACTTTAAAGTTACATCCACCACAAAGGATAAGGAAGGACACTATATAATGATTAAAACCCAGTGCTGTCGAGTTGATTCCGACTCATAGCGACCCTATAGGACAGAGTAGAACTGCCCCACAGAGTTTCCAAGGAGCACCTGGTGGATTCGAACTGCCAACTGGGACAATATACCAGGAGGTTATAACCATATTAAATATTTACACACCCAACTACAGGGCTTCAAGGTACAGGAAAAAAAACTCTAACAGCATTAAAAAGAGAGATAGACAGCTCTACAATAATAGTAGGAGACCTCAACACATCACTTTCAGTGAAGGACAGAACATCCAGAAAGAAGCTCCATGAAGACACGGTAGATCTAAATGCCACAAGCAACCAACTTGACCGCATGGACATATAGAGAACACTCCACCCAACAGCAGCCGAGTATACTTCCTTTTCCAAAGCACATGGAACATTCTTTAGAATAGACCACATATTAGGTCATAAAGCAAGCCTTAACAGAGTCCAAAACATCAAAATATTACAAAACATCTTCTCTGACCAAAAAGCCATGAAAGTAGAAATCAATAACAGAAAAAGCAGGGAAAAGAAATCAAACACTTGGAAATGGAACAACACCTTGTTCAAAAACTACCGGGTTATAGAAGAAATTAAGGACAGAATAAAGAAATTCATAGAATACAATGAGAATGAAAACACTTCCTATAAGAACCTTTGGGGCACAGCTGAAGCAGTGCTCAGAGATCAATTTATAGCAATAAATGCACAGATCCAAAAAGAAGAAAGGGCCAAAATCAAAGAATTATTCCTACAACTTGAACAAACAGAAAGAGAGAAACAAAAGAAACCCTCAGGCACCAGAAGAAAGCAAACAATAAAAATTAGAGCAGAATTAAATGAAATGAAAAAAAAAAAGCTGAAATAGAGAACAGAGAATCAATTGAGTTTGCAAGACCAAAAAAAAAATTAACAAAATCCATAAACCACTGGCCAAACTGACAAAAGAAAAACAGGAGAGGAAGGAAATAACCTGGATAAGAAATGAGATGGGCGATACCACAACAGACCCAGGTGAAATTAAAAGAATCATATCAAATTACTATGAAAAACCGTTCTCTAACAAATTTGAAAACCTAGAAGCAATGGACAAATTTCTAGAAGCACACTGCCTACCTAAACTAACACAAACAGAGGTAGAACAATTAAATAAACCCATAACAAAAGAAGAGATTGAAAAGGTAACTAAAAAAAACTCTCAATAAAAAAAAGCCCTGGCCCTGACAGTTTCACTGGAGAATTCTATCAAACTTTCAGAGAAGAGTGAACACCACTACTACTAAAGGTATTTCACAGCATAGAAAAGGATGGAATACTCCCAAACTCATTCTATGAAGCCAGCATATCCCTGATACCAAAACCAGGTAAAGACACCACAAAAAAAAATTACAGACTTATAGCCCTCACTGCCTTAGATGCAAAAATCCTCAACAGAATCCCAGCCAATATAATTCAACAACATATCAAAAAAAAAAAAAAAATTCACTGTGACCAAGTGGGATTCATACCAGATATGCAGGGATGTTTCAACATTAGAAAAACAATTAATGTAATCCATTGTTTAAATAAGCCAAAAGAACCACATGATCATACCAGTTGATGCAGAAGAGGCATTTGACAAAGTCTAATACCCATTCAAGATAAAAAGTCTCAGCAAAATAGGAATAGAAGGGAAATTCCTCAACATAATAAAGAACATTTATACAAAACCAACAGCCAACATCATCCTAAATGGAGAGAGTCTGAAAGCACTCCCATGAGAACGGGAACCAGACAGGGATACCCTTTATCATCACTTTTTTTCAACATCATAATGGAGGTCCAAGCCAGAGCAATTAGGCTACATAAAGAAATAAAGGGCATCCAAATCGGTAAGGAAGAAGTAAAAGTATCTCTATTTGCAAATGACATGATCTTATACACAGAAAACCCTAAAGAAAACTACTGAAGCTAATAGAAGAGTTCAGCAGAATATCAGGATACAAGAAAAACATACAAAAATAAGTTGGATTCCTCTACACCAATGAAGAGAACATCAAAGAGGAAATCACCAAATCAATACCATTTACAATAACTCCCAAGAAGACAAAACACTTAAGAATAAATCTAACCAGTGACGTAAAAGACCTATACAAACAAAACTACAAGACACTGCTGCATGAAACGAAAAGATACCTACGTAAGTGGAAAAGCATGGACAGGAAGACTTAACATTGTAAAAATATCTATTCTACCCAATATGATCTATAGATACAATGTAATCCCAACCCAAATTCCAATGACTTTTTTTAATAAAATGGAGAAATAAATTACCAACTTCATATGGAAGGGAAAGGGGCCCTGGATAAGTAAAGCATTACTGAAAAAGAAGAACAAAGTGGGAGGCCTCACACTACCTGATTTTAGAACATATGATACTGCCACAGTAGTCAAAACAGCGTGGTACTGGTACAACAACAGATACATAGACCAATGGAACAGAATTGAGAATCCAGACATAAATCCATCCACCTATAAATAAGCAGCTGATATTTGTCAAAGGCCCAAAGTCCATTAAATGGGGAAAAGACAGGCTCTTTAACAAATGGTGCTGGCATAATTGGATGTCCATCTGCAAAAAAAATGAAACAAGACCCGTCTCTCACACCATACACAAAAACTAACTCAAAACTGATCAAAGATCTAAATTTAAAATCTAAAATGATAAAGATCATGGAAGAAAAAGCAGAGACAATGCTAAGAGCCCTAATACACGGCATAGACTGTACACAAAACATTACTAACAATGCACAACCACCAGAAGAGGAACTAGATAACTGGGAGTTCCTACAAATCAAACACTTATGCTCATCCAAAGACTTCACCAAAAGAATAAAAATACAACCTACGAACGGGGAAAAAAAATTAGCTACAACAAATCCAATCAGCATCTAATCTCTAAAATCTACAAGATACTGCAGTACCTCAACAACAAAAAGACAAATAGCCCAGTTAAAAAATGTGCAAAGGATATGAACAGGCACTTCACCAAAAAAGACATTCAGGCAGCTAACAAATACATGAAGAAATGCTTATGATCATTAGCCATTAGAGAAATGCAAATCAAAACAACAATGAGATACCATCTTACTCCAACAAATCTGGCATTAATCCAAAAAACGCCAAATAATAAATGTTGGAGAGGTTGTGGAGAGACTGGAACACTTATACACTGCTGGTGGGAATTTAAAATGGTACAACCACTTTGGAAATCGATTTGGTGCTTCCTTAAAAAGCTAGAAATAGAACTACCATATGATCCAGCAATCCCACTCCTTGGAATATATCCTAGAGAAATAACAGCCCTCACATGAACAGTTATATGCACACCTATGTTCATTGCAGCACTGTTTACAGTAGCAAAAAGATGGAAACAACCAAGGTGCCCACTAATAGATGAATGGATAAATAATGGTATATTCACATAATGGAATACTACACAACTATTAAGGACAACGATGAATCTATGAAACATCACATAACATGGAGAAACCTGGAAGGCATTATGCTGAGTGAAATTAGCCAATTTCAAAAGCAAAAATATTTTATGATACCACTATTATAGGAACTCAAGAAAAAGCTTAAACACAGAAGAAAATATTCTTTGATGGTTACGAGGCTGGGGAGGGAGGGAGAGAGGTATTCACTAATTAGATAGTAGACGAGAACTATTTTTGGTGAAAGGAAACAGCATGCAATACAGGGGAGGTCAGCATAACTTGGCTAAACCAAACCTAAGAAGTTTCCTGAAAACAACCAAATGCTTCAACAGCCAGAGTAGCAGGGATGGGGGTCTGGAGACCATGGTTTCCAGGGGCATCTAGGTCAACTGGCGTAACAAAACATATTAAGAAAACTTTCTGCATCCCACTTTGGTGAGTGGCATCTGGGGTCTTAAATGCTAGCTAGTGACCATCTAAGATGCATCAATTGATCTCAACCTACCTGAAGCAAAGGGGAATTAAGAACACCAAAGACACAAGGTAATTATGAGCCAAGTAGACAGAAAGGCCACATAAATCAGAGAGTGCATCAGCCTGAGACCAGAAGAACTAGATGGTGCCCAGCTACCACCTATGACTGCCCTGACAGGGCACACAACAGAGAATCCCTGATGGAGCAGGAGAACAGTGGAATGCAGACCTCAAATTCTAGTAGAAAGACCAGACTTAATGGTCTAACTGAGACTGGAGGGATCCTAGAGATCACGGACCCTGGACCCTCTGTTAGCCCAAGACTGGAACTATTCCCGAAGCCAACTCCTCAAACAGAGATTGGACTGGACTATAAGACAGGAAATGATACTGGTGCGGGGTGAGCTTCTTAGCTAAAGTAGCCACATGAGACTACGTGGGCAGCTCCTGTCTGGAGGAGAGATGAAAAGGCAGAGGGATACAGGAACTGGTTTGATGGTCATGGGAAATACAGGGTAGAGGGGAGGAGTGTGCTGTCTCATTATGGGGAGAGCAGTTAGGAGTACATAGCAAGGTGTGTATAAATTTTTGTATGAGACAGTGTCTTGATTTGTAAACTTTCACATAAAGCACAATAAATTTTTTTAAAGAAAGGTTTGAAACTGTTACTTTTGGCAAGACATCACAAAGAAAACCAAAAGACAAACCACAGAATGGAGAAAATATTGGCAATACATGCATTTGACAAAGAACTTGTATCCAAGATAGATAAAGAAACTACAAATCAATGGTAAGATGACAAAAGCTCCAGTTTTAAAGGGTGGACCAATGATTTGAGCAGACAGAAAATATATCAATGGCAAATAAGCACATAAAAAATGTTCAACATCATTTGGCAAGAGGAAAATGCAAATTAAAACCAAAATGAGATACCACTGCACACCCACAAAAAGTGGTCGAAACTATAAAGAGTGACCATAGCAAACATTAGGAAGGATGTGGAGCACCTGGGAAGACCAGCAAGTGGAACAACCACATTGGCAAACAGTTTGGCAGTGTTTCATAAAGTTAAACATACACCTATTGCATGGCCTGCCATTCCACTGCTAGGTAGCCATCCAGGAAAAAGAAAAATATGTTGGTATTGTTGTTAGGTGCCATCAAGTCAGTTCCAACTCACAGCGACCCTGGGTACAACAGAATGAAACACTGAATGGGTCTGCACCATCCTCAAAATTGTTGCTATGCTTCAGCCCATTGCTGCAGCCACCGTGTCAATCCATCTCTTGAGAGTCTTTCTCTTTTTTGCTGACCCTCTACCAAGCATGATGTCTTTCCCCAGGGACTGGTCACTCCTGATAACATGTCTAAAGTAATTGCCAATCCTTGCTTTTAAGGAACATTCTGGCTGTACTTCAAGGACAGATTTATTCATTCATGGTATGTTCGATATTCTTTGCCAACGCCATAATACAAAGGCATCAATTCTTCTCCACTCTTCTTGATTCATTGTCCAGCTTCCGCATGCATATGAGGCAATTGAAAATACCATAGCTTGGATCAGGCACGCATTAGTTCTCAAAGTGATATCTTTGCTTTTTAACACTTTAAAGAGGTCTTTTGCAGTAAATTTTCCCAATGGAAGACGTCCTTTCTTGACTGCTGCTTCTGTGGGCATTAATTGTGCATCCAAGCAAAATGAAATCCTTGACAACTTCAATCTTTTCCCCATTTACCATGAGATTGCTTATTGGTCTAGTTGTGAGGATTTTTGTTTTCTTTATGTTGAGGTGTAATCCATACTGAAAGCTGTACTTTTTGATCTTCATTGGTAAATGCTTCAAGCCCTCTTTGCTTTCAGCAAGGAAGGCTGTGTTATCTGCATATTGCAGGTTGTTAACGAGTATTCCTCCAATCCTGATGCCTCATTCTTCTTCATATAGTTCGGCTTCTTGGATTATTTGCTCTACATTGTTGTTGTTGTTAGGTGGCATCAAGCCAGTTCTGACTCTTAGTGACCCTACATACAACAGAATGAAGCACTGCCTGGTTCTGTGCCATCCTCGCAATCATTGTTATACTTGAGCCCATCATTGCCCAGCATACAGAATGGATAAGTGTGGTAAAAAGATACAACCCTGATGCACACCTTTTCTGATTTTAAACCACTCAGTATCCTCTTGTTCTGTTCGAATGACTGACTGCCTCTTGGTCTACGTACAGGTTATTCATGAGCACAAGCAGGTGTAATTCCCACTCTTCACAATGTTATCCATAATTTGTTAAGATCCACACAGTCGAATGCCTTTGCATAATTAATAAAACACCTGTAAACATCTTTCTGGAATTCTCTGCTTCCAGCCAAGATCCACCTGACATCAGCAATGATATCCCTCATTCCACATCCTCTTCTGAATCTGGTTTCCATTTCTGGCAGTTCCCTGTCCATGTACTGTTGCATCTACTTTTGAATGATCTCCAGCAAAATTTTGCTTGTGTATGATATTGTTTGATAATTTCTGCAATCTATTGGATCACTTTTCATTGGAATGGTCACAAATATGGATGTCTCCCAGTCAGTTGGCCAGGTACCTGTCTTCCAGATTTCTTGGCACAGACGAACGAGTGCTTCCAGCTCTGCATTCCTTTGCTGTAACATCTCAGTTAGTATTCCGGCCATTCCTGGAGCCTTGGTTTTTGCCAATGCCTTCAGTGCGGATTGTACTTCTTCCTTCGGTATCACTGGGTCTTCCTCATATGCTACTTCCTGAAATGGTTGAATGCCGACCACTTCTTTCTGGTACAGTGACTCTGTGTATTCTTTCCATTCTCTTTTGATGCTTCCTGCATCATTCAATATTCTGCCCATAGAATCCTTCAATATTGCAACTTGAGGCTTGAATTTTCTCTTTAGTTCTTTCAGCTTGAGAACTGCCAAGCACGTTCTCCCCTTTTGGTTTTCTAACTCCAGCTCTTTGTATATTTCATTATAATACTTTAACTCGTCTTCTCAAGTCATCCTTCAAAATTTTCTCTTCAGCTCTTTTACTTCATCATTTCTTCCATTCACTTTAGCTACTTTATGTTCAAGAGTAAGTTTCAGAGTCTCTTCTGACATCCATTTTGGCCTTTTCTTTCTTTCCTGTCTATATAATGACCTTTTCCTTTCTTCATATATGATGACCTTGACGTCATACCACAACTCATCTGATCTTTGGCCATTAGTGTTCAATGCATCAAATCTATTCTTGAGATGGTCTCTAAATTCAGGTGGGATATACTCAAGGTTGCATTTCGGCTCTCATGGACTTGTTTGAATTACCTTCAGTTCTTGCATATGGGCAATTAATGGTCTTTTCTGCAGTTGGTCCCTGGCCTTCTTCTGACTGATGATATCGAGCTTTTCCATTGTCTCTTTCCACAGATGTAGTCAATTTGATTCCTGTGTATTCTACCTGTCGAGGTCCACATGTATAGTTGCTGTTTAGGTTATTGAAAAAAGGTATTTCCAATGAAAAGGTTGTTGTTCTTGCAAAATTCTGTCATGCACATGACATACAAAAACATATGTCTGTACAAATATTTGTACATGAACGTTCATAGCATCTGTATCCACAATAGCTAGAACCTAGAAACGATCTAAATGTTCACCAACAGCCAGATAATAAACCAAATGTAGTATATCCATACAATGCAATGCAAACCAAAAAACAATAAAAAGGGATGAACTGTTGATATGCAACAACAGAGATCAATCTCAGAATCATTAGGCTAAGTGAAAGAAGCCAGACGCAAAATAATACCTTTTGGTTAGCAACCAAGTGCTTAACCACTGCGCCACCAGAGCTCCTGACAAAATAATACATACTGTATGAATTAGTTTATATGAAAATCTAGAAAATTCAAACTAAACTAATGTATAGTGACAGAAAGCATATCAGTGACTGCCAGGGGTCAGGGCAGACGGATAGATGGAATTTTCGGGAATAACTGGAATGTTCTGTATCTTGATCATGGTGGTGGTTTCACAGGCATATGCAATTGTCAATAATTACCAGATTGTACACTCTAAATTCATGCAATTTGTTACGCATAAATTATACTTTAATGAAGTTGGCCTTTAAAACTTAAAAAGAGATTTCTAAATAAAATATTAGCAAATCACATCTAAACCACTGCCAATAATACATAATACCAGTCAGTGTTTACCTTAAGATTACAAGACTGATTCAATGTTAAAGACGTATTAATAATCACACATTAGTAGATCAAAAAAAGAAAGCCATTTTTTTTCCATTAATGCTGAAAAGGCATTGATATAATTTAGTAAACTTACCCAATTAAAAAAATATATATATATATTGACAACTAGAAATAAAATAAAACTTTCTTAACATGCTTTTTGGTATGTTTAAGTTGGCAGGAAACTCTCTTGAATGTTTTACGTGACAGCTTTTATTCAATTTTCCTGGCTGTACATCTAAAGTCATAAATCTCCTCCATGAAGACTAGCCTGTCTCTACCTGGAAGCTGCCTGGATGTTTTTGCCCAGCGTATTTCAACATCCCTTTAGACTTAGAGATAAGCGAGAAAGAAAAAAAATAAACAAGGTTGGGGGAAGAGAAGATAACTCTTATTGCATTAATTGTGCCAAAGATTCGGTGCAGATCTTCCTGCTGGAAGCAGGAAGAGGAGAAGGAGGGAGGACAGGGTCTTTTGGGTGGACTTTCAGGCAAAAAGCAGACTCGGAGGGAAGACAGAAAGCACCTGGTAGGGGCCGGTGACACCAGTGGAAATTTAAACTGGACTCTGAGCCAAGCTTGTCCTAGATACCACATCTGAGACTTCCTGACAAGCATAGTCACTGTAATTTATTTAAAATTGAACATCCAACCCACTCAACATTAAAAGACTCCTTGATTTTTTTCTAAGGTCTCTGGGTGGTGCAAGCAGTTTGTGATCAGCTACTAACCTAAAGAAAACTCACCCAGTGCCAGTGCTGGAGAAGGCCTAGTGATCTGCTTCCATAAAGATTACAGCCAAGTGGGGACCATGGTCTTGGGGAACATCTAGCTCAATTGGCATAACATAGTTTATAAAGAAAATGTTTTACATTCTACTTTGGTGAGTAGCATGTGGGGTCTTAAAAGGTTGTGAGCGGCTGTCTGGGATACTTCACTAGTCTCACCCCTTTGGGAGCAAGGAAGAATGAAGAAAACTAAAGATACAAGGGAAAGATCAGTTCAAAGGACTAATGGGCCACATCTACCACGACCTCCACCAGACTGAGTCTAGTACAACTAGATGGTACCCGGCTACCATGACTGACTGCTGACAGGGATCACAATAGACAGACAGAGCTGATGAAAAAGGTAGAACAAAATTCTAACCCAAAAAGAAAGACCAGACTTGCTGGCCTGACAGAGACTGAAGAAACTCTGAGAGTATGCTCCCTGGACACTGTTTCAGCTCAGTAATGAAGTCACTCCTGAGGTTCACCTCAGCCAAAGATTGGACAGGCCCGTAACAAAATGAGACTAAAGGGGCACACCAGCCCTAGGGCAAGGACTAGAAGGCAGGAGGGGACAGAAAATCTGGCAATAGGGAACCCAAGGTTGAGGAGGGAGAGTGTTGTCATGTCGTGGGGTTGTTAACCAATGTCATAAAACAATATGTGTACTGATAGTTTAATGAGAAACTAGTTTGCTCTGTAAACCTTCATCTAAAGTACAATTAAAAAAAAAAATAAAAAGATAATAGCCAAGAAAACCCTATCGAGCAGTTCTACTCTGTATCACATGGGATCTCCATGCATGGGAAATGACTCGATGACAACGGGTTTGGTTTTTTTTGGTTTGATTTCCTTCTATTAGGGGTGCATGGACTTCATCAGTGGATGGAAACAAGTCAAGCTCCACAGATCTATCAGAGGAGACAGCTGTCAAGTTTGTATCAAACCCCACCATGTACAAACTTGGAGGAGCCTTCTGACAAAGAAAATGAAATATGGACAGGCAAAGAGCACCCTTAGTGCTAAGACAATGAGATATTCCCAATATTACCACAGGCTAAGGCAAGAAGACATCTATTTCTACTGTGATTCAACACTAAAAAAGAAATAAATTTAAAAATAGACTATTGGAAAAGAATAAATGAAACTATCACCATCTGCAAATGACTTAAATGTGTAAGAATATCTGTGTGCTAGGTACTAAAATAAATTTCTTAAATATATTATCTCATTTTATTTTCACACCTTTACCTTGAGGTAGGTCTTACTACAAACATTTTACAGACCAGAAACCTGAGATTTTCAGAAGAGAAGTGACTTACCCAAAGTCTTACATCTAGTAAAGGTTATGTCCGGAATGTAAATACAGAGCTGACTGATTCCAGAATCTTAGCCACAAAACTTCTGCAAACCTACAAAAGAATGGACTCAAAAATTAGTAGAACTAAGAGAGGAAAATACAATGACAGATAATGAAATCAATATTTAAAACCGATAGTATTCCCAGATTTTAGCAATAACCAATTAGAAAATAATGGTGAGGATGGGGGACCCATTCAAAATAGCAACAAAAGAAGCGGGGGTGGGGGGAGGAATCCTAGATAAGTAAAGTACTGTTGAAAAAGATGAATAAAGGAGGAAGACTCACACTACCTGACCTCAGAACCCACTATACAGCTACGGTAGGCAAAACAGCCTGGTATTTGAAAATGACAGACACATTGACCAGCGGAACAGGGGAGGGGTGAGGAGGGAAAAACACTAACTAAACAGTAGGTGAGTGGTAACTTTAGTGAAGGATAAGACAGTACACGATACTGGGGAAGTCAGCACATCTTGACCAAGGCAAAGTCATAGAAGCTTCATAGACACATCCAAACTCCCTGAGGGACCAGGTTACAGGGCTGAGGGCTGGGGACCATGGTCTCAGGGGACATCGAGCTCAATTGGCATAACATAGTTTATAATGAAAATGTTCTACATTCTACTTTGGTGTGTTGCATCTGGGGTCTTAAAAGCTTGTGAGTGGCCATCTAAGATACTCTACTGGTCTCACCCCATCTGGAGCAAGAGAGAATGAAGAAAACCTAAGACACAAGGGAAAAAGTAGTCCAAAGAACTAATGGACCACAAGTACCACAGCCTCCACCAGACTGAGGCCAGCAGAACTAGATGGTGCCCAGCTACCTCCACCAACTTCTCTGTCAAGAATCACGATGGAAGGTCCTGGACAGAGCTGGAGAAAATTGTACAACAAAATTCAGACTCACAAAACAGGACCAGAGTTACTGGTCCGTTAGAGACTGGAGAAACCCCTAGAGTATGGACCCCACGCATTCTTTTTACTCAGTACTGAAGTCAGCCCTAAGGTTCACCCTTCGTCCAAAGATTGGACAGGCCCAGAAAACAAACAATCGTACACATAGCTCGACCATATATATGAGACTAACCGGGCGCACCAGCCCAGGGGTAAGGATGAAAAGGCAGGAGAGGACAGGAAAGCTGGACAAATGGACATGGGAAACCCAAGGCGGAGAAGAGGAGAGTGTTGACATGTTGCAGGGTTGTCACAAAACAATATATGTATTAATTTTTCTAATGAGAAACTAATTTGCTGTCTAAACCTGCATCTGAAGCATAATAAAAACAGGTGCTGTTGAGTCAGTTTTAACTCGTGGTGACCCCAAGTGTGTCAGAGCAGAACTGTGCTTCATAGGGTACCTGATGGCTGATTTTTTTTTTTTTTTGGAAGTATCGCCAGGGCTTTCTTCCAAGGCACCTTTGTGTAGACTCAAACCTCCAACCTTTCAGCGAGTAGTCAAGAGCATTAACTGTCTGTGCCACCCAGATACTCCCCAGTATAGCAACACAATACATTAAATGCTTATGGTTAGTCAGGTCAAGAAATGTGTACAAAAAGTGTATTGAGAAAACAACATATCTTGTAAGGGACTACAGGAAAAATGTGCACAAATTGGAAGATGTAAGCGTAGCATCAAAACCAGAAATCAGAGGCAGAAGGACTGATAGATCTGAGTCTGTAAGAAAATACAAAATGTGCATGTATGTCAAACCCTACCATTTACAAATCTGAAAAGCAGATGAAAATCATAAAATTCTACTAAGGGACATAAAAGGAGATATGACTAAATGGAGAAACACACATCGCTCCCTTTGAAGCTTGTTTATTCATTGAAATATTTGGTCAGATAAGTGAAAATCCTGCTTAAAGCAGGGAATCATAAAATGATACATACCAAGCATTTCATTTTAACTTAAAATCTATTCATGTGAACTTCCTCACCATCCTTTTGATATAGGAACAAGAACTTTTCTGTGAGTGCTCATATGTGATTGAATTTCCACCTCTTTTGGGAAAAAATTATAATTGATCACTTATGGTTTCAGATTTTATTTCCTTTAATGGACATAAGAACTAAAGACACTTTCATGGCAATCTGAGGGCAGAAACCTTTCAAATTATTTTTTCTCCGGTTTTTACAATGTTCTTGCATACTTATTTTTACAGTCTTTAATATTTTTACCAGTTTTTTCCATCAAGCCTTCCCAAAGCCTTTAGCTCCCTTTTTAACCGACTGACTGCTGTCGAGTCAATTCCGACTCATAGCGACCCTATAGGACAGAGCAGAACTGCACCATAGAGTTTCCAAGGAGCGCCTGGTGGATTCGAACTACCGACCTCTTGGTTAGCAGCCATAGTGCTTAATTATTACTAGGTAATTACAATAACAAGCACAATGACATAAACGGGTTTGAGAACAAGCACACAGAGCTTTTGTTAATCATTCAACTCAACTAGTGGGAGAGGGAAGCACAGGTGTCCAGAGTGTGTTAGAGACGTGCATGAGCCCCGATTAGTCCCCTCTAAGAGGGAACGAGGAGCTTAGGTAAATTTGGCAAGTAGATTAAGTGAGGGTCAGTTACAAGAACTTCTACTACACTCAATAGGAAGACTCAACAAGAAAACTCAATTAATATTTGATTCATTAATTCCTCACCTAGAAATTCTTTCCTAATGAAAATGGAATGTCTACTAAGATTTATCTGTAAGCAGTGGTGAATTATCCAATAAGCAAGGTAAGCACAGGCTTACTTGTGCTTACTTACTAATCCGTAGTGAACAATTTCACTACACGATGTACTTACCTTGCTCGTTGGATAATCTGCCCCTGTCCCCAAGGATGGTCCCCAGCTGGAGGAAGTCCTCACCCAGCTGGCCATGGGCCAACGTCCAATTCTGGTAGGGCCCCCAGTGAGGTCCCAACTGGCTAGGCTTGAGGAAGATTTGTGTGGCCCTTTCCTCCACTCCATCAAACCAAGGCTGCAGTGGTCTTCCTTTCTGTGTGGGTATTTTGAGGGGCTGGGGGGAGTAGGAGCTCGGGTGTTGGTGCTACCTCAACTGAGGGTGGTGACACTAAGCTCTTCCATTTGTCAGTGGTTCCCAGTTTACCACGTGCTTCCCCTCTGTTATCGCATTTGATCTGCACTGCCAGGCACAGAGTGGGCAAGGAGTTCTGAGCTGTGACTTGTCTAGATCCTGCAGGTGGTGTGTGACAGAGCCAGGAATCACCAAGTCCAACGCTCTTCATGTATTACTTTTGTAATATAAAATAAATACTAGAAACAACAACAAAAGACTACATGGTATGTCATCAATTAGAAATTATCATAATTTATTTACATAGTAGGTGGTCCCTAGGTGGCCCAAATGGTTTGTGTTTGACTACTAACCCAAAGGTTGGCAGTTTGAGCCTGCCCAGTGGTACTGTGAAAAAAGGCTTGGTGATCTGCTTCTGTAAAGATGACAGGAGTTGGAATCGACTCTACTTGGCAACAGGCTCAGCTTTCTTTTTTTTTTTTTTTATATTTACCTAGTACCCTACAATGGAACTTTTAGAATTGCTTATAATTTCTCCCTACAATAAATACGCATAGGTATCCTTACAGATGGGGGTGAATGACCCAGAAAGCAAGGTATGCAGAGGCTTACTTGTGATTACTTGCTAGTCTGTAGTGAACAATTTCACATGGGTTTCACCACATCTTTTAGAATTGTTTTGGGACAGGTTCTACTTGTAATATCAGTGCCAAGATTAGCTTTCAGGTCAGGAAACTTTCTGGAATTAACTTTTTAATTATTAATTTCCACATTGATGGTAAGGGATGAAAGGGATTATTGATGAAAATTGTGTCCAGGTTGCAAACTTGGGCTTGCTTACTCTTCAGTTATGGGATCTTGTACAAGTTACTTAATCTCCCCAAACCTCAGTTTCCTTATTTGTAAAATTGATATAAAAATACCTGCCTCAGTGAGTTGTTGTGAGATTAAATGAAACAACGTATGCCCAACGCGTGGCGTGGTGCCTGGTATGCAAGGCACTCAACAGTAGAGTCATTAATATCATTATTGTCTTCATTGTTTCTACTACAACCACTACAATGACCTCTAGTGTTTGCAAGTGAAACCTTTGCAATTCATTTTTTCTAAGTCAGCCAGTTCCTTCTGTATTATTATCTTTATGTAGTTTTGCAGTACTTTTGGAGTATTATCACTGACAATACACTTTTTCTTAATCTTTTAAAAATATTTGTTATGTTTACAAGCTTAGTATTTGAATACCACTAACTTTTCTTACCTTTACAGTTACATTTTTCTCTCTTTTGAAAAATAGTGTAAATTCGGATGCCCTTGAATAACAGAATTTTATTAATGTTACAGTCCCCAGCATAAGGAGCATTGGTGGCACAAGTTAAGTGCTTGGCTGCTAACTGAAAATTTGGCTGTTCGAACCCCCCAGCTGCTCTGCAAGAGAAAAACCTGGTGATCTGCTTCTGTAAAGATTACCGCCAAGAAAATCCTATAGGTCAGTTCTACTCTGTCACATGGGATCTCTGTAAGTCAGAATCAACTGAAAAGCATTCAAAGACAGCAACAACAGCACAGTCTCCAGCACAAAGAATGTCTAATTCAGGTCCCTTTCATCTATTTTTTCCCATCTTTATCCCTTGCTGCCCCCCAAACTCTCCCACGGAGCAGTTATTGGTAACTGGACCAGTGATGGTCTTTTCCTCTAAATTTCACCATTAATTTTTGGAGAATTCCTTGCTGGACTCTTATTAGCTGCCCTTTATGTTGGGTATTATTCTTCCTTTGTCTGTGTATTTAGCCTTTGAGAAGGTCTCCTTTTGGCCATCTTCCTAGAAGTATATTTCTTTACTTACGTTCTACAAAAGTGACATGTTCTAAGAAGGCTCCAATTGTTAAAATCACAGATAGGCTCTGTCTTTGAAAATATGCACACTTGGAAGAAAGTGAGTCCAAAGTTTCAATATGTCTCCTTTCCTGCCAGAGAGGCAGACAATTTGGGGCTATTGTTTGAAAATTTATGAGAACTTTGATATAGCATGCAAGTTCTTTTGCCGCCAACAGCCATCTCATAAAGAAAGCATGTACAGAAACAATGGAATTGTTTGGAAATTATTTACATTATTTCCAAGAATCTCATTAATAGGCCAAAAATATTCATTCCCCCACTGAGGTTTACCATGTGGGATGTAGTGATGATCCTAGCTCCCCTAGTGCTGTGTACTTTGGCAAGTTACTATACTTCTTTTTGTCTCTGTTTCCTAAACAGTGCCAGGAAAAAGATGCAGGTGAGCCATTTAATACTGCTGTAATGACACTGAGGATAACAAAATTCTCACTCATTTACTTTGGACATGACATGTCATCAGGAAAGACCAACTGTTAAAAAAGGACATTATGTTTGGTAAAGTAGAGGGTCAAAAAAAAAACAGGAAAACCCTCAGTGAGATAGATTGACACCGTAGCCATAACAATGGTCTCAAACATACCAACAATTATGAAAATGGAACAGGGCTGATCTGCTATACATAAGGTTGCTATGAGTTGGAGCCAACTCAACGACACCTAACAACAACAAAGGCACAATAGAATAGATAACAGCAAAGACACAATAATAAAATGCACTATGCACAATAATAATGAGAACACCGTACAAGGTACTGGGGACTCAAGAAATCAAGGGCATTATTCATTTGCTCAAAGAATTTACAGTATAGTGGAGAAGATAATGTTGCTGTTATTGTTAACTGCTGTTGAATAGGCACTGACTCATGGACACCCCATGCACAGTTATGAACAAAATGCTAACAAGTCCTGCACCATCCCCAAGATAGGTTGCAGATCAGACTGTTAAGAACCATAGTTTTCATTGGCTGATTTTTGGAAATAGATTGCCAGGCCTTTCTTCCTAATACACACAGGAAATGACATCAAAACAATAGGAATAAACATATACATAAGTAGAAAATAGCATACAAACTGAAGCTGATGTCTTATTGGCAGTTTTCCATTCTAATATGCTCATTATAGAAAATTTCAAAAAGAAAAAGAAAAAAATCACTTAGAGTCCCATCATCCAGAGAAAACCATGGTGAATATTTTTGTCATATTTTCTTTGAGAATATTTATATTTTAATTCAAGAAAAGTGTAGTTGTTCTTATACCTTATTATACAGTTTTATATCATTTAGAAGAGAAATATAACACAAAACACTTTACTGTAATTCATGGATAGATGAATGAATGCTATTAACTCCTGACAAACATAGATTTTTATTGCCTTATGATCAACCATTAAGAGAATTTACCACAGTCCACTTAATACTCTCCTTGTTAGATATTTGAATTGTTTACATTTTTCAGTGATATAAATAATGTTATCTTATAGAGTAAAAATTTTTCTGTATTTTGGATTCTTTCCTTTGGATAAATTCCCATAAGTAGAAAATAGGAACAAGGTCTTTAAGATTATGATATATATTTCCTGACTTACCTTACACCAAGTCAATGCTTTTAATTAAATAAGATGTATTTAATTACTGAAACATTTGTATTTTGAGGGGGAGAGTTTTGGGCAAGAGCTTATTTTTCTACTTTAAATAGCTGTGCAAAAAATGCTAAATAGTGGACAGTTTGGTGTTTAAGGAAAGTATACCATGAGAGCTATAATTTTTTTTCTGTACTCATGGGGCATCTACTATTTGCACCCAATGAATTAGGTGCTGGAAAAGATGTAAAGAAAATGAAGACGGGGCTCAAATCCTCAACAAGTGAGTCCCCTCTCATGGTTCGGTAAGTCTAGGGTGAGGTCTGGTCACGTATATTTTCAAAAAGCTCTTCAGGAGCTTCTGACTGCACATGCCCAACTAAGCCATAAATTGGTATGGTGGGGGAATATGGGAAAGGAGATGTAAACCAAAAGTCACAAAATGATAAGGCAGGAAAAGCTCAAAGTATGTATATCACCAGCTACTATGAAATAGTAGAGAAAAACACTAAATAACTTACCAGTTCCCACCTAGTCAATTCCTACTCATAGTGTCCCCATGTGTGGCAGAGCAGAACTATGTTCCATAGGGTTTCGATGGTGATTTTTCTGAAGTAGATCACCTGGCATTTCTTCCAAGGCACCTCTGGGTGGACATGAACTTCCAGCCTTCCAGTTAGCAGCCAAGCATTTAAGTCTTTGCACCACTAAATACCTAACCCATTGCCATTGAGTTGATTCTGATTCACAGCAACCCTACAGGACAGAGAAGAATTGCCACATAGGGTTTCCAAGGCTGTAATCTTTACAGAAGCAGACTGCCACATCTTTCTGCCATGAAGCAGCTGGTGGGTTCAAACCACTGACCTTTTGCTTAGCAGCCAAGCGATTAACCACTGCACCATGTCATAGCATGAAACAGAATCCTTACTCTGCAAGGATTAAAACAAAGAGTTTTATTGAGGAATATAACAGCTCAAGCTGGGAAACACAGTATGACAGTGTGGAGTCACAAACTGTCCCAACTCATTCAAAAAGGGGTAAGCCTTTTAAAGGGTAAAGTGGGGAAGAAGTACATGACTATAGGCACAAGGTGAGTGCATGATCACAGTCACAAGGTGGTCACATGATCACAGTGTTTCTTAACATCAGTAACCCTAATTTAAACATACATTCTTCCTGGGTCATGCTACACAAGCATTCTTGGTAAACATTTTCTGACAAGCATTTTCTAAACTTCCACAAGCCACATTCTTGTCTTATCTTCATTTAAAGTTTTACAAGGTTGCAACATTTATTTTAAGACAGAAGCAGGAGCTGAGGACAAAATGGAGTTTTGATTCAAACCTGAGTTAGCGGTTTTGTCAAACACCAAATGCTTCAGTTTTAGGGTCCTCTTACACATTCCCCCCTTTTGGTCATGAATCTCCATAGAAATTTCTTGATCATTATTCTAAGATTATTTCTTCTGCATGGGCTTTCATACTTTGTATGGGTCTCTAGTGAGCTTTTACAACCCCCGATGTTATCTTAAGGTAACTGGACACCATCCAGTTCTTAACCATGCTATAGCTTATACATTCTGCTTCTGTGATCCTTGGGTTGGGGAACAGACTGTGGGACAAGGCTGCATCTGGAGGAACAACTTGACATCCCAAAAGGCCAACTCAAGGTATGAAGTTGGACTCTGTTAAAGACATAATTCTTCAAGATGTATATTTCCTCACATAGCCAGGGGCAGCCATTAGACAAACATTTCATAGCACATTTGACTATACATACGATGGTTATTATAGTGATTAAGATAACTATCTGTAATATGGAAACCCTGGTGGTGTAGTGGTTAAGTGCTACAGCTGCTAACCAAGAGGTCAGCAGTTCGAATCTGCTAGGTGCTCCTTGGAAACTCTATCGGGCAGTTCTACTCTGTCCTATAGGATCGCTATGTGTTGGAATCAACTCGATGGCAGTGGGATTTGTAATATTGAGTGTTCCGGGAACCAATACTTTCTGGTAACCAACTAAAAATATCAAAAAGTAGAGAACTGGACATCGGAGGTATTGAATGTAACCAAGTGGCCTTTTGTCAAACCTTTGTAATGTCCTCTTCTACTTCTTGTATGTATCCAAGTACAACAGGAGATGTTAACAATAGCACAAACTCCCCCTTATTGGGCTAAAAGGAATTCAAGGACCATTCTATGATCTAATACTATTTTAACAAGTGACTCTAAAGATTTTTGTTGAGCTGACATCTCATCAGCTATATTATCAGCAATCTGAGCCTCAGTGGCAGATACATTACAAGGGGATTTTCAGGTCGAGGGATACCATGCCAAGGTAAGAAGGCTTGGAGGAATACCTATCCTATACCTGGTCTGTCAGCCACCAGATTTCCAGGATCTTCCTATCCTCTTTTGTTACAGGTTATAGGCTTGACAAAGATCTCTAAATTACTCCTCCAATGAGTCCTTTAATTATACGGGTGTATATCTAGGGGTGTTCCTAATAGATCTAATGTACATTGACCCATTTATCTCCAACCATCCAAGCAAGGTAGTGCCCAAATGTAAGATTCATTGCTTAGATTTTGCTCTTTTTCTGTGGGATAGTTTGATTCTCCACATAAAAATACATATCCATAAGGGACATAAATCACACCAGTTTAGTACCATTGTGTGGGTAGGGAATGGATTGATTAACTTGATTAAGCCAGTTTTTTGTTAAGAAAGTGTTACAAGCAGACATTCATCCTAACTGTATGGGTCTAACTTGTTTTAGTATTTCAGCTCAAGAAGGGGAATGTGGACTATGGACTCAATAGGAATAGTCTGTGGGTATAAACTTGTATCTGGGTTGACTATACCATTTTGGGGTCAGATTAAAACATGGTATTTGAAGTTGATCTAATGGTTTAGGGGGATACCATAGCCAGACACATATAGCTCATTTGAAGTTGATCTAATGGTGCAGAAGGATGCCATAGTCTGACATGTATAGCTAGTTTGATGGTGGCATTGGAATTAAGAGTGGTGCTGGGTACAAAGCTGTAGTTAGAGGCAATGCTAGTGGATCTGAATTTTCAAGCATAGACTTTGAGGAAGCATGACATATCCAATAGTCTGTTAGGTTACTAGTGCTAGCCACTGATTGAGCTAGTTTAACAAAGGCATTTTTCTTTCAAGCATCAACAGGAATTATCAAACGCAGAGAGATAAAATTTAAGAAGAACTTCATAGTGAAGAAAAATTATTCAAAAATAATACAATAAGACAAACAGCATAAGAATGATAGCGACAATAAAACACATTCCACAAATTTCAGCCACTTGCATGAGAAAAAGAATTACCAGGAAATAAGACCACAAGTATATAACAGGTTAACTAGCATAAGAATAGCTATAAATATCAAGCAAAGTCCAAAGATTTCAGTAACTTGCATGAGGTCTTTTTCTGTGATCTTGGGATTAGCTGTCTACTTCAGAGTCATCTGCTTCTAGGTCTCAGACCGTCTCAGGGTACTTTTCAGTTCTTCAGAGGGCTGACTAGTCCATAGAGGGAACTTGGCTTTCTTCAGTTGTGATAGTTGGATACAAGTCTTAACTCCCTCTAGTTTGGCAGCACATGGGTTGGCGAGGAGGACTAGGTATGGCCCCTTCCAGCAAGGTTCTAAGTAGTCCTTTAGTAGATGTCTGTTCCAATATGCATATTTTCCTGGAGAAATAGACAAGTTTTGGGGTTCTGGGTCACATTCATCAAAGGCCTCCTTCACCTGTGAAAGATATTTCTTAGAATAGTAGATTAAGGATTGACAATATTTTAATAGTTCAGTTGGCACAATATTAGGATCAATGCAGGCAACATAAGGGAGAGACATAAGTCTCTCTGTAATTATTTCATAAGGAGTGAGTTTATGAGACCCAAACGGGGTGGATCTCAGATTCAAAAGGACCACAGAAAGAATCTTGACCCAAGGTAAATTTAGAGCTTCATAAAATTTAGCTATTTGAGTTTTTATAATTCCATGTGTTCTTTCTGTAATCCAGAGGATTGGGGATGGCAAGAACAAAGCAAAAAAGTGGTAATTCGGAAAGCCTAAAGCAGATGTGTTTATCAAGGGCCATTTTAATTTACCAATAACATTTCTGTCTTCCAGTGAAAGTTTTAATGTATCTGGTTCGATACTTTCAAACATTTACGTAAGGGTTCAGCTAGTGACGAAAAATTGGGAATCCAATTAGACAATAGCTGCAGAATCCCAGAACCCCTCATGGTTGTTTCTTTGTTCCAGGTATAGAAAAAAACAAGAATAGCTTCTTTCCATTTACAGTAATCAGAAATGCTTCTGCAGAGATCAAGTGACCTAGATATTTAACAGAAAAAAAAAAAAAAAGAAGGATGGGCCAATTGCAATTTTTCTTTAGAAACATTATGTTCTCTGGCAGCTAAGTGGTCTGACCAAGCTATAGTGTCTTTAAGAAAATCCGGAGGGATGTCAAGCAGATTAGTAAATCATCAACAAATTATAGTAATGTGAACCCATTACTGAACTGTAAAGGCTGCAAATCTGTGTGTAAAGTTGGGGAAAAATATGTGGGAGATTCTGTAAACCTTTGGGGCATTACAGTTCATGTAAACTGTTGGCCTTCCCAAATGAAGGCAAAAAAATATTGACTTTCAGGATGCACTAGAATGCAAAAAAAAAGCACTACAGAGATCTACAACTGTAAAATGAGTTGCATCTGATGGGACACTGGAAAATAATAGGTGAGGATTAGGGACTACTGGAAATCTAAGAATAACAATAGTTGATTGCACACAGATCTTAAACAAATCTCCAGCCTCTATTACTTGGTTTCTTCACAGGAAGAATGGGGATATTACAAGGACTGGTACAGGTGACAATTAAGCCTTTAAAAAGGAAATCTCATATAATAGGAACTTATTCTTTGGCTTTTCATTTAGAGAATATTGGGGAATTTTTAGCAAAGGTTTGGATAAATTTATCTGGATTTTAATTGGTCCCGCTGAAAAAACTTGGCCTACTTCAGTGGATGTAGTGGCCCATAGGTTTTCATGAACTAAGGAAATAACATCAAGGGCAGGAGGACTAGACACTACTGAATTTTGAAGAGGAGTAATGAGTGCCTGCATGCAATAATTGGCCTCTTCTCATTGATGGGTCTCAGAATCTGCTTCCATTGGTCTGGGAACATCAGGTAAGCTTAATAACATTTCTCCTTTCTCATTAAATTGTAAGTGGCAATTCCATTTGGACAAAATATTTCTTCCTAACAAATTAACAGGAGGATCAGGGATTCATAAAAAGAAGTGCCTATCTTTGATAGAGACAAAAGATATTAGGACACGTTGAGAATGAATTAAAGTTTATTTCTGATTACTAGCCCCCACTACATTTGAGGTTTTCATACTCCAGGGAAGGGGCTTTCATAAACAAGTGGGGTTTATGACCGACAAGGTGGCTCTGGTGTCAATTAAATACTGGCAAGGCTCCCATTAACATATAAAGGAGTTTCTCCTTGCAAATTTAATACCACCATAGGGAAAGCCCCTGTATTGTCCCGGGATTCCCCTCACTCTTGGTCAGATTGAGGAACATCCTTCTGGGATGTTTTGAGTTTATTTTTTAACATATAACATTCATTTTTCTAATGGCCATGTTTCTTGCAATAGTTACAGATACTAGCCTTAGGGCCATTGAAAGGTTTAACATTTTTCTTTTGACTCGGAGACTAATTTCTATAGTTGCACAGCCCTTAGTTTATTAGCCCGTGAGGCCTTTTGGGCTTCAAGAATTTGAAAAAATTTAAAAGTGCAATTAGTGAGCTCTACAACGGGAGCTATTTCCCACTCCAAATAGTGTCTTTTTACTAAGGCTGAAATTTCAAGTTTAAGACCAGATATAGATGGAACATTAAAGGCTCCAGTAGAGCCTGGGGCATCTAGAGAAAACCCAGACTGTTCAGAAAATTTCTGAAGCAAATAGGTCTGATAATCATAGACACTCTAACAATTATTTTTGTTTGCAAGAGTATATTTTAGTCCAATAAATCAATAGCGGAAAGGCTTTTGGGATTGCTTCTAGTAATCTTTTACTGATGACTTGAGAGTCATCCAACTGCTCAGTAGCCCTCTTCCTTAAATCAAAAGCTAAGCTGTTTTTAGGATCTTTCCATTCACCCTGTTCTAACCATAATTGGGCTTCGCTTATTCCAGTTATCATACGAATTAATTAATATAAGTCAGGAAGTCTAGGCTAATAGGCTTCAATAAGGATTTTAAATTCCCCAGCAAATTTATAAGGACCCTCATGCAGCTTGAGGAAATCTTTCACAATGCTGAGGAGTTCTGAACATGTCCAAGGTATGACAGTGACACAGACAGCATCTTCTGCATTTGCAGGATGAAGTTTAAAAGGCATTTTAGGCAACCACTTGTCATCCATCTGTGTTGGATAGAAAGGGAGTTCTGTTACTGTCAGAGGAATAAGAAGGTAAAGAAGGATAGAGAAAGACAGCTACCAGCAGAGGGGTAGGGGGAAAAGGAGCAGAGTTCTGACACTACGGCTCCTATTTTGTTTAGTTAATTTAGATACAATATCCTGCAGGTAAGCAATTCTGCTATCTTGATGTCTTTTGGAGACCTCTAGATACGAACCAAAATAGGCATCCCACTGAAGTTGTTTAATCCGGGAGCCCTTATTCTCTAACTCACTGCACAGAAAGACTAACTTAAAAAAGCTCAAAAGAACCCCAAAGTGGTCACTGATTTTCTAAACTGTTTTTGGTAAGGTTATGCCAGCTACACAAAAATGCACATCTTGACAAACCAAAATGTTTGCTCATAAAATGAGCAGGAGTCCCAGATGGAGGCTTCAAACTGCTCTTTGATCTGGTATTACCCATTTTCCAAGAGACAAACTGTGCACACAAGACAAAAGTAGGTTGTTACTTTTGGTTTCTCAGAGTCAAACAAAATCCTATAGGGGAAACTGCCAAGGGGGAAGGACAGTGTTGTGTTTTACAGAGTGCCTTAGTTGTGTGAGAATTATCTTGAAGCTGGTGGGCAGCTTAATGCTTCTGTCCCATCTCACCACCCAGCTTATCCTGTCACGGTGTCTTTCAGTTGGTGGGAGCACCCCGATGGCTTTTAAATGCTTAGACCCATGCCAACATATTTTTGCAACTTAGAAGACTCTGAGATTCCTCAGAAAAACTAAACCAAAACAGACACATTACCCATTGCCAATTCCAACTCATAGCAACTCTACAGGACAGAGTAGAACTCCCCCCACAGAGTTTCCAAGAAGCAGCTGGTGGATTTTAACCGCCAACCTTTGGGTTAGCAGCCGTAGCTCTTAACCATTACTCCATCAAGTTTTCCAAACCAAAACATAGGTTAACATAAACTGAACCCACTGTTCTGGAAGAGAGTATCCAGGTTCATTAAAAGAGACAGTAAAGAGAAAACAAATCCTCAAATAAAACTCAGAGAGCTGCTACTCAAAAGGACTGAGCTCAGACTTGAGTAGCTATTTACTCTGTAACGACTTCCAAGAGCTGTGGAGAAAAGAGCCTAAATAATTTGGCTGGTACCTGGGCCCAAATCCTCAACATCTTTGGGGTCACTGAAGGCAATTCACCATCAATATCCCACTTCTGACACCAGAAATGTCATAGCATGAAACACAGACCTTAGTCTGCAAGGATGAAAATCATGGAGTTTTACTGAGGAACATAACAGCTCAGGCTAGGAAACACAGTGTGACAATATGGAGTCACAAACTGTCCCAACTCATTGGAAAGGGGGTAAGCCTTTTATACAGTAAAATGGGGAAGGAGTACATGACCATAGTCACAAGGCGGATGCATGATCACAGCTACAAGGTGGTAACATGATCACAGTCTGTCTTAACATTAGTAATCCTAATTTAAACATACACTGTTCATGGGTCATGCTGTGTAATCATTCTAGATAAACATCTTCTGACAAGCATTTCGCAAACTTTCACAAACCACGTTCTTACCTTATCTTCATTTAAAGTTTTACCAGGTGGTAACGTTTATTTTAAGATAGAAGCAGGGGCTGGGGACAAAATGGAATTTTGAATCAAACCTGAGTTGGCTGTTTTGTCATGGCAAATGCCTTTTAGTCTTAGGATGCTCTCTCACAACCACAAGGGCTCCTTTTATTAAATACCGACTAGAGGTTTATTCCACCACTTGTCAGTTTGTCACACTGTGGTGGCTTGTGTGCTGCTGTGATGCTGCAAGCTGTGCCACCAGTATTTCAAATACCAGCAGAGTCACCCATGGTGGACAGTTTTCAGTGGAGCTTCCAGACTAAGATAAACTGGGAAGAAGGACCTGGTGGTCTATTCCTGGAAAAATCAGCCAGCAAAAACCTTATGAATAGCAGAGAAGCATTTTCTGATATAGTGCCAGAAGGTGAGTCCTTCAGGTTGGAAGACACTCAGAACATGACTTGGGAAGAACTACTTCCCCACATTACTGTCAGCTTTAATGACATGGATGGAGTAAAGCTTTCTGGACCTACATTTGTGTAGTGTAGCATGACTCAAATGAAAAGAAACAGCTGCAAATATCCATTAATAATCAGAATGTGGAATGTACAAAGTATGTATTCAGAAAAATTAGAAATTGTCAAAAATGAAATGGGATGCATAAAGATGGACAGCCTATGCATTAGTAAGCTAAAATGGACTGGTATTGGCCATTTTGAATCAGAAAATCATATGGTCTACCATGCCAGGAATGATAAATTGAAGAAGAATGGCATCACATTCATCGTCAAAAAACATTTCAAGATTTATCCCTATGAATTAAAAAAATTTTTTTTTTTAATTTTATTTACAATGCCGTCAGTGATAGGATAATATCCATATGCCCACAAGGAAGATCTGTTAATACAACTGTTATCCAAATTTATGCATCAACCATTAATGCCAACAATGAAGAAATTGAAGATTTTTACCAATATCTGAAGTCCAAAGTTGGTCAAATAGGAAATCAAGATGCATTGATAATTACTGGTGATTGGGATACAAAAGTTGGAAACAAAGAATAAGGATCAGCAGTTGGAAAATATGGTCTTAGAGATAGAAGCCGGAGATTCCATGATAGAATTTTGCAAGACCAAAGACTTCTTCGTTGCAAATACCTTTTTTCAACAACATAAACAGCAAGTATACACAGGGACCTTGCCATATGGAATACACAGGAATCAAATCGACTACATCTGTGGAAAGAGATGATGAAGAAGCTCAGTATCATCAGTCAGAACAAGGCTAGAAGCCAACTGTGGAACAGACTGTCAATTGGTCATATGCACATTAAAACTGAAGCTGAAGAAAACTAAAACAAGTCCATGAGAGTCAAAATGCAACCTTGAATACATCCCACCTGAATTTAGAGAGCATTTAAAGAGTTGATTTGACCCATTGAACACTAATGACCAAAAACCAGACAACTTGTGGGATGGCATCAAGGACGTCATACATGAAGAAGCAAAAGGTCACTAAAAAGACAGGAAAGAAAGAAAAGGCCAAAATGGATGTCAGAAGACTTTGAAACTTGCTCTTGAAAGTAGAGTAGATAAAGTAAATGGAAGAAATGATGAAGGAAAAGAGCTAAACAGAAGATTCCAAAGGGCAGCTCAAGAAGACAAAGTATTATAATGAAATGTGCAAAGTCCTGGAGTTAGAAAACCAAAAGGGAAGAACACGCACTGCATTTCTCAAGCTGAAAGAACTAAGTGGAAAATTCAAGCCTTGAGTTGCAATATTGAAGGATTTTGTGGGCAAAATATTGAACGACTCTGGAAGCATTAAAAGAAAATGGAAGGAATGCACAGAGTTGCTGTATCAAAAAAAGTTGGTCTACATTCAACCATTTCATGAGGTAGCATTTGAGGAAGAACCAACGGTATTGAAGGAAGAAGTACAACTTGCACTAAAGGCACTGGCGAAAAACAAGGCTCGAGGAATTGACGGAATACCAACTGAGATGTTTCAACAAATGGAAGCTGCAGGAGCTCATTCATCTATGCCAAGGAATTTGGAAGACAGCCATCTAGCCAACTGGCTGAAACAGGTACATATTTGTGCCCATTCCATGAAAGGTGATCCACAGAATGCAGAAATTATCAGAAATATTAACATTAATTAATAATAATATTATAAATTTTATAAATAAAAATATTAATATTACATGCAAGTAAAAATTTGCTGAAGATAATTCAAAAGTGGTTGCAGTAGTACATAGACAGGGAACTGCCAAAAATTCAAGCAATATTCAGAAGAGGTCATGGAATGAGGGATATCACTGCAGATGTCAGATGGATCTTGGCTGAAAGCAAAGAATACCCGAAAGATGTTCATCTGTGTTTTACTGACTATGCAAAGGCATCCTATTGTGTGGATCATAACAAATTATAGAAAACATTGCAAAGAATGGGAATTCCAGAACACTTAATTGTGCTCACGTGGAATCTGCACATAGACCAAGAGGCAGTTGTTCGAACAGAACAAGGGAATAATTCATGATTTAAAATCAGGAAAAGTGTCAGTCAGTGTTGTACCCTTTCATTGTACTTATCTGATCTGTATGCTGAACAAATAATCCGAGAAGCTGGACTATATGAAGAAGAACGTGGCATCAGAATTGAAGGAAGGTTCATTAACAATCTGCAATGTACAGATGACACAACCTTGCTTGCTGAAAGCGAAGAGGACTGGGAGCACTTACTGACGAAAATCAAAGACTACAGCCTTCGATATGGATTACACCTCAACATAAAGAAAACAAAAATTCTCACAACTGGACAAATAAACAACATCATGATAAATGGAGAAAAGATTTAAATTGTCAAGGGTTTCATTTTTCTTGGATCCACAATCAATGCCCGTGGAAGCAGCATTAAAGAAATCAAACAACATAATGCATTGGGCAAATCTGCTGCAAAAGACCCCTTTAAAATGTTGAAAAGCAAAGATGTCACTTTGAAGACTGGGGTGCACCTGACTCAAGCCGTGGTATTTTCAACTGCCTCATATGCATGCAAAAGCTGGACAATGAATAAGGAAGACCAAAGAAGAATGAATGCCTTTGAATTATGGTGTTGGTGAAGAATATTGCATAAACCATGGACAGCCAGAAGAATGAACAAAGCTGTCTTGGAAGAAGTACTGTCAGAATGCTCCTTAGAAGTGAGGATAGAGACTTCGTCTCACGGACTTTGGACATGCGATCAGAAGGGACCAGACCCTGGAGATGGACATCATGCTTGTTAAGGTACAGGGTGAGCGAAAGACCCTCAATGAGATGGATTGACACAGTGGCTGCAATGATGGGCTCAAGCATAGTAACGATTGTAAGGATAGCACAGGACCTGGACAGTGTTTCCTACTGTTGTACATAGGGTCGCTATGAATTGGAACCAACTCGATGGCAGAGGCTTATTTCCCCATCTTATTCAACTTATGTAGCAGAGGACCCAACGAAGGCATGATAATTTTTCACATCTTTTTTTCTGGAAGTTTGACCCTAATTTTCAGTTATTTATTGCTTTTAGGATGGACTGCTCAATGTTTTTATTTCCCAAAATGATCCAGCAAGTTCTAGGTAGAGGGGGAAAAGGGTGAGTTATTGGAGCTGCAAATGAGGGTATAAGAGGGGGTGAATAGAGTTGCCAGAGGCAACCTTGGATGACAGTTGGATTACAAAACCTTTATGTCCCATCAGACTGGAGATTTTGTGATTTAATGGCTGGCTTCCAACTGGCCAGGAACCCCTGGGTCTTGAAGTGGACTGGTGAGCTCTGCCTGTGGTCCCCAGTTATCGACAGAGTGTCTTTCATCATGCTCCAGCCTGTGGGTGGTTTTGATAAGGCATTATTTTTGCCTTGTTGGAGCCTGAGATCTAATTAGCGATGATATATTCTTATTCCAGGCCCTTTCAAGTTTGAAATAAGAACCCCAGGCCTCCCTTTGGTTTGTTGACAGCTGTTCAAAGCATTGAAATTCCTGCTTCACTGCAAGGAAAAACTAAATCTCGGCAATAAGAATCTATTTTGAGACTGCTTGAGAGAATTCTGAACATTCCCAAAGCTTTTTTCTTCTTTTCTTTTTTTGAGATTCTCTCCCATGTGAGAGAATCAGCCTTCCTATTTAAGGTGAATCTTACAACCTTGCCACTCTTTGACTGCTAGCAAACTTAATGAGTAAAATGTTCAAACAGGAGAAGCTCAAATTTCAGGTTTTCTAGAAGTAATTCAATCATTGTGTCGGCAGACTATTGAATATACCATGAGCTTGTAGAAGAGTGAACAAATCTGCTTTGGAGGAAGTATAGTCAGAATGCTCTTTAGATATGAGGGTGGTAAAACTATGTCTTGCTTACTCTGGACGTGTCATCACGAAAAACCAATCACTAGAAAAGGACATCATTTTGGTAAAGTGGAGGGTCAGTGAAAACACGGGAAAGCCTCCAAGAGATGGACAATAGCCTCAACAACGGGTTCAAACATACCAACGATTGTGAGGATGGTGCAGGACCAAGCAATGTTTTGTTCTGTTATATGCAGGGCAGCTATAAGTCAGAGCAGATGCAATGGCAACCAGCAACAACAGTGACAGCTAACAACAACAACAGCCCAATATGCCCTTATTGCCATCCCAAATTCATACAACTCCTAAAGCAGAATAAGCAATATTAGCGGACATACCAAATAGGAATTGACAAATTGCAACCTTCAACTTTCGCTAATTTGACCTCTGAGTCTGGCTTTGAATGGCCTGTCTCCCCCAGGCTGCCCAGCCTCTCCCACTCCTCCCCTAGTGCTGGTAGAAATAAGATCATTCCTAGCTAGTAGGAGAAACCTTCACCAGTTCCCGCTAACCTTCACACTGCCTGATGCCAGTTGTAGCCCCTCCTCTTTCCCAGGTTCTCAGCTTATTAACGGTTCTTTCTATCCCTGAGCCAATTTCTCAACTTGGTTTTGATACCACCTGCCCTGGACCAAATTGATCATTTTCTTTGGCAGTTCTTTTGAACCCTCCTGAGTCTTCTCCACAGTCATCTCTTACCTAAAAGCATCCTTTCTTCCCCTTGCCCATTTTATTTCTAATCTGAATTGTCCACTTCCGTTTTATCTTCAGTCACTGAATCAGCCAGTCCGTCATTATGTGATTAGTTTATTATAGGAGTAGCTTCTCCCAAACCCAGGACTGACACAAACTATCTGTGAGAATTCTCTTTTTTACGACTGAGAGGAATGACTACTAATACATAATTACTCAAAGAAAGACACTATTCTGGGTAAATTTATCTGCACACTATTCAATTCAGTTTTCTTTTGGCTCTGTGTGTTTCCTACCCAAGAAGCAGTTAAACTTCTGGTCAGAAAAATCCAAATTCTCTCACTCTTTGCCCTCCAGCCACAGCAGCCTCATTTAGAAGCCTTCCATGAGTTATGTGGCCTCCTATCTCAGGACCCTTTATGAGCCATGTGGTCTCCTACTTCAGGGCCTTTTACGAGCCATGTGGCCTCCTACCTCAGCACCTTGGGAGAAATGCCACACCCCACCCCAAAGGCTTTTCCCTAGTTAACTCCTGCTCGTCAGTAACACCACTAGGGGGCTGCAGAGGGTGCAGATGACAGCAGGTGACACTGTGAGAGGGAGTGACACCAAAATGACTGTCAGTAAGTTTTTGTGCGATGTTTCAGCAGAAATTTATTATTTTTTATAAAAATATCCCTATAGTTCGTTATAACAACAAAAACATTTTCTGTAAGTTCAGCTTGCGTGTATCAATATACCTACAAGGCTAAAACTCTATGTTAATTCACTTTTTGAGCCTTCTAATTTTTTAATGTGCTCCAGCCAAAGCTATCACTATTACCAATTACAATGGTGGTTGGGACGACACGGTTTCATCCGCCCATGCTGTAAGCACACGCTGTTGTTTTTGTTGCTGTCGGTGTTTTTATAGTCACTGATCTTGTCAAACTTTCTGGTGTTTTAGGCACACTGCTGTGTTATTAGTATTTGTGAACCTACATCAATTTTTTTTTGAGAACAAAGTAGTAATTAGAGGAAAAGAAGGAGAAAAATCAAAAAAGGCTATCACTCAGTAACTAATAATATTGCAACTAGAAATGTTGTAATCCAGTGTAGAAAGATTTTACAAAAACTATTTTGTTGTCAATATTCATCTAATCTAAGAAATAATACTTTTATACAATTTACAACCATGTTTATCACATACTGTCTTATGGTTAAAACTGATAATAAACATTACTAAGGATTCTGTATGGTTTGGTATGAGGGGAGGCCCAAGGTTGGGGGGTGACATCGTGAAGACACCATGAGTTACCCCACTGGGTAACACCAACCCTAGTGACACCACTATTGTTCCTCCTTGGTCACTAGGTTCAAACGAACATTCCCTGATGCCCAGATAGAATAAGTCCCTGGAGGCCAAATGTTCCAGAGGGCCAGTCTCAGGCCTGAGGGGCCTCTGACCTGCATCAGCCTCAGCGTGAGTGAGAAATTGATTTTTGTGAAGCCACTGAGTTGCAGAGTTAATTTGTTACTGAAGCAGAGCCAAGCCTTCCCTGACTAGTAGTCACTGCCTAGAAGAAGTAAACAAGGAGAGGTTCAGAAATTCTGCCCTAGATCACATGACAAAACCAAACAAAGCAAACCCATTGCTCTCAAGTCAATATTGACTCAAAGCCACCCTATAGGACAGAGTAGAACTGCCCTATATGGTTTCCAAGGAGCGGCTGGTGGATTCGAACTGCTGACCTTTTAGTTAGCAGTTGTAATGCTTAACCACTGCACCACCAGGGCTCCTGAACACCTGACAGGGGAAATGGGTTTCTCAGAGTGGTCTTTTCCGCCTGCAGACCTCACTGTTCCTAGACCAAAATAAAGTTTCTTTTTTTTTTTTCTTCCAGTTAATTTATGTGACTAAAGATGTTTTGCTGAAGTAAAAATAATAAATATTGCATCATTTATTCATAAATTTGTTTTAAATGAACAAAAATGTAAAATTAGGAAAGAATTGTTGCTGTTGTTTTTAGGTGCCATCAAGTCAGTACCGACTCATAGAAACCACATATAGAAGCGTCCTGTGCCATCCTCAAAATCGTTGCTTTTGATCCATTGCTGGCAGCCACTGTGTCCCTCTATCTCATTAAGGTCTTCCTCCTTTTTGCTGACCTTCTGCTTTACCAAGCTTGATGTCTGTCTCTAGAATCGATACCTCCTAATAACATGTTCAAAGTAAACAAGATGAAGCCTTGCCATCCTCGCTTCCAAGGAACATTCTAGCTGTACTTCTTCCAATACAGATTTGTTTGTTCTTCTGGCAGTCCGTGGAGTATTCAATATTCTTCGCCAACACCATAACTGAAAGCCATCAGTTCTTCTTTGGTCTTCCTTTCTCATTGTCCAACTTCCGCATGCATATGAGGCAATTGAAAATACCATGGCTTGGGTAAGGTGGACCTCGGTCATCAAAGTGACAACTTTGCTTTTTAACACTTTAAAGAAGTCTTTTGCAGCAGATTTGCCCAACGCAGTACATCATTTGATTTCTTGACTGCTGCTTCCATCGCCATTGACTGTGGATCCAAGTAAAATGAAATCTTTGACAACCTAAATCTTTTTTCAGTTTATCACAATGTTGCTTATTGGTCCAGTTGTGAGGATTTTTATTTTCTTTATGTTGAGGTGTAATCCATACTGAAGGCTGTAGTCTTTCATCTTCATCAGTAAGTACTTCAAGCCCTCTTCACTTTCAGCAAGCAAGGTTGTGTCATCTGCATAACACAGGTTGTTAATGAGTTTACCTCCAATCCTGATGCTCCATTCTTCATATAGTACAGTTTCTCAGGTTATTTGCTCAGCATACAGACTGAATAAATATGGTAAAATGATACAACCCTGACGCATACCTTTTCCAGTTTTAAACCCTGCAATATCCCTTTGTCCTCTTCGAAGGACCGCCTATGTACAGGTTCTGCTTGAGCACGGTTAAGTGTTCTGGAATTCCCATTCTTTACAATGTTATCCATAATTTGTTATGATCCACATAGTCAAATGCCTTTGCCCATAGAATCCTTCAATATTGCAAATTAATGCTTGAATTTTTTCTTCAATTCTTTCAGCTTGAGAAATACTAAGTGTGTTCTTCCCTTTTGGTTTTCTAACTCCAGGTCTTTGCACATTTCTTTATACTACTTTACTTGTCTTCTCAAGCTACCCTTTGAAATCTTCTGTTCAACTCTTTTTCTAGGAAAGAATGGACTTCAGCAACTTGCCTCACATTTTAATGGAAAAACAGAGAAGCCAAGTGATTTACAAAGCCAAGATTACCACAGGATCCCTGTCCTCAGGGAGCATGGTAGGAAGTGCCTCATACTGTCTGGAAGCAGTTAAATTATAAAGTCAGGTAGCACAGCATTAGGCGCCCAAATGAATAATAAAGGCAACAACTACTCTGAAAAGTTCTTGGCCGTCCTGAACTCTATAATAGTACGGTTCTTAAGTACATGAACGTTAGAGATAATGAAAACTTAACTTACTTAGATACTGGCTCTACAATTTAACAGAATGGCTTTAGGCAAGTTACATAACCACAATACAATTTTTCATCTGCATAAAGAAGATAACGAAATCTACCTCCTAAGGTTGCTTGAGGATAAAGGTCCCACATATAAAGAACTGAGGTCTCTGGATAGTGCAAACTATTAATGCTGTTGTCTGCTAATCAAAGGTAGGGGATAGAGTTCACCCAGAAGCATTTCCAAAGAAAGCCCTGATGACCTACTTCCAAAAAAATCAGCCATTGAAAACTGTGTGGAACACAGTTGTACTCTGACACACCTGGGGTCCCATGAGTTGAGGTCAACTCAGTGGTAACTGGTTCCTGGTTTTATGTAGAGGGCTTACTACACTGTGATCATTCAGTAAATGTTAACTAATCTTGCTGATTTCCAGTGTTGTGCTTTCTCCCCAACTACTCATGTGTGGTCCATGAAATGTTTTATCCTGCACGTGTCTTGCTCATAAAAGGAACTCAAAGAAGCGCTCTTTGATTGCTGAATGGATAAACAGGACTGAAGTCAGGAAAGTAAAGGGGAGGTGCCATTTGATACCCTTCCGTGGAAACAGTTTTGGGGTCAAGGTAAAGAAGTAAAGAGGATGGCTCTGCACATGAAGGCAGAAGGAGGCAGGCTTGAGATTTGCTCCTTCAATCAAAAGCCCACCACAGGGAAAATGTACACTGGTACATATCCTGCCTGGGAACAACACCCACTCTAAGTGAGCTGTAGGAACCCAAACCAGAGAAGGATAGATCAGTGTGATGAAACCAAGCGGAGAACTTGACAGTGTTTTATTTCTATAACATGCACGGGTCCTCTGATTCCTAACCCCATCCCTCCACCCCTGCCAAAAAAATTAAATTAAAATAATAAGGCGAGTGTGATTGAACGAGCTTTGATGGGCTCAGGCGATCCTTTCTGGGTTCTGAGCATATGGGTTCTGAGCATATGGGATCATGGGTCATAGAAACTCGTGCCTGACATTCTTCTTGGCTTGTTTCACTTCCTATGTGGTCATTGTGTTCTGAGAAAAGGAATTGAAATAACAAATAGCCAGATAAGTCAGCATGACCCTGTTTAGGAGCTGAAAAATCAGGAAGGTTCCTTCTTCAAGTTCATGCTTCTTTTTCACTCTGTGAACACACCAAATAAAGGAGGAAAAGGATACAATAAAAAACATGGTCCATCAATGTGGACAGTCTGTGCTGGCTTGAGTAATTCACTGTATTTTAAAAATTCTCATTCAAAACTGAGATATCTAAAAATGAGAAAAAGTAACTGTAATATCCTCATCTGTAAAATGGAAGTAGCACTAATATCTACCTTATAAGGCTGTTGTGGGGGTTAAACAAGTTAATTCGTGAAAATCATGTAGAAGGGTGCCTAGAGCATACTGTTGTTATTGTTGTTAGGTATGGTCAAGTCGGTTCCTACTCATAGAAACCCTGTGTACAACAGAGTGAAAACACTGCCCAGTCCTGCTCCATCATCACAGCTGTTGTTATGTTTGAACCCATTGTTGCAACCACTGGGTCAATTCATCTTGGTGAGGGTCTTCCTCTTTTTCACTGACCCAAGCATGATGTCCTTCTCTGGGGACTTGTCCCTCCTGATAACATATGCAAATTATGTGAGACGAAGTCTTCCCTTTCTCACTTCTAAGAAGCATTCTGGCTGTACTGCCTCCAAGACAGACTTGTTCGTTCTTCTGGCAGCCCATGGTATATTCAATATTCTTTACCAACACCACAATTCAAAAGCACCAATTCTCCTTTGGTTTTCTTTATTCATCGTCCTGCTTTGCGTATGAGGCAACTGAAAATACCATGACCAGTGTACATGGGTCAGCCACACCTTAGTCCTCAAAGTGATATCTTTGCTTTTTAACACTTTAAAGAGGTCTTTTGCAGGAGATTTGCCCAACGCTATACATCGTTTGATTTCTTGAATGCTGCTTATATAAAAAAAAAAAAAAAACAGTAAATATATTGTCATTGCATGCCATTGAGTTGATTCCGACTCATAGCAATCCTGTAGTACAGAGTAGAACTACCCCATAGTGTTTCCTAGGCTATCATCTTTACAGGAGCAGATTGCCAGGTCTTTTTTCCTGAGCAGTGGCTGGTCATTTCGAACTACTGACCATTTGGTTAGCAGCCAAGTGCTTAACCATCGAATCACCAGTGTTCCTTCAATGAATGTTAACTGCTGTTATTACTATTAATATCACTGATGTTGTTGTTGTTGTTAGGTGCTGTCGAGTTGCTTCTGACTCACAGTGACCCTATGTACAACAGAAAGAAACACTGCCTGGTCCAGCACCATCTTCACAAATTGTTGTTATGCTTGAGTGCATTGTTGTAGCCACTGTGTCAATCCAGTAAATATTCTAAACATGTATTTTTCACTTAGCAATGGCTGTTGCTCTCTTGGCACAGGATAACAAAGGTATTCATGCTGGACCATAACCTTAAGATCAATGCTGTCTTAGTCATCTAGCGCTGCTATAACAGAAATACCACAAGTGGATGGCTTTACCAAAGAGGAATTTATTTTCTCACAGTCTAGTAAGCTAAAAGTCCAAATTCAGGGCGTCGGCTCCAGGGAAAGCCTTTCTCTGTCAGCTCTGGGGGAATGTCCTTGTCATCAGTCTTCACCTGGACTAGGAGCTTCTCCACATAGGAACCTCCAGTCCAAAGGATGTGCTCTGCTCCTGGTGCTCCTTTCTTGGTGGTATGAGGTCCCCAACCCTCTGCTTGCTTCCCTTTCCTTTTATCTCTTGTAAGATAAAAGCAGCGCAGGCCACACTCCAGGGAAGCTCCCTTTACATTGGATCAGGGACATAACCTTATAAAGGTGTTAAAATCCCACCCTAATCCTCTTTAATATAAAATTACAATCACAAAATGGAGGACAACCACACAATACTGGGAATCATGGCCTAACCAAGTTGACACATGTTTCTGGGGGACACAATTCAATCCATGACACCTTCCAGCTTTAAAATTCTTCAACTACATTCAACTGAGAGCCTTAACTCCTAAAGCTTTTGTGATCTTTGTCAGTTTATGATCAGTTGGATGGGTAATTTGATGGGTAATTTATTGCACCTAGCAGGTCTGCTTTTCGCAAGAGTTTGCTATGTTTGGGGGCATTATTCTAAACACCGGGTGTTAGAGAGCTAAAGCACCATTTGCTCTCTGCAGTGAGAAGAGCTCCTATACTGGGGGCAGTGGGCAGAGAGACACCGACAGATGACATCTGCTGTTTGCTCCACCCCTACCTATTGCCCCTTCTTCCAGAAAGAGCCCCTGATTTTCTTTTGCGGATCCACCCCTCCCCACTCTCAGGTTCCATGACCATGCCAACAGTGCCTCACATGCCCCAGGCCACAGTGGTTGGGTCAGGGTTGAACACCAAACCCAAACTAGGGTGAATGTCATAATGTGTATGGGAGCCTCCAGGAAAGCCGCTCCTCTTCCAATTGGTCTTGAATGACTGGAGCTGCCTCGGCTGCCCTGCTAAACTGCTGGGGAGTTGACTTAGCATCACCTGACTATAAATGTCAATCACATCAACAAAACACCTTCACAGCAACATCTAGACCAGTGCTCGGTCAAACAACTGGACATCGTAGCCTTGTTAGCTGGACCAAACAATCAGAAGAACCATCAGAGACTTTAAACAGAAAAATTACACAGAATGAGCTGTGTGTTTTTAAAAGATTTTTTTTTGGCAGTTTTTTGAGGATAAGTAGAAAGAGAAAGACCAACAAGGAAACAATGGTGCAGATAGAAAAGTCTACAAAAAAGAGAATAGGCTTGCTGACTGACCAAATGTAGGCGACAGGGGAGGAGGGACTTGAGAACAGCACCAAGGTGTATGGGTTGGGAGATGGGTTGATGGTAACAAAACAGAACTGGATAAACGCAGCTACAAAGTGAGTCTAGAGCAAAAATGCAGTAACTATAGGTCACATCATCTCTCACAGCCTCGCTTTCCTCAACGAAAAAGGAAATAATGACAGCAGATAACCTATGATTTGCCTCCAGTTGTAGATTCTAAAGTTGGGTCAAGACGACAGGTCTCCCAGAACTAACCCCTGAGATCACCTCTTAGCAGAAGAACAGAGTGACACAAAATAAAGGACATTACCCATTAGATGGAAACCCTGGTGGCGTAGTGGTTAAGTGCTATGGCTGCTGACCAAAGTGTCGGCAGTTTGAATCTGCCAGGCGCTCCTTGGAAACTCTGTGGGGCAGTTCTACTCTGTTCTGTAGGGTCGCTATGAGTCAGAATAGACTGGATGGCACTGGGTTTGGTTTGGTTTTGGGTTTACCAATTAGATTATCACGCTACTAAAACTCCATCTGTATAAGACCAAAAGGTCAACTTCTAATCTAAAGCAAAGATGAGAAGATCAGGGGGCAGGGAAAGGAGAGTACTGGAAACGGAATAACAAGAACACAAAAAGAATATTGACACATTGTAGAAAATGTAACTAATGTTAGCGATCAATTTGTGCAGAAATTGTGAAACGGGAACTTAATTTGCTGTGTAAACTTTCACCAAAAACACAATAAAATATTATTTCAAAAAAAAGAAAACAAATCTCTTAAGTCCCAAATCATGACTTTTCTTTCATGGCTCATTTTCCTTTTATTTGTTAAAGTATTTATTAAGGGCTTACCTTGTACCTAACTGATTGCTTAACCTCCATAACCTAAACAAATATAGGCTTCATTTATTCAGTGAATACTTATCCAGCACTTTACAGTGAAGGACGAGCAAAATCATTGTGGGATGAATAACAAGGATACATCATTCTGCGGTGGGAAAAAATGACCTAAACTGGGCCTCTAAGAATGAGTTGACTCCAAAGAGGCAGAATCGCCAGATGAGCAAAGATTTATTTAAAAAAAAAAAAAAAAAAGATAAAACGAGGCGTGTTAACTTATGAGGAATTCAGTTCCCTACCACTGAGCAAGTTTAGGCAGAGATCAAATGGCTGAATATGGAACATGAAAAAGGGGAGGAAATCGAGATTGATGCCAAGCTTTTGAGGTGGGATGGCAGGGGGAATGGTGGAGCCTGTCTTACTTGGGATTCCCCCCAAAGCAGAGTGTAAGACAAGGATTTGGGTGCTGGTGATATTCTTGAGATTTCTGGAAGCAAGAGTGAGGAAGTAGGAGAATGAGCGATATGTAGGGGGTGTTATTGAGCTGGTCATCACTGTGGGCAACTGTAGCTCTTTCCTGCAGGAGACTCTTGGTAGCAGGTATAGACAGCACCCCAGAATTGGCGCTCTGGAGGTCAGGGGTGAGAGCTTTTATCTACTCACTCCTGTTCACTATTATTTGAGGAGGGCTCCCAAGAGGCAGTGGGGACATTAGTGGTTCAGTGGTAGAATTCTTACCTTCTATGCAGAAGATCTAGGTTCAATTCCTAGCCAATGCACCTCATGCATGGTCACCATCCGTCAGTGGAGGTTTGCAAGTTGCTGTGACTAAGGCTAGGAAGAGAGCTCCGGCAATCTACTTCCAAAAATCAGCCAGTGGAAACTCTGTGGATCACAACGGTTCCATCTGCAGCTGATCATGGGGATGGCTGGCGCAGGACCAACCAGACAGCGTTTCCTTCTGCTGTGGATGGGGTCGCCATGAGTAGAGGCCGACTCGAGGGCAGCTAAGGACCCCAGAGGCATTAACATCCTTTGAGATCTCGCTGCCCCATTTGAGGGATGAGTGATACTCTGAGGCTTTGGGAAAAGCCTAAGGCAGCAAAGCAGGACCTGAAAGTGGGCTGCCTTCAGCTTGCACAGGAGCAATCCATGATATCTCTGCTGAAGTCACAGGTGGGCATGGGAGGAGGCACGAGGCACAGAAAGCATCTGCTGCTATGGAGACCCTAAACCCCAAAAGCAGCAGCCCCAAAGTTCACCTGGAAAAACAAGTAATGGAAGGAATTTTTCTTAGGGAAGCAGAGTTAAGTTAGATTATTTCTAAAATTTCATCAGAATTTATGTGCTATGCCAGGTTAATGGGTTTAAATTTTATCCTATAGGTAACTGGAGGGCTCCTAAGTGATTTTTGGTAAAGAAAATGACATATTAAAGGCGTTTCAGAAAGTTTTGCCTGTTACTTCAATTTAAATCATATCTACCTTGTCTAAGCCCAAGAGTTTAAATATAGCAGTGACTTGGATGTCTTAGAATTTAAACACACTGTGTGCAGGCTTACTGAGAAGAAAGGCACAGAAAGGGGATGCTCACAAACTTGAGTTTAACAGGTCAGTTAATGTCCTGCCAGGGCTGAGGTGCCACAGGCTGGGCATTTTATGGGTATATCATAAATATTAACAGATGGCCAGGTATTCATCCTCCAGTATACATCGGTCACCACACAGAACTCCTCAGACTTTCAAAACAGCCCAAGGTGTGAGGCCAGAGGCCCGTGACAAGATCATCATGCCCTCAATTTAAACGTTGACATGAGAGATAGTAAAATATGAATTCAAATGCCACCTTGGTGATTGCTGGGTTGGAGAATCTCAGAATAATTTTAAAGCTCAAAAAGACCTTAGAGGAAATTTGGTTCAATATTCCCCAAAGTACGTTCTCTAGAATGCCAATACAGGGAGGATTCTTAATAAGAAGTCGTCTCTGGGGAGAAAACCTTGGGAAATGCTGCCCACTACAGCCTCCACAGGTCACATTTGACATTGTTTAGTGGCTGCTGGGCACCTGAACCCCCTTCCTCTGGCTTTGAAACCCCCTATTAGTGTTGATGGGAGGCAGAGCCCACCTCTGTCAGTAAGGCTGAAAATGGCCGACCTCACTTTCCCAGCCTCCCTTGCAGCTAAAGCACAGCCATTTCACTTGCATTCGCCAATTGGATGCTCTTCCCTTCACTTTGAATTGCAACAAGAGACAATCTCCACAGCAACAGTGGCAGTGAGGTAGCTACATACAGGGTTCAGGGCCAATGGCGTTGATGGTGCAAGCTACAGCGTCTCCTGCTCTGTGGCAGAGCAACACTGATAAGACCAGCTGTGCTGTGCTACTGTGGGCATTGTCCCTTTCAGCATGTCCTCCAGATCTGCTTCTCTAGCTGTTTGGCTGCCTGTGAGCTACCACTATCCGTTTTAGAAATTCCTTTTCTATTTAATTAATCAGAGCCCATTTTCATTGTTTATAATTACAGACAAGGAGCCCTGGTAGTGCAGTTGTTAAGCACTTCGCTGCTAACTGAAAGGTCAGCATTTCAGACCCACCAGCCACTGCATGGGAGAAAGATGTGGCAGCCTGCTTCCGTACGAATTTACAGCCTTGGAAACCCTATGGGGCAGTTCTACTGTGTCCTTACAGGGTCACTAGGAGTCAGAATCAACTCGATGGCAATGGTTTTGGTACAGTTACAAACCCTGGCTAATAACTCCTTGATAAAGATTCTGAATATCCAACAGCTCACTAAAGGTTCTGAGAAGTCCTGCAGACCTCTGAGTTTCCTGTACTCATTCAACATAGATATCTTTTTTCACACATCCCCTATTGACTTCCTTCGGGAAACACTGATACACCCCAACGTCTTCACTTTACAGACAGGCAGATTTAGGCTTGCCCCAAGCCACCCTGCTACTTGCAGGTAAAACAAGACTAACACCCACTTCCCTGTTATCCGGCCTAGTGCTGCTCCTTCTCTGGAATGTTTAGAAAGAAGAAGGTTGTTTTCCTGTATTGTTTTGATTGCCACCTTGCTCATGGAAAAGGTGACTGATTATGATTAGATGGTTTCTTATGTCTTGCTGGCTCTAGATCTGAATTTTCCAACAAAATAATTTTACTATGAGGCCCACAAACGTCAATAGAGGATAAGAGATATTCCTCATAAAAGATCACAAAATCCTATATTCCTGGATACATGTTCCTTTGATCATTGCCAGGCTTGATAACGTTTTTATTCAGAGTCCACTTGGTTTATTCATTTAACACTTGTGAGGCACTTACTATGTGCCAGCACTTGCTGTCAGCATTTACGAATACCAACTCATTTAATTCTTCTAACTTGTCTGTGCTAAGAAATTTGAAAGACAGCTACCTGGCCAACCGACTGGAAGAGATTTAACCAAAAGTGGAAATTATCAAACAAATCGTTAATATCATATGTAAGCAAGATTTGGTGACGAACATTCAAAAGTGGCTGCAGCAATATGCTGACAAGGAACTGCCAAAAATTCAAACCGGATTAAAAAGAGGACGTGGAACCAGGGATATCACTGCTGGTGTCAGATGGATCCTGGCTGAAAGCAGAGAATACAGAAAGACGTTTACCTGTGTTTTGTTCACTATGCTAAGGCATTCGACTGTGTGGCTCATAATGAATTATGGATAACATTGCGGAGAATGAGAATTCCAGAACACTTAATTGTGCTCATGAGGAATCTGTGCATGGATCAAGAGGCAGTTGTAGGAACAGAACAAGGGGATACTACATAGTTTAAAGTCAGGAACAGTGTGTGTCAGGGTTGTATCCTTTCACCATACCTCTTCAATCTGTATGCTGAGCAAATAGTCCAAGAAACTGGACTACATGAAGAAGAACAGGGCATCAGGATTGGAGGAAGACTCATCAACCTGCAACATGCAGATGATACAACCTTGCTTGCTGGAAGTGAAGAGGACTTGAAGCACTTACTGCTGAAGATCAAAGACCACAGTCTTCAGTGTGGATATCACCTCAAAATAAAGAAAACAAAAATCCTCACAACTGGACTAAGAAGCAACATCATGATAAATAGAGAAAAGACTGAAGTTGTCAAGGATTTCATTTTACTTAGATCCATAATCAACACCCATGGAACCAGCAGTCAAGAAATCAAAAGATGCATTGCATTGGGCAAATCTGCTGCAAGAGATCTGTTTAAAGTGTTAAAAGGCAAAGATGTCACCCTGAGGACTGAGGTGCGCCTGACCCAAGCCATGATGTTTTCAATCACCTCACATGCATGTGAAAGCTGGACAATGAATAAGGAAGACTGAAGAAAAATTGACGCCTTTGAATTACAGTATTGGTGAAGAATATTGAATATACCATGGACTGCCAAAAGAGCGAACAAATCTGTCTTGAAAGAAGTCAACCAGAACGCTCTTTGGAAGCAAGGTTGGCGAGACTGCATCTCACATACTTTGAACGTGTTGTCAGGAGGCATCAGTCCCTGGAGTGAGACATCATGTTTGGTAAAGTAGAGGATCAGTGAAAAAGAAGAAGATGCTCAGTGAAATGGGTTGATATAGTGGCTGCAACAACAGGCTCAAGTGTAACAACAATTGTGAGGATGGAACAGGACCAGACAGTGTTTCCTTCTGTTGTGCATAGGGTCGCTATGAGTCGGAACTGACTCGACGGCACCTAACAACAGCTACCCAATGATGTAGATACAGCTGTTTTTATTTTTCAGAAGAAGAAACTGAGACACAAAGAAGTTAAGTGACTTGCCAAAGTCACACATCTACTAAATGGTGGAGCCAGGACTTGAAAGTCAGTAATGTGACTCAAGAGTACACACTCTCAACCATTCTGCTTTGCTGCCTGGAGGGAGAGAATCTGCTGCTTGCCTCTTGTTTGAGGTCTTTGGATGAGCTGCACATCTCCCACCCTTTCCCGGCCCTCTTGAGGGATGGGCTTTGTGGACAACGTCATGGTGCCCACCCTAACTCCACCTTTAGACATTTGACTTCATCGTGTGGTCCCAACAGCAGAGAGGGAAGATTCTGGATGATGTCATCTAATTGGCAACCACTTCAAGACCCCAGCCTGAAGCCAGTGTGCCTCTTTCCTTGGCTTTGGGAAGCCAATGCACTGCTTGCCTGTTTGGTCCCAGACGTCAACACCCTGTTTCAAAGGCCTGGGGAGTGGGTGTTGGACCAGGACTAGAAAGGGGAAAACGAGAGTATGTCATGAGGATTACATGAGAAAAGGTCATTACATCATGAATCCTTTCAACCCTGCTTGGAGGAATGTTGCAGAAATGAGAAAGAATTAAGATTGGCAAAGAACTAAATTTTCTTTCTCCTCCTCTCCTTCTATATTCTTTCAGTAATCATGTCAACTTTCACTGTCCTCTTTGTTCTTTTAAAAAAATATTTATTGTGCTTTAAGTGAAAGTTCACAAATCAAAACAGTCTCTCATACAAACATTTGTATACACTTTGCTATATACTCCTAGTTGCTTTCCCCCTAATGAGACAGCATACTCCTCCCTTCCACTCTCTATATTCGGGTCCATTCTGCCAGCTTCTGATCCCCTCTGCCCTCTCATCTCCCCTCCAGACAAGAGCTGTCCACATAGTCTCATGTGGCTACTTGAGCCAAGAAGCTCACTCCTCACCAGTTGTTATTGTTAGGTGCCGTCGAGTCGGTTCCAAATCCCAGCGACCCTGTGCACAACAGAATGAAACACTGCCCAGTCATGCACCATCCTTACAATCATTGTTATGCTTGAGCCCATTGTTGCAGCCACTGTGTCAGTCCACCTAGTTAAGGGTCTTCCTCTTTTCCGCTGACCCTGTACTCTGCCAAGCATGATGTTCTTTTCCAGAGACTGATCCCTCCTGACAACATGTCCAAAGTATGTAAGATGCAGTCTCGCCATCCTTGCTTCTAAGGAGCATTCTGGTTGTACCTCTTCCAAGACAGATTTATTCACTCTTCTGGCAGTCCATAGTATATTCAATATTCTTCGCCAAGACCACAATTCAAAGGTATCAATTCTTCTTCGGTCTTCTTTATTCATTGTCCAGCTTTCACATGCATATGATGCGATTGAAAATACCAAGGCTTGGGTCAAGCTCACCTTAGTCTTCAAGGTGATATGTTTACTCTTCAACATTTTAAAGAGGTCCTTTGCAGCAGATTTACCCAATGCAATGCATCTTTTGATTTCTTGACTGCTGCTTCCATGGCTTTTGATTGTGGATCCAAGTAAAATGAAATCCTTGACAGCTTCAATCTTTTCTCCATTTATCATGTTGCTCATTGGTCCAGCTGCGAGGATTTTTGTTTTCTTTATGTTGAGGTGTAATCCATACTGAAGGCTGTGGTCTTTGATCTTCATTAGTGAGTGTTTCAAGTCCTTTTCACCAGTATCATTTTCAATTTTATAGTCCAGTCCAATCCCTGTCTGAAAAGTTGGCTTTGGGAATGGTTCCTGCTTGGGCTAACAGAAGGTCTGGGGACCATGACCTGCCAGGTCCTTCAAGTCTCAGTCAGACCATTAAGTCTGTTTTTTGTTTTTTTTTTTTTACAAGAAATTGAGGTCTGCATCCACTGCTCTCCTGCTCCATCAGAGATTCTCTGTTGTGTTCCTTGTCATGGCACTCATCAGTTGTAGCCGGGCACCATCTAGTTCTTCTGGTCTCAGGCTGATGTAGTCTCTGATTTATGTGGCTCTTTCTGTCTCTGGGGCTCATAATTACCTTGTGTCTTTGGTGTTCTTCATTCTCCTTTGCTCCACCTGGGCTGAGACCAATTGATGCATTTTAGATGACTGCTTGCTAGCATTTAAGACCCCAAACCCCACTCACCAAAGTGGGATGCAGAATGTTTGCTTAATAGATTTTATTATGCCAGTTGACTTAGATGTCCCCTGAAACCATGGTCCCCAAACCCCTGTCCCTGCTACTCTGGCCCTCGAAGCATTCAGTTTATTCAGGAAACTTCTTTGCTTTTGGTTTAGTCCAGTTGTGCTGATGTCTCCTGTATTGTGTGTTGTCTTTTCCTTCACCTAAAATAGTTCTTAACTATTATCTCATTAGTGAATACCCCTCTCCCTCCCTCCCTCCCCACTTTCTTAACCATCAAAGAATATTTTCTTCTCTGTTTAAACTATTTCTTGAGTTCTTATAATAGTGGTCTCATACAATATTTGTCCTTTTGCAACTGACTAATTTCACTCAGCCTAATGCCTTCCAGATTCCTTCATGTTATGAAATGTTTCACGTATTCATCATTGATCTTTATCGATGCATACTATTCCATTGTGTGAATATA